>NC_054868.1:42584095-42891873 GCF_018320785.1 Cheilinus undulatus
CTTTCCCTTTTTCCATTTTCTCCATCTGTCCCTCAGTCCTTGTACAGCGAGAATGTCCCAGAGGACTCTCCAGCCGGCAGGCTCATCTTGCAGGTCTCTGCCACAGATGCTGACATCCGCTCAAACGCCCAGATCTCTTATGAGCTCCAGGGAGTTGGATCTGAATTGTTCATCATTGACACTGATACAGGTGTGTATGTGTGTGTTAACAGTAATGGTGTAAGGCTTTTTGGCTGACTGAAGGTGGTGGTACTTTTGTAAGTAGATGCATTATATTATATGAATTGTGTCTTTATTTTTCACTCTTTCGCCTCTATAGTCTTCATTTCATTCCAGCTGTGCTTCGGGTTATTCTGAGTATCAGGACCCAGTATGTGAGACACTTGAGTTAAAGTATCTTATAAAACACTATTTTCCCACTGAGTCTTACCACAAAATCTAAAAGACATCTCAGCTTGACAGCACTCTTACATTCAATGCTTTTAAGATTTAGAAAGTTATCTCTCTGCAAAATCATTGTGTATTTTCCTTGTTATTATTATTTGTGCCTCTGTATATCTGTGAATCATTATAGCAGCGTGGGGTGGCGTGCATGTTTTCTTGTGCCCAGTTGTTATTTACTTATTAAATTTTTAAAGATCCAACAACATTTCCCTGCAGGGCAACTGAGAGACCCGCAGTGGCACTAAAATACCGAGTTGCACAGTTAAAATGAATTTATGGCTGCTATACTTCATGCCTGCAAATAATTTCTTCAGGGAAGGCTTCTAAATCAGACCGTCCATCTGGCTACTGGGGTGAAAAAAAGGGAAGTATCACCACCAATCTGATTAGAGAGTTAAAGTGAAAGCAAAAATGACCAACTTAGCCTAGAAACGTGATAGATACAGAACAGATCTGCCAAAATTTAGCACTGATTGAATAAGAGATCGACACCCAAGTGAACATAAGAGCACAGTGCCATGGCAATGTATTTTGGCAGCTGTTGTATTTGATTCCAAGCAGCAGTGCTACTGCTATGAAGAGGGTATGTTATGTATTTTTTACTTTGCAGACAAGTTGGATTATCACAGAGGAGGACTAACAGTAGCTCTGGACTTTTCCAGAGAGGTTGTGGTAATGTTGGCTGCCTTACATCCCAGGACACTTCCAAGCTGCTCTCAGCTTGCCAAGTCTGATGGGTTCCTTCATCAGCCCACTCTCTCATCCCATTTTCTCCCTCCTTCAATTACTTATTTATTCACCTCTTCTCTCTGTCTCTCTCTTTCTCTCAAGCCATCAGTTGTTTGGATGCTTTATATGTGGTTAGTAGACAGGATAGAAGGGGTTTAATGTGCCAAAGAACACATGGTTTGCTCTCCTTTACATAAACTTAATCTCTTGATAAATTGCTTCCGCCGCTTTTATGGCTGTCTCTAAACTGAATGGTTTTTATGTTGTTGTTTAAACAGTAAATGCCATCCGTGCACCCCCTAGAAGTGTGTCTTCTGGTGTATTTTGCTCAATTTTGTTCTCTCTCGCTTTCAGGGGAGCTGAAGACTTTACAGCCTTTGGACAGAGAGGACAGAGACCAGCACAAGTTTAAAGTACGCGCTGTGGACGGAGGCGGGCGGTACTGCGAGGCCGACATTCTCATCACAGTGGAAGACGTCAACGACAACCCGCCACAGTTTTCATCTGACCCCTACACCATCACAGTCTTTGAGAACACAGAAATGGGGACGTATGTAGCTAAACTGCAGGCAAACGACGTTGATACTGGTGAGTTTTCTGGCACTGCCATTATACCCCAGAACCTCTGATGTCCAGTAAGAAAAATCTTACCATGTATGATTAATTTACTTGGATTGTCTTCTCTGTGTTCCAATGTTTAGTCTACAGTTTCCACTTGCATTTAAAGCCCAATATGAACGTTTTTTGCTCTTGAAAGTGTAAGACAATCACGCCGTTCCCCTTGATTTTTAAAACCGTTTCATTGCTTTTAGTTTTCACTTTTTTATTAGCTTAGAACTCAAACACACAGCAGACACCCCTCTTCCTTTACCCTAACAACTGAATGACTGCTATGTTTTAAAACAGCATAATTGAAGTATTCATTGCAAATAAAAAACTCAGCATTTTTGACAGTTTTCAGTGAAAGAAGATTCAAGATTAAAGGTAGCCATAGATTGATTTCACTTCCTTTGAAACAGTAGCAAAAATACCACTCTACATTGATATGCACCCACTTTGCGTACCACTTTTCACCCATTTAGTCCCATCAGTTTTTGCCAAATGGAGTCTGAGCATCTACTAGCAATAGTAGAGCAGTTGAGCTCTCAGCTCGTTCAGCTCTAGCCACTGTCAACCTGCCATACACGTACAGATTTTTTAATCTTAAGCAATTTTTTCAATGTGAAAGACCCCATAAATAACAAAACAATATCACAGATTTTACTGTTTTGTTAGTATAACGTGGTGCAGAACAAGGATCAACTCAGCACACCACACACTAACAGATTTTTTTCACTGACCACCACAGTCTAGGCTTGATCTTGTCTCTCAAAACGCCAAATCTTGCACGGTTAAATGTGACTTTAGAGGCTGGAAACTACTGTAGTTAGTGCTAAGCCCATTGCCACCTCCCTCTCATGTCAGTTTGTCTGTGGTATATTTTACAGTATTCATTGTTAAAAACTTGCTTCGTTGCAACAAATCAACAAGTTGCACCTCCATTTCTGACATCCATTTAACTTTATGCGTCCCATTTACTATCCTTCCCATGGTTGTGTTCTTGTTTTACTCCCCCTTTCAGTCAGCTTGCTTCCTGATCCGTTATTGGTCTGTTCGATGCTCATGCTTGCTTGGCTTTCCCCGGTGCTCACCACATACAACAGGCATTTTGGTAGTTATATTGAACACTTTTATTATTTATGATCCCGAGTCAGGGTGTGAACATGTCACAGCCTTTGCTGAGTTATGTCAGAAGGGAGAATCTGCACGATTATCGTGGAGCGTGCGGCCTGTTTTAGCCTGCCACTGCTTGTCATTAAGGGTTTTCAGGCGAGCTGGCATTCCTTGAGGTTTGTTTATTTAATAATATCCTCTCCATTTTCTTTAAATGCACAGTAATGGGGCACTGGTGTAGCTCTGTGGTTACAGCAGGGAGAAAAACAGTTAAAAAGCAATGCCAGAACCCTGCTTTTCTGGTCTTTGTCTTATGTATTTGAGCATGTTCTGATCAGGGAAGCAGCAGCTTGCAGGACACATTGAAGGTGGTGAATTTTCAATAACCTTGTGTTGTGAATGGCCGCGGCAGTTGCACACATTTCTTCATCTCAGCACTGTTTACTGGTAAATTAGCCACAGCCAGCTGTTTAGATGAATTAAGTGCAGTTTAGACACTCTATGTTGGGGTATTAAAAAAATCAAAAGCTGTGCTAGCAGTCATTCAGTCCTCAACTACAGGTTTCTCGGCAATAGGCAGAGGTAATTGATTTTCCAGCTGAAAATAAGAGTTTTTTTCTTTTTTTTTTTTTTTTTTTTTTAATCTAGCTTGTGAAGCTAACATCAACATAGTGAGCTGAAAGTAATGCATCCAGCTGACTATTTCTTGTCTCCAGCTGGCTCGTTTAAAAAATGGGAACCTTGTGAAAATATGCTCAAATATGCAAAACATGTCCTGGGCAAAAAGTCAACAATCTGATTTTGGTTTGGAAAGCCTCCCAAAGAAGCACATTCTACTGTTAATTTGAAGGCTGGGCTATTTCAGGCCATTTCTATTTAGATTTTTCAGCTACATGAATACTGTTGAATAGGGCTTTAATTCAGCAAAATTTTTTCATGTAAGGCCAAACACTTAAACTACAACCTGAGGCTGTGCTTTACAATCAGACTGTACATTGTGATGCATGTTTGGCTGAAGAAAGACGCCTGTGAGGATATTTTAATCTCATGAATGCTCCCTGATAACCTTGAACCATGTAGAAGTTTGAAAATCCTCAGGCTTAGATGCATCACACAACCACAATGTTTAGTGAAACTGAACCTTTTCTCAAACCTCCTTTTTAATTACTTTCAAGCAGTAGTAGCCTTGACATTATTGCCTCCCTTCTGCTAGTGGAGAATAAAAGCTTAAACTATGTTTTAGATAAATATCTGAGAGGTCATTCTGTGGCAAATGAAAGCTGTTAGTGTTGCACTTAACTCACATTTACTTGTATATTATGCTTAAAATGCAACTTATGTGAAAAATGCAGCACTTTAGGTCACACAGAGATAAGCACGTGTGATTCAAGAAGAAACCATTTAATCTTGATGGCTTGCAAAAGCATCCCTTCTTAATGTTACATCACATTTCAGACATTACTATCGCCCCTTTATCTGACTGTATTACGCTGAATGGCAAGAGGGTGGGATAACAAATGTGGAATTTCATGAATGATCAACCCCTCAAATTAAAAGCTCCATTACACTCTAATGAAATTCTTCTCTCTTCGAGCTGAATTCTCAGAAGGGCTGATTGCAATTTTCCCTTTTCCTGATGCAAAGCCACAGGGCCATATTATTTATCTCAGGGGTCTTCATCTTTTTAAAGCAAGCATTTCCAAACACTTCGAGGCTCACATGTGGATAAAACAGAGGACTTAAACCGCATAGTTTAACAGTCATTGAAGCACCTCGGGGTTTTATCCCGGAAACCATTGGACCCGTCGCTCCAGATTACACGTTAAGTTTATTGGAGCCGGACACCCTGGCTTGAGGAAACATTTCAGCCTGTTCACTGTCAGGGAATCAACGCCCTCTCATTCCATTCCCCATTTTCAACCCCTTGTTTTGGGCGTACTGACAGCTTGACAGAATGAAAGGGAAGCTCAAATTGGACCTTTCAGAGTAAAACATTAAAGGAAGGAACTAGTATTAACACATTTCTTTCCCTGAGGCTTTACTGGCACAAAATTTGCTTCAATTCTTGAATATCAAGGATAAGGAGAGGAGACTTAAAGGAGAATTGGGGGGAAAAGGTGCACCCTGCTGTTCAGCCAGGGGCAACAATTATTTAGAGAAACACTGAGTGGAAGGAGAGAGTTAATATTTCTCTCACATGTGTGGCACACATTGACAGCTCTTTTTTAAGTGTCTGTCTAGTATTTTTTTTGGGGGGGTGGAAATCCCGAGCAACATGTTGAGTTCAAAAGCAAAATAGGCATTGTGGGTTTGACCTAGTTCACTCAAGCTTCAGTCAACTGTCTTAGCAGCCAACCTCCAAAATGTAAAACTCCTCCTTAGAGAAGATCTTGTTTTATCTTCCATTGATATTTCACTCTGTGTATCTCTGAAGGGAGCCATTCTTGGCGCTGGCTGCTTTTGTTCTTCTGCCTATATGATCTGTCGGCCCATTTGGCTGGAAGATGTTTGATACTTACCCACATTGCTGCTCCTTCATTCAGCCTGCTGTTACAGTCTCTGGAAGGCAGCACTTATCAGTGAGGAATAGTTCTGAACCAGACAGACAAACAGGCCCAAACTGCCGCCCTTGATCTTTGATAAACTAGAGTTACGTGAGCACACAGTCCTCCTCTCATTCAGCTTTGTCCTTTTTCATCTGGCCTGGTTCCAAGTGCCGCCCTCTTCTCTCTCTTCTGCTTTGCTGGTGTCATTTTCTTCATTCGATTTCTGTGTGGAGGAATTTAATCATTTTCTGCTATTTTCCACCTTGGTGCTGTGCCAGATTCATACAAGTTCTCGACAATCTTGCCTCCAATACTGCAGAGAAAGATGTTTTAAAGTACCAGCTGTCCTTCGAATGAAATCTGTCTATGTTGCTTTATAGATCAGTCTGGGCTAGCATGTTTGCTTTAAGCAATATTACAGAGATTAAAGCAAAGGAAGATGCTGCACAGTGTTTCCTCAAATTTGGCTCACAAGTTTATTGCCAGGGAGGAATATGTTGATGCATTTGCTAACTATTCACTTAATCACAAAATTATATTTAAAAAAACAGCAGTTAAATTGTTGTAAGCCAAATGTAATCTGTTCAAACTTCTTCTTGTTTAAGATTTTGAGATTTATCTTACTAGATTAAAAACTCTAGCTGCTAAGATTTGAACTAAAGAATGCAATTTCTGCAGAAATTTTGATGCGAATGCTGCTCTGAATTTTCTGAAGCTGTACTGCAAATGCTGCATCTGAAAAAGTTCAGTAATACAATCTATGATCTATGCTTTGCAGCATTAGAACAGCTGCTTTTCAACATATACATAATATAGTTTTGCAAATAAGGGATTAGTTTGATAAACAAGCTGATGCTTATTTGCTTGCTAAGCAGCAAATATCCAAGTTTGCAAAAAGAAAGAAAAAGTGATTTTGCTTTCTGAAAGAAAAAGGTAAGGCATTAAAAAAGACAGTACTGTATGACAAGGCTTTAGTTGCTTGGGGTTGTAAAAGCTGACAGACATTTTATTGCTCCTTGGAAATTTAGGCATTCTTGCCACAGAACTTAGATCAACATCAGGAAATCAGTTTTGCAGCATTTCCTTGCAGGATTTGAACCCAGACTGTAAGAAAACAGACCTATTCTCAGATATGTCCCCTGTTTGTTGGAGAAAATTTTTAATCCTGGCGATTGCAATCACCTTATTGTAAATACAGTCTCAGACTAACTTTCTATTCAACCTTGCAAAAGGCAAAAAGTGGAGATGGGTCTGGTTTACAGCCTGGCAAGCAGCATAGATGCATCTGCCAAACCTACATGATAGGTGTCACTGTGTCTAAGACAATACAAAAAACAGGCCCTGTATTTTGTCTGCTAAATAGCAGCGGGTAACTGCCAGCCTCTGAGTAATGTCTACAGCAGTGATCATCAACCGGTGGCCCGAGGGCTACATCAGGTCCCCCACAGCTTCCCATCTGGTCTCCAGAAGATTATTAAGTTTAGAAAATGTCTGGGGAAAAATATGTTGTGGTATTTAGGGTGTGTTATAAAAAAAAATCCTTACAGATTTCAAAACATCCCCAAAACTGTTTAAATCTTAATTTAAACAATTTTACCCAGACTGACTAAATGTTTGATCCATTTTCCACAAATCCACCTGCCAGGACCTCCTCTAAAACAGGATGGTTTATCTCAAGGGGCTATCCAGAAATACATTTAATTTAATTTATTAGCGAATAGGATGCCCGATAAATACATATTTATGAATTCCGTTCTGGATTAAAGCTGCCATTTTCCACATCAGATTTCATCATCAGGCATTATGGGAGTTAAATTTTCCCCGCCTGAGAACCCAAACATTCATCAACCACGACACATCGTATTAGCATGGAACCTCCATCAAATTAACATGTAATTAAACAATATGTTAATTAGACCAAAAAATGTATTTAATTTTAGTTTATGTGAAAGTCCAGCCCCTACAGCAAGAAAAAGAAGCTGGCCCTTGTACAGATGTAATTGTACCATTTAAAGAAATTAAATCAACTGATTCTTCTTAGGAGTAGAGGGTCAGCAGTCACTTGTTTTATCCAGCCTTCAGTCCATATCCTAACATACTCAGTCTGTTATTATATGTGACCAATGAAGGTGCTCAACAGGTCACAATCATTCAGATTCTCCTTTATGTTTAACATTGAGGCATGGGACTGAGATGAACATATCATAGTAAACATGTATGTATAAGGCAGTATAGCCAATTGAAATTCAGCACATTTCATTTAACCACCATTGAGCAGTTGTCTCAAGGATGATGGGAGCATATAAAAGTGATGGGAAATCATATAATCAGGGCTCCCCGCGGTTGTCTCCTCAGCACCATAATGGGATCCACCGAGGACAGGGGCACTTACCTGATAAATGGGAATATAATAGCATATTCCAAATGGTGGCCACCTGCAGAAAGGCATTATGATTATTATTGTGATCTGTCTCTGTCTCATTGCTGGGAGCATCTTGCTAGTGGGAGGACATGAGTTATGAGGATGGCAGGGATTAGACGGTTACAGCACTTGTTTATAAGAGGCTCTGTGAAAGATGGATGCTTTGGAACGAGAATAGAAAGTGATGATTTTAGTCAATACGTCAATGGAAGAATCAATATGCTTGTTCACGCCCTTTACTTAGCTGAGCTTTTCTATTAATGCCACCATCGATCATTTTAGTGAAAAAATCAAAAGACAACAAAAGTCTTAAACTTAAAATAAGATTCTTTTAGACAAAAATCCATTAATTTTCTCCTTCTCTGCCATACCAGGTGTGAACAGCAACATTGTCTACTCGTTGGTCGATACTGCCGATGGATTTTTCTCTATTGATGAGAACACCGGTGTGATGAGCCTGGAGCGTCCCCTGGACCGCGAGGTGCAGTCCACATATGAGCTGAAGGCCCGTGCCAGTGACCAGGGTTCCCCACGCCTCTCCTCGCTGTGCCAGGTGGTGATCTCTGTCCTGGATATCAACGACAACCCGCCAGTGTTTGAACACCGCGAATACACAGCCACTGTGTCTGAGGATGTTGCCGTGGGCACACAGCTGCTCAGAGTGCAGGCAGCCAGCCGAGACACGGACGCCAACGGAGAGATCTCCTACAGCATCATCAGTGGGAATGAGCACGGCATGTTCAGTGTTGACCCACGCACTGGTGAGTGGATCTATATAAGATTTTATCATGCCTTGATTCAGAGTTTAATTATGCAGTTTATTTTATGGGCCCTTTAAGGCACCCTGTCAAGTTTTAACAACTAGCAATGCTTTTATGATTATGTATCTGTTTTGTTTTATCATTTACCTACATGAGGAAGCTCATTCCGGCACAAGTTTTAAAGTTTTCCATTGACACATCCCAATAGCATCCAAAGAAGCCAGGACTTGCACTAACATATCCAGAAAACCTCTGGGATGAAATCAAGGATGAACAATTCTAATCATCTGCTTGTTTGAGATGTTTTTTGAGGAAAGGAAACTTCATTATTTTGCTTTCTCAGCTTCAAGTACAGCCACAATAGACATGATTTTGTTTACAAGATACTTCAGTGAAGCATCAAGGTCACCATCGCCCATACCATCAAATGGTTGTTGAGTCTCATAGACTGCATTCCTGTCTCAACATTATCACGGCATCATGCTGCATAACTACTGTGATGAACAAGGCAAAGAACTGTAGAAACAGTGAGCCACTCAAGACATTTTATCTCATGTAAGACAGAATAATTCACTCTTCACTGTCACCACATTCTTCCTTATTTTAACATTACACTGTTTTGTTGAGGACTTTAATCGGCCAGCTGAATCATTGCAACAAAACACCAAGGGAAAAGCTGAAAAAAAGGTAATATAAGAATACATTGTACAATATGTTCCAAAAACTGCACCACCATGCAGCCCTTCATAAAAACCGTACAAAAACCCATCAAGTGTAAACACGACTTCTACAGTAACTGTCATTTAAGCCATAATTTATTCCAAATTTAAAGCTGTCAACAGACATCTGGCTCACCTGATATTCATCATATTTTGGTAGAATACTTAAAATGATACTCTTACCTTATGTGACAATAGTTTTACTTGCTACTTTAAGTTTCTGCCGTCTTTTTTCCTCAGGTGACATCTTTGTGATTGAGCCGTTGGACTACGAGGTGTCCCATGAATACTACATCACCATCGAGGCTACAGATGGCGGCTCACCACCGCTCAGTGACATGGCCACTGTGAACATCAACCTGACTGATGTTAATGACAACAAACCTGCCTTCAGCCAGGAAGTCTACACAGCCGTCGTCAGCGAGGACGCAGAGCTGGGAAAGATAGTCTTGGTGGTAAGACGATGCGTATCATTTTTAAAGAAATGGTTTCATAGAAAAAATGAAGCCGTAATTACACTAAAACTGCTTACAGAATTAAAGGATTCTTCATCTTTTCTCAACTCTCCTTCGTTTGTTTACCTCCTCCTTCAATCGCTCATTTCCTCCCTTCCTGCCTTTATCCTCCCTGCCCATTACTCACTGCTTACACTATCTCATATCAGCACCTGTGGCAAATCACCATCTGGTGGCACAGCTAAATTAGCACCAGTGCTCTTCATGCTCACTGCCTCCCTGTTCTTGTGCATTATCTGACACGCATGCTCAAACAGCTTTAATTTAAAAGCATTGGACTCATTATGCCCCCATCCACAGTCAGGCTTTCTCTACCTTTTTGCATGTTGAACCATTTCTTTATTCCCACCTCGCTGCCCTCCTCTCATAAAAGACCCCTGCTTATTGCCGTTAATCTGTGTCTAATGTACCTGAATATAAATTATCCATTAGGAAATTTGATTTTAATACCTGTCATTGTCTCGTACTTATAAATCTTCCCTGTATGCTGATTTCCTCTGGGATCCTTTTCAATATGTGATGGTTGGTGGATTTTAGCACTGTGTGTGTGCAAGTGTGTGCTTCTGTGTGTGATCGAAGTAAGGAGAAAAGGTTGTGTGCATCTTTATTGATTTGCAAAATGGCTGTAACTAAGAATTATTTTATTACCAAATAATTAGATGGTTATTTTGCCCGTTAAAGGTCAATTCAATATTCATTATCCTTGAGTAAAATGATTAATGACTGTTTTTTTACCTGACGGCTCAAAGACTTTAGAAAATTGCTTTTCCATTGGTTCAAAGGTGGACTTTTGAAGTCCATCAGTAGGGGTCACCATGTTGGAAATCCTATCTCCATTTAACTTTGGGTCAGCTTATTAACAGGCCAAAAGGTGGATCTCAGACGAGCTTTAGGCCTGGCTCTACCAATAGATTTTTGAATCTTTAATGTTTTTTGTTTTTTTTTTTCCTTTAAAAGAGAGAAACTCTACTTAGAGTTGCACCTTTTGGTGTTAATGTGCAATTGCAGTTATACTGGACAATATTACAATTGGCAATGTTGTGATTACAATATGATAGATGAATGGTACCAGGAGTCTACTTGCCTGGTTATCTTGGAAAATGAAGAGATAACAATAACAATTTTTTGAAGCATGTATTGCCCTACCCAAACAATGTTTTACAGTACTGCTTTCAAATTTGAAAATTAAAGTACTTTTACAAATTTCAGTAGTGGCACTATTGTAAACTGAAATGTCCTTCTGCAGGCATTGTTGTCAACACATTAAATTCTACGTGATATGAATAATTGCAGCTACTTATGCAGTTATGTTATTGCACAGTACTGAACCTTCAATTAGATTGATTTGCTGCACTAAACATGGTGTCATATAAGGACAGATTTAACTGTTTAGAATGTTTGGAGTGCAACAAGATGATAAACACAACACAGCAAATCTCTGAATAATTCATCTGCCAACAACCAGAGTCCGCACCCCGAAAGACTCCAAATCTTGTGCAATAAAATACTAGCTGTAAGTCACCTGCTACATCCAATGTGGTGGCAATTTCAGTCGTGTTTTTACCACCAAAACTTGGTCCTTTTCATTTATGCTTTGTGTTTACTATAGTTACCATGGCTGTGTATGTTGTGCTTCCTGATTGGCTATCGCCCTGTTCCATGTAACAGTCCTGTTCATGCCTGCTCGGTTGTCATCAGTGTCCCCCCCAATCCTCCCCCAAAAAACAACAGGATATTTGATTGTCAAATTTGAGCATGTTTAATGGTACGACCACAAGTCTCAGCAACTCCAGTCACCTTCCAAGCAGATCAGAGAGTGAAAGATCACTCTTAACACCCCTCACACCACTGGAAAATCCGTCCTGATAATATCTAGAACCCCCTGATAATCTTGCCTCTGCTGATGGTAGGGGGAAATCAGGCTGAAAATTGGCAGTTATCTAGGCATTATGCTTCAGTACTAACAGATAAAATGGCCTGCCCATTAACCAGATCAACCACGCTCCTTTTTATTAATAATTATAGAGTTAAAAAAAAAAGTTCAGCCCAGTACAGTATGTGACAATTAAGCATTTCAGCCCAAACTAGACATTTCAACCAAACTCTAAATATGTTTTCTTTTCTTTTTTTTTTTTTCTGCTTTTTGGATAGGTGAATATGCGGCTTATGCAGCTTTTGCAGCCAGCCTCAGTTAAACATTTGAACCCCGGGTCTTTTTGCACTTCTGCACTCATTTTTTGCCTTGCTGGAGGTTGCTACTTGCTCAAAAAACAGCACAAAAAATTGTGTTCTTTTTATGTCTTTAGTTATAACAAAAAAATAAATAAAAATCTGACACATATTGCAAATTAAGCAAGCAAATGTTTTGTGAAAATAAAGATTAAAGCGGCTGTAAGGAATTTTTAGTTTTAGCACCCCTTGTGGACAAAACAGTAACTCTAATCTCTCTTCTTATTTTGTCCTGCGTGAGTCTAATGCAGCCTTTGAATAGGAAAGGATCCTGTTTCTCATGACAGTAGTTTAAGGCATTAAAGATAACCACATAAGAGTAATCAATTTCATAAAGAGGCATCAGTATTAATTTCAGCCTGTTTTATAACCATCTAAAATCTCCTCACATGAGCCTTATGTTAATTATTTATAAGAATAGTTGCTGATTCATCCTCTGTTGATCCACTATTGGTTTCTGCCTGACATCAGCTGATTGATGGTCACTCTGATTGTTTGATTGATTCACAGGTAATGGCTGAGGATTTAGACGGACCCTCCTACAATCACGTGCGGTACTCCATCGTTGATGGTAACCAAGGCAGCCCGTTCACCATCGATCCACTCAGAGGAGAGCTTAAAGTCGCTCGCCAGCTGGACAGAGAACGAGTAAGAGCAGCAGCAGATACAACGCTGACTGTACACACAGAGTTTAATCCACAGAGGAACTAATTGCACCCTTTGCAGAATCCAATCAGAGTCATGTCAGGCCTAATAGGGTGGCTTGTTTACTGATCTCAGTTACATTATTGCTTACAAAAGCAGCTTTTCCTGTATGCTAATTCTCTCTCTCTCTCTCTTTCCAGACTTCTGGGTACACTTTGATGGTCCTTGCCACAGACAATGGGTTGCCCTCTCTTTCCAGCAGTGCCAAGATCAACATCGACATCTCGGACGTCAACGATAACCCGCCGCTTTTCTCCCAGGCCAACTACAGCCTCATCATCCAGGTGAGAGAGTGGGGAAAAGAGGGGGGGTTCGTGTGGATGGCTGATTAGAGGTGGAGAGGAAGAGAATGAGGCAGATGGAAACGGTAGAAACAAGAGGTGGAGGTACAGGAGGGAATTGCAGTGGACACAGAGAGAAGGATTAACAGGGAGAAATAATGGGAGACTAGTGTGCGACTAGAATGTCAAGAAGCAAGTAGGAGAGAGAACAGAGGTAAGGACGAGGGAGAAAGATGGGGGAGGTGAGGAAATGTGCAGACAGAGGCTGCATTTTAAGTATCAAAATGCAGATAAGGGATAAAAGGGAAGGAATGATAAAAAAGTGGGAGAATGTGAGAGATGTTGAGCTGATAGCAGATGGGAAAATGTGCAAGAAAGAGAAAAGGTGAAGGAGATTCACCTGTGTTCCAGTTTGGCGGAGGTCAGAAGTCACCAAAAGAAAATGGATTTCAAAGGTAGAAAGTCAAATGATTCCTTTCCAGTATTTCTTTTTAGAAAACTGAAAAAAAAAAAAACAATTTAAGAGAAGCTGTGAAGAGGCATGGTACACATTTCAGACAGCACAAGCTCCTCAGGATGAAACATTGTTTTGACTTCGCAAAAATCCTGACTGGCTTTATTTGACTCACTGTGGAGCTTTGATCAAAGTGGAGCACAAAACCACAACGAAGCAGAACAAGGAGAGAACACAGAGCAGATATTGTACACAACAACAGGGATATAGAGAGAGAGTTTTTTTTCAGCACACTGGATAATTAAAGTGAGTTTTCAGACAGGACCTAAAAGAGTCAACATAAAGGACAGATCTGAAGTTATTTCAGCGACACTAAAACAAAGGCTTTGCTGTGAACTGACATGCTGTTTGACTGGATCTCATCAGAAGCAAAGCCACAACATCGAAGACCAGCTGTTTGACAAGGACATCTAAGATATGCCTGAGCAGAATCAAAAGATGCAAAGGAAGATAAAGTCATAACCCATACTTTGCTGGAGCTTATTTAGCATAAATAATCTGAATTCTCTCAATGCTTTATCTACAGTGGTTGAAATGGCTTTATGTGATGTGAAGGATGTCAAAGGAAGTCGCAAAGCAACAGATAATCATTAACTTTTGTTCAGCTCTTTATTTGCCCTGCAGCTTTACAGTTTTGTTTACTGCAGCAGCTATTAATACACATTTGTGACTACAGACAGATTTTTTAAAAGGCAGCCCAACTATACATGAAATCACTAAAATATCATAAAGTTGGCGTTCAAAAGAGCGGGCATCATCCTATTTACTGAGACCAGTATAGGAATTGTAAAAGTCATGAGGATAAGCGCCATTATCCCTAGGGCTGGGCAATTAATCACAAATTAGATTAAATTGCAATATGGCCTGTTGCAATTTTCAAATTGCAGAAGGTGCAGTATATCTTTCACTTGAAATTTGTGCCAAAATACCAGTTTACACCTTTTTTTATTTGCAGCGGAGATGTAATACATTACATGTCATGCAATCATACAAATGACATTTTATTTTTCAGAAAATCCTATTTTCCTCATTTTTGTACATTTTTCTTATTGAATATGAGAATGATATAAAAATTACCCCTCCCTTCAATACAAAATTCATATTGGATTTGCAAAACGAGTCAAAATCAGCACAAGACGTTATTTTTTTCACATTTTTTAGCTCATGTGTAATCTAATATTGTGTTGGTTATTGTATAGAATGATTTATTGCTTGTGTTTGTTAAAAGTAACATAAGATGAGGAACTTCAGAAATATTAGCATATCAAATTGCAATCACAAAATTGGGAGAAAAAATTGCGATTCAATAATTTTCTCAAATTGTTCAGCCATAATTATCACCCACTGAACCTGACCTGATGTGACTGAAATTTCACCCCATTCTTGTGTGCTGGCCGCTTTTCTGTATTAAACATTCAGGGATGCATAGCAACAATATCAATCTGCCAGGGCCACATTTTTACAGCTTTTCTCCCTCACAAGGTCAAAATGGTGTATTTAAAAAAGTGATACACTGTTGAGTAAATGAACCTTTTGGAGGGCTGCTTTTTTGGAAATTAAAAAGAACAAATGAGCAGAGGAGGGGGTCAGTTGGACTTGCAGATTTCTTTTAAAAAAATGAGACCACTAGTAGAAAGCTCAACTACTGGACCAGTAGCTTGCAGGAGTACAGACTCCACCTGATAAAAACAGGTGGTACTAAAAGATATGGAATGCTTTTCCCCTCCTGGAGAACCTTCATTGTAGGGACATATAATTCAGGTTCTTTAGTAAATATCAAAGCATTTAATAATCAGCTGGATAGCTCAGATGTTTACATTGCTGGCTTCTGCTCAGGATGTTGTGGGTTCAAAACCTCGTCTTGGACCCTTAAGGCCATGGACATCTGTCTGTTTCTCAGTTGTATGTCACTTATGATAAAAGCATCTATTAAATGGCTTTGCAGCAATGAGCTACTTAATTCCCATTATTGAACAAAGATTTAGTTAGAGATACAATATGTTGATTTACCTATAATATTTCCAGCAGCATTCAAACTACAGATTTTTATAGTTTTAGGTCGGCCACACGCTACAAGATTTTAAGCCCGATATGAAACAAGATTTCACTCCCCGACGATCGTATCTCGAGTGGAGCCTTGTCACAAATGATAATTTTTCCGAATAATCCTCATGTGTGGGGTGTCAACACGATTGCTTTACTGCTCCAAATTGCATCGGAGCCTCCCAGACCCAAGGTCGTAGTGCCTCTGACAGAGTACCCACAACAACCAATGAGAGCAAGCAGATGGGGCAGCATCGCCAGCCGGATCATACATAATTACTAGGAAATGGAAAGTTACTTGGACAAACTTCACAGAAAACCCTCTATGGATCGCCTTGCATCAGTCTCACCCTTGGATCAATAGTCTCCCAGTCTTTATTATCACTAAATTTTCCTGTTTTTTTGCTATCGTTGTATTTTCCTCCCTTTCCTCCATATGTCTTCAT
The DNA here is from genome assembly GCF_018320785.1 of Cheilinus undulatus. Classification (NCBI taxonomy): domain Eukaryota; kingdom Metazoa; phylum Chordata; class Actinopteri; order Labriformes; family Labridae; genus Cheilinus; species Cheilinus undulatus. The sequence goes on from NC_054868.1 coordinate 42,600,163, forward strand.
GCTGTTTGTTGTTGCTGGTGGGCACACCTTTAACGTGTCACTTCCTGGTTTGATGATGCGATCACATGGCCCACCCTGCCCCCTAATGACAGGCAGCCCTTGCTGCTTTCTCCACACGCCATTTGACGAATGCCAGATTTTAAAACACACACTTGAAAACTAGAGCCTGTTAATCACAATGCGGGACAGCATCTCAGTATGCAGGACTGTGACAAGTAATGAAAATGCAGGACTATCCCACACAAAATGGGACATTTGGTCACCCTAGTTGGAGGAGCTGAGCAAAACATCTCTACCTGACATCTTTTATTATATACTTTGTCATCATGGATAGTTACAGTTTGTCAGTTGTGTGTCTTAAATGTATTTTTGCTGCCTCCATGTGGCCAAAAAGTCCATCATTGCATGCTGTGGATATGTGAAACAGCCTATCTGGCATGTCAGGTTAGGTGTTGTGTAAAGAGACAGCTGGTTTGAAAAACTGCTGATCAGTTTCAGCTAAAATAAATCCAGGATTTACAGTTTTTATTTTTGGCTGAAAAAATGACATTCACTATAATTTTTCCAATCCACAGCTTCTTAAAAACATATTACTGTCAAACATCATAAAGCTGATCAGTATCTAGAGAAGCATTCTCCCTTCACCACAGATATTAATCATGCCCCCTCTTCTATCCCACAGGAGAATCAACCAAAAGGCACGAGCGTTCTCCAGCTCACCATGACCGATCGGGATGCTTCCCACAATGGCCCACCTTTCACCTTCACCATCGTGGATGGGAACGAGGGTGACTCTTTCCACATCAATCAGCAGGGAGCTCTCGTGGCCGTGGGGGCGCTGAATAGGAAAAGTAAAGAACAGTACCTACTTCAAGCACAGGTGAGTCACTGCAGCGAAGAGAAAGCAGAGTTGAGAGGTTGTATTGATTTAACCGTCAAGCCACAGCAACCTGATCTATTTGTCTCCCCTCTTTTCCCTCCTCTCTTTTCCTCCGTCACGCTCACTCCTTACTTTCTGTCTCTTTTTTTCCCCCAGCTAGTCAATGTTTGCTCCTCCACCTTTTAAATATATACCATGTAGAGCTTTTCACCTCTTTAAAAACTTGATGTGAGATGCAGAATTGGAACAGGAATAAAATAAAACTGCTGCATCATAGTGGACCTCACAGGAGAATCATAAATCAAAGAGATTTGCTTTGAGTTGGCGTGATCACGTGTTGCTGTGTGTTTATGTGTCACCTTAGATGAGAACACAGGGGAAAAAAACGAGTGGGCAGATGGGATATGAAACAAAAGTGTGATGTCTTTTTACACACGAGATGCGCACTCAGATTGAGTCAGACTTGTTTTTTTTTCTCCTTGCTGAACTGATGACCATGTGTGAAAGAGTGAATGTTAAAATGCTTGATGTGGACATGTTTACTGGGCTTTATTACCCACTCTACTTACTGTATGTGATTGCTGTAAGCTCATGGACAGCACAGACAGAGCTTGATTGCCCTCTGCTGTTGGGAAAATGAAGCTTGCAGATAAAAGACTACAGTGTGCAGTCCTTATTCATGCATGTTTCTTCCTTTTCCCTCTTATTATTAGGTGTCAGACAGCGGCAAACCTCAGCTCTCCTCCACCACCTTCATCAGTGTTCGTATCATCGAGGAGAGCGTCTACCCTCCTGCCATTCTCCCTCTGGACATCTTTGTCACCACAGCTGGGGATGAATACCCCGGAGGAGTCCTGGGCAAGATCCATGCCACAGACCAAGACATCTATGACACTCTCACCTACAGCCTCGCCCCCTCTTCTTCTCAATCCTCAGATGAGAGCAGCGCCTTGTTTTCGGTCTCCTCCTCCGATGGTAAAGTCATCGCCCTTCGCCCGCTGGACGTGGGACACTACCCCCTCAATGTGACAGTGACAGATGGACGCTTTACCACAGCTGCTGATGTCACCGTGCATGTGAGGCAAGCGGCTCGTCAGGCGCTGGATAACTCCATCGCAGTTCGCTTTGCAAATATCGCCCCTGAGGAGTTCATTGGGGACTACTGGCGCAACTTCCAGCGAGCGCTGAGAAACATCGCAGGAGTCAGGAGGAGTGAGGTTCAACTAGTGAGTCTGCAGCCTTCAGAGCAGGGAGATCTGGACGTGCTGCTGACTCTGGAGAGATCTGGCAGCCCCTATCAATCTCAGGAGGTAAAGTAAAAATATTTAAATCACACCTGATGAATATATTATCATATTATTTGCTTTGTAAGTATCGCAGTCACTCTTCTCTAAGTCTGGAGCAGTTTCAGGCTGGCTTCCTCCTGTTTGAGTGCTGCCTCTTTTAATATCCCAAATGTAAAGAATATTGATTATATTGTAATCTAAACATAAAGAATTATTAGAATAGCATATACAAGTTGCATCATGGATATAGAAATGAAATATTTGGATGTCTGCAACAACGGTGTAAACCTCAGCAGGGTTTTCCTTCCACACGCTGTTTTGTTTCCCTCTAATGTCACTTTTCAGGCTGAAAACAGCAAACACTTAATTTTCCTTTACCTCTCTCTCTCCTGGAGACTGAAACCATAAAAAAATGAGCAGATATCTTTGCAGTATTACATTTCTCCCTGCCATAAACTCTGGGTGCAAGGCTAGCTGAACCATGAAAATCTCAGGGCTTTTTTTTTGTTTTTGATGATTATTTTCAGCCACCGCATTTATCAACATCTGCTCAGTCGTACGCTGTGAATGGCCAGATAAGCATGTTTCATAAATCACACGTGGGCCTTGCTGTTGGATGATTTTTACACTTAAATCTGCACTGGTTTCTACACAAGTGTCATAAATGAGGGCCATCACAAGTGTCCATTTTCACAGCACAAAATGTGCTGATACAGACCAGGCTGGCTGTGTCACTTTTTAATAGCTTTTCCCCCTCATTGGGTCTTAATCCTGCTTTTAAGGAGAGCTGTGGTGTCCTGTCGGGTAAATAAGAATTGTGGAGTGCTAGTTTGATTGGAAGGACTCACTCACTGTGCTGGCAGCTAGCAGACTCATGGTGAAAACATAATACAAGATTGAGCTTCTCCGCTGCAAAGAAATACCTGTTGTAGACTCTGCAAGAAGGAGTAGACAGTGTTCATACTAGAGCTAATGGGGATCCATAAATAAAAGAGGAATGTGGGAAGGCAGACAGACAGGTAGATTAGCCTTTTCTTCTCTGGGAGACCCTGAAAAAAAGAAAAAAAAAACAGAGTACTGTACTAGAGTAAGGACCTGCTTATTTTTTGGACCTGTCAGGAACAACTTTCAACAAAAATTCTAGGGCTGAAATGAAGCCTATGCATTATCAAATTTCTAAGGCAAATAGTACAAAGCAAAAATGTTAAGTATTAAATAAGCACACTAACAAACGCTGAGATTATTCACATTATTATACATTTTTATCTTAATTAGGGTGCTAAATAGGCTACTACCGCAGAGTATGAAGTGTCTAGTTGTTAATTAGGCAGAAAGGAAGATGATTGCTGCATGGTATTTTTATGGTGAGAGATTGTGCTTTTTGTCTGTAAACATGAGCTACTTTATACTTTAAATGAACTATCATAGTAATGAGAAGAAGAAGAAGATTTGGTGCAAAAGTGTCAGTCAGTGAATGAATGAATGAATGAATGAATTGAGAGGCACTAAAGTACACCAACAATCACAGATTGTAACATAATAGTAAGACATAACCTTCATTTATAGAGGCCTTTTTAAATACCCATGTCACAAAGTGACAGCTTTTAATACAGGCAAAATAGGTCACTCTAAGACATAAATGTCTGTCAGAAGAACTCACAAGGTCCTAAAGTTATCTTTAAACAACATAAGAACATTAAAAAGTGAAAGAAAATATAAAATTTGTGTAAGATGAGATAAGAAAATATTGAATTGCATAAATCCTGAAGCAAAGTCTTGAGCCAGGTTGCACCAAACATGACAGTATAAACAGAGAAGCAGAAAAAAACATGCAGTATAAGCAAAGAAAAACAAAAAATTAAGTGTATTATAAAGTCTGATGTGGCTAAGGATTAGATTTAAAGAAACTGACTAAAAATAGTAAATAGAGTAGTACAAGTGAACTTGCAGAGTAAGCAGTGATGAAATTATTGACAGAGCTATTGGCAGTCAAGGCACAGGAATGGCTTGCAGAGAACAGTTTGTTTATTAAAGAGATTTTAAAGAAACCACTAGTTATATAACTAGACATGTATTTAATTGTTTTGCAAACCTTAACTATGTCAGGCATGGAGCGACAAATTCCAAGAGTCTGTGTTTTTGTTCTCAGGTCGTCTTCCGTAAGCTGAACTCCTCTGCTGCTGTGATCGAGGAGATGACGGGGGTTCGTATCATCCGTGTGGTGCAGAAGCTGTGCACAGGTCTGGACTGCCCACTACGTTTCTGTGATGAGGTCATCACCCTGGACAAGACAGCCATGTCCACTCACAGCACGGCTCGCCTCAGCTTCGTCACGCCTCGACACCTGCGGACTGCAACCTGCCAATGTGAAGGTAGAAATATGGCGCTTTTTGCAAATTTCTGCATTGATTGTGCATTAGAAATACTGAGTGGTAGTACATGTGTTTGTATGTGTGTATTTAGGTGGCAGATGTCCTGTGTTGAACAATCTGTGTGAGAGCAGCCCATGTCCTGAGGGTATGGAGTGTGTGGCAGATCCTACAGATCCCGTGTACAGTTGTGTTTGTCCAGAGGGCAAAAAGGGAAAATGTTCCGGTAAGATCATCCGCTTTTATAGCTGTGCTCTCAAAGGTCTTTGACCTTCAGCAATCCCAAAGATCCTCCTTTTATGTTTGGTTTGATTTAATGTTGAAGGAAAATCTTTTTTGAATTATATCATTGATGATAGGTAGGTAGGTGCATGTTGTGAGGAGCATACTGTATGTTTGTCCTGCAGGTGATCAGAAAGACAGAGACCTATTATTATAGTTTTTCATACTTTTTCAACTGCATCCCTGCAATGATAATGAAGCCTGTCCTTTTCTTTCAGATGGCCACTCTCTGACGTTCAGCGGCAGCGGCTATGTGAAGTACCACCTGATGGAGAATGAGAACAAGGAGCTGATGAAGCTCTCTCTGAGGCTCAGGACCTTCTCCAGCCATGCCACTGTCATGTATGCTAAAGGAACTGACTACAGCATCCTTGAGGTTTGTGCTTGTTTCTCCATTGCAGTGCATTAATTCTTTAAGCTGCTTCTGAAGCAACACAATAATCTTGCTTATCATAATTAAGTCCAGCCAGACTGTGCTCCTGCATTAGTGCCCAGCATTTTTACATTAGACAGGCTTAATAAACACATAACAGACTGCCCTACTCCCATTAGACTGTACCAGTGTACCATGCACATGGGTTCAAAAAGCCATTTTTAAAACCCCTTTCACATGAGCAACTATGGGAATTTGGTAGTGGGTTGAAAAAAGTTGCATACAGGAGCTATTTTGGTGCTGTGAGGGAAACAGCAAGCACTTTTCCACACATTCCTTTTCCAGTCTGTCTGGTGGAGCAGTTTGCTGAGTAAACCTGTCTGGCTACAAGGCTGTTATTGTTTTTTTTTAGGCTGCATTGTTTGGCTTTTAATATCTGTGAACAGTTGGATTTTTCATTCAGGGGCATGAGCAGAAGTTCTACAGTTTTGGTGCAATGTATTTTTCTGTGAAATTGTCAGGAGGAGTGTGTTAAGATATAATTATTCCCTGGCATGCTGATAAATTGATGCACACTGCATTTGATGATAAGGAGTGATTTATCACAGTGTCACACCGATTTATAACAGCCGCTTCATGATTTGATTAAGATCTCCTTCCTGAATTTAATCTAGTGGAGTCATAATGAAAAAAGGAAACAAAAGAGCAGAATTGATGAGATGATTAACCTCCTAAAGTCTGATAAAAGATGAATGTTAATCATGTTTTGTCTCTCTAGATTGTGAATGGACGTCTTCAGTACAAGTTCGACTGCGGCAGCGGCCCCGGCCTTGTCTCCGTCCACAGCGCTCAGGTGAACGACGGCGAGTGGCACACTGTCTCCTTGGAGGTGGATGGAAATTACGCTAAGCTGGTGCTGGACCGGGTGCATGCCGCCTCAGGCACAGCGCCCGGCACCCTGCGTACTCTCAACCTTGACAACAGCATCTACTTTGGCGGTCACGTACGACAGCACGCCCCAGCTCGCCACGGGCGCAGCCTGCCTGTCACCAACGGGCTACGTGGCTGCATGGAAGCCATGACGCTCAACGGGCAGGAGCTGCCTCTTAACACCAAAGCTCAGCGGGCGCATGCTGTGCTGGAGGACATCGTGGACGTTGCTCCAGGCTGCGCGCTCGCACCTGCTGAGAGTTGTTCCAGCAACCCATGCACGAACGGAGGGAGCTGCACCTCGCTGCCTAATGGAGGTACATTATGTCCTGCTCAGCATCATTACACTCTCAGTTTTTCACAGAAGTAGCTCATGTGAAACCTCAGGTCTTCTTTCCTTTCAACTTTTGTATTTTCTTCTGTCAGGGAAAGATTTTAAATAGTTCTATAAACGTGGCTTCTAAGTATAATCAGGTGTATCTTGGACATACATCTCTGATCATAGTTTTGCAGGAACTCGCCCTCTTCCTGTGCTGTGTTAATTTGCAGTTAGTGCTGTTTTCAAGGCCTGCAAACTCAATGCTCGTGCATCTGTTTTACATTAAAAAGCCGCCAGCAGTTCAAAGAGCATCATCCCTCGTTGTCCCTGGAGGGCTTTTTGTAAAACATCTGCAGGCTGTGTTGAGTTTCAGTACCATCAGCTTATTGAAAAAGAAAAAAAAAACAGCGCTGTAAGTATATTGTGGATCTGTCATTGTACAATTAGAATTGATGCTAATTATGCAGAATTTAATGAGCGGCCTGTTAAAGTGAAAGGTCAAGTAGTTTGGTCCTGACCTTTATGAATGTCTGACCTTTTCCTGTTGTGAAAGACAACAAGAAGTGATCACTGCTAAATTGGTGTAAATGTATTAATCTGAGGTAGTTTAAACTGTCCACTTCTATAGAGTAATTATCTGTATTTTATATCCTAACTTTTCAGGATACTTCTGCAAGTGTCTGGCCTCTTTCATGGGCACCCACTGTGAGATTGGAATCAGCCCCTGTGCCTCCAATCCCTGCTTGTATGGAGGCACGTGTGTCCCTCGCGCAGGCGACTTCTACTGCCAGTGCAGAGGGCAGTACTCAGGACAGAGGTAGTACTTTTGTTTCCTTTAATAATCAACTTTATAGAAAATAGGTTTTCAAAGGCACTCGTCAGTGATAGTACAGTGATAAGATAGTTTTACATGTGCATGTCTCTGTAATGAAGATGAACAAAGGTTAAATGATCACAAGACTTTACATCCTACATTTTTTGATGAATATTTAATACAGACGAATACTGCTGAAAGGTGGAAAGTGGTGTCCTCGAGTATTGAAAAAAAGAAATGCAGAATTGCGAAACACTGCAGTTCCTCAAGGGTACATTTGAAGTTGAAGTAAATTGACATTTAATTTGAACATGAAAAAGCAATTTGATACAGAAAATAATTAATAGAAACAATAGAGAAGTACAAGATTGTAAAACACAGTGATCATTTTATATATGAAAAAATATTTTGGCTGCAAAAGCCTCAGAATTCCCACCAGGTCCCATGCTATTTATTTATTTATGTATTCATTTATTAGTGTTTGCACATGGGGTATAATCACAGCATTCAAAGGGAAAATAAAACAAAGAAATAAACCTGAACAAAAAATGTCTAAATGTCAATTTTGTAATGTTTCTTTATTATTCAGTAATATTTAACTTTATTGTGAAGATCTGGGGTAGAGAGGCTTGATATGCTCATATCTATTGAGACAAGATTTATGCATTATGCATAGTTCTGCATGACTGGCAGTGAGCTGAGTTGACAAGCAGGAGGGACTTAAGAAGTTGTTTGCCAGGAAGCTTCAGACCCTCCTCAGCTCCATTTCTTTGCCTGCTGCTTGACTGATTGAATGTAAGGTCAGCATTTCCAGCATGGTGAAGGCCACTGATCGGCTTCAAAATGCCTTAAAGAAACAAATGATTGACACCCCTGAGACTATGTCCATGCTTTATACAGTGCAGTGTTTAACCCATTACAGCCTGAAAACACAAATTATAGCCAGAAAATTCTAATTTTTTGGAACTGAAATGTTTATTTCACTTTCTACTGAAATCCAAAAAAATCCAAATTTCCATAAAATTTAACATATAGATATTTTTTGTATCTCATTTGATATACTAGGTGTTTTTGGTAACTGATAATCCGCTTGAGAGCATTTTTATAATTTTTCAGATTGTATTCAGAAATGTTTTTTAGTAATTTATGATCATATTGACTAGATAGAGGTATCATAAAAGTATGTATCAAATATGATACAACAGGCTTTAAGGGGTTAAAACTGTAATATCTGGTAGACTTAATACAGTGAAAATCTGCATAATTAACCATATTTACCCAATACTTTACACTGTAGAGTAGAGCTTCACAAAGCGTGGGCAAGGTCCCACTGGTGGGCCACAGAGGTACTGCTTGTGGGCGGAAGAGGTCATTTATAATGATTAAAAATCATAGGAAAAAAATCACATTTTAATCATCATAGAATTTTTGATTACATCTTATTATTTATGTCTGAAGTAACAAAGCACAGCCAGAAGTTTTAACTCATGACACCTTTTTATCATTTATTTTGTGTGATGGTGTCATGGTTTAATTTGTGTTGGATTAACACTCCATCAAACATTCTACTATGTCGCTTGCTTGCCATTTTTTTAAGGAATTTTAAGAAATGTCTTCAGAGACATTAGTGCTAGTTGGGAAGATCTTGCTGGGCCACAAGGTATCAAGAAATTTTCAGTGACTTTGCAGAAACCTGATCAAAACCAAAAAAATGGCAGTGGCTGATTAATTGTACTTTGTGTGACCCCACAAACACTTTCCAGTTAATGTTGCTGGCTCTAAAAACAAAGTATTTGAATTCAAATTCCTGATTTATGAAACAACATATGATTGATAAAAGGTAAATACTAGAGTCTAATATTATGGTTGTACAAGGGTTTTTTGGTGGGCCCTGGAGGATTTCCAGGTCTCATATTAGGCTGCAGCATACTGAAGTTTGGGAAGTGCTGCTGTAGAGTATCCTGAAGCATTTAAAATGTATAATGTCTTACTAAACATGGTGTATACTCAGGTGCCAGTTGGGGCCGTACTGCAGAGACAACCCGTGTAAAAACAGCGGCAAGTGCATCGACAGTCTGGATGGTCCAGTGTGTGAGTGTGAGCCAGGCTTCCAGGGAGACAGGTACGTCAAGTTTTAGTACAAATTATATACAAACAAGTAAAAAAAAAAGTCTTCCACCCATTTCAGACTGGGTGACTGCTACCCCACATCCAGCTTTCATTCCAGGCATGTGTGTGGTGCATGTTGGCTGCATCTCTGCTGTGACAGCCCTCTTTCCTCTTAGGTTATACTTCAGTAAAACTTTCTAAAAGTGACTTAATTCTTTGTTGCATAGAGTTTGGAAAAATTCAGAATAAAAGCATTCTGTAGTAACAAGGGGAGTTTGTCAAGGGATGCTAATCCAGGCTTTTACTTTGAAAAGCACAAACCAGAAGAGTAAAGCTTCAGCAGCAGCTGAAGTTTAGAGAACAGCTGTATTAGAGCAATGCAGTTTGGCTTGTTGTCTCCATCATTGTCATCAGAAAAATATTGCCAAGATATTCTACCAGTGTGGGTATACATGTCTGCAAAAACGAGATTTTATTTTGGCCAAGATAAATAAGTTAGCCCTCTATTCTCTTGAATCCTGGTGTATGAGACCCAGTGCTGACACAGGAAGTCTTAAAGCCCTGATTTGTTGACATGCAAGCCAAAATGAAAACCAAGGCCTAACACAGCTGTGACGCAGCCGCCAATTTGCCCAGTCTGAAACAGCCATTAAATTCACCATAAGAATCTGATATCTTTAAAATACCTCTAACTGACCTCTCTGTGTCATCCAGGTGTCTGAGTGATGTTGACGAGTGCATGAAGAACCCCTGTTCAAACGGTGGCCTGTGCCACAACACGTACGGCTCCTACAGGTGTAACTGCTCCCTTGGCTTCAGCGGGCAGATTTGTGAGCTCCGCGCCGAGGTCCGCAATGAGTTTGTCTCCACCTCCTGGAACATCGGCCTGGAGGAGGTGATCGGCATTGTGGTCTTCGTGTCCAGCATCTTCATCCTGGTGCTCCTCTTCATCATCATCCGTAAGAGGGCGTGTCGCAGCAAGTCAAAGTCGGACGACGACAAACACGGGAGTTCAAACGTGCCTCACTCCTTCCTGCAGAGGCCATTCTACGACGCCAAACTCAACAAGAACATCTACTCGGACATCCCACCTCAGGTCCCCGTCAGGCCCATCTCCTACACTCCCAGCATTCCTAGCGACTCGAGGAATAATCTGGACAGGAACTCATTTGAAGGCTCGGCCATCCCAGAGCATCCGGAGTTCAGCACCTTCAACCCAGACTCCATGCACGGACACCGCAAGACTGTGGCTGTGTGCAGCGTAGCACCCAACCTGCCTCCTCCCCCACCCTCCAACTCAGTGTCAGACAGCGACTCCATCCAGAAACCGAACTGGGACTACGACTATGACGGTAAGTTTGATTCAAAGTACCTGTGACTATGCAGGAGCTGAACTACATTCCAAATGTGTTTTGGATTAAATTCAATGCATTTAACACAACCCAAAAAACATTATTAGACTGATGCAGGAGGGGTGGGATGAGATCATTTAAAACTGCTGTTAATTTCAGTTTAATGCTTTCATGATGATATTTAATTAAATTCTTGGTAACACCATTTTACGGGTCCTTGATTTCATAATTATTTTTTTGCAAGCTTCCTGAAAAGGATGTAATGAAGCAGTGATTATAATGAAAATAGAGACATTACTTAATGCCATTAAAGTAATTCCAATCATTTACTTGATTGAACTGTAAGCATTTCTCCAAAAAAGCAGACTTTACTTTCCAAAGCCAAATAAATGCCATTATTCTTCTTTACAACAACTGTTAGTTAACTAACAGACAAATGGCTGCAGGAAATGGTATAATTAACAAAAAATCTGTTTTTCTCAATAACTCTTGAAGTTGGTAGGAAATATGGGAGTCTTACAATTAAGTTTTTCTCCTCTGCAAGTTCATTACCAACAAAAAGCTGTTTTTGAAGCATGCCCCTCTCAGAGAGTTCAGAATAATCATGCTGTCTTTGAGGAAGCTGGCCTGAATCAGCTGGTATCATAAAAATGGATTTGAACTTTCTCTGTTAACTTAGGCTGTGTGTATTAAAGATATTAAAACTGTGATACTTAACACTTTTTTGGTACCACATGCTGTCAACGATAGAATATCTTTAACTTTATTTCACTTTGTTTTTACTCTCAATGTTGATGAAAGTCCTGATGTTTTGAGAGAAAAGGAAAACAGATATACAGTCAAACTTTAAACCCAAAGGATCTGTGAGCAGAAATAGAGAGATAGATGATTTTACAGCTATAGTGCTCTAAAGAAATCTTAACATACCGATTTTTCTGTACAAAATGCTTCAAGTTTTCTATCTAGCATCTCGTAACGATTCACCCAATAATGTTGCTACTCTGCTACAGACGGATAGAGCATAGAGGAGAGAGACAGTGATGTCTCTTGGTCCCTGAAAGTTTTCTTTAGTTGCAGAATGATGACACATTTATGTATCTGCACAAATGTTGACACACTTAAGATGTCCAGACATTAAAAAAATAAATACAGAGTGCAAAACTACTGGATAAACATGGTATGGATTATGAAAAATAAGGAAAAGGGTTGTCTTTTTAATTTTTTTTCCAAAATGATTCCAGTAGACCAGAGGATTTTAAACTTCTTTGGCCAAGGCACACCTAAGAAAAAAGGTCTACATATAGCCTACATTTACATGTTGAAAAAGGGTCTTCTCAATTTTGACAGTGTCTACTTATGGACTAAATTTAGACATCAAAAAGCCATTATATAGACTGCATTTAGGTGTTGAAAAAAAGGCCTACATGTTGCTTACATCAGTGGTTTTCAAACTTTTTTTTTTGCCCAAGACACACCTGAGATTATGTCAAAATCTCCAAGCACAACGTATTCATATCCATGCAATGCAACTGTAACACATGATACAGCATCTTCTGTTATTATACAGTTGTAGTAGTATTGTGTGCCTGTACAGGTTCCAGCGGCATAAAAGTAAAAAAGTAACTAAATTAACCATTTTTGGTGTCCAGGAGATAATTTTTGTATCTAGTTTGTGCCTTTTCACACTTTGCACAAATTAATGGCACAGACAAAAAGGTAATATTTAATATTTAATATAGATTTTTTATTATTTAAATGCAGAAACATTACAAAAGAATGGAAAACAGCAACACAAGCATCTGGTATTTCATTCTTTTCTGATGGTTTTCATCTTACGGTTTTAGGTCGAATGACACAGATTTATGCTTATGTCTAACTTTGCACTTTCCTGCAGCTAAAGTGGTCGACTTGGACTCGTGTCTGACAAAGAAGCCCGTGGAGGACAGTGCGTGTCACCCCTACAACACTCGGGGCAGCATGTCTGAGGTCCACTCCCTCAGCTCCTTCCAGTCAGAGTCCTGCGATGATAACGGTATGCCAACACTCAACATTTTCAGTCTTTTTTACAGGAGAGAAACTCAAAAAGACAAATCTAGTAGTTCTAACGACCATGAATGAGGTGTAGTTATGCACTTGTGATGAGTTTTCTCTTTCTGATCAGCCTGCAGAGATTCTCCACAGTTACCTTTTGCCTTGTTGATTTTCATGCTAACACTTTGCATGCTCAGAGTGGATGGCCCTTAAAACGATGTCTGTGGGGTCACTTGTTCTTTTCTCTTTCCCTTTTTTGCTGCGGGGCCTTCAGCTCCCATATGGATCAAATCAGTCCACAGATCCAGAACAAGGTTTTAAATAGGGGGTCCGGCCTGTAAGTCCTCAATCAACTCTGGTACAGACGGAAGCAATCAAGACAACTTGTGCTGTGTAATTCTCCCGGGATTATATATGATTTTTAAAACTACACATCTGCGCTTGAGTTTGATGACTTACTCAGACAGCAGCTCTGTTGCTTCACGATTCACCCACTCAGGTCATTGATTTTGACAGTTTTTGTTGGGTTTTTTCTTTTAAAGCATGCCTTCTCTTCTTTTTTTTTTGTCTTTTTCTTTGTTTTCCAAAATGTAGCTAAAAAAGGATGTTTGACGCAAACATCACGGGACAAATCACAAGGGTATACATGCATATTTTATGTTCTTCATTTCATCTACATATCAAACCTACTATTCCATGTCATCGTGAGGATATCATGTGGAGATTGTGCTGCTCATAAGTCATTAAAAAACCCTTCATCTTACCTATAAGATTAACCAAAACTGAGTATATTAAATAATTTTTCAAACACATGTAGGGTTATTTTCTCTAAATTCAGGTTGAAATTGCGCTCTAATCTCTGGGGAATTTCACTGATTCTTCCATCTGTACTGTCAATGGCACCCCGTAGTCTCTCAGTATGTTGTTATTGTGTTATCTTGCACAAACAAAACCTTCGCTGTCTCCTCTTCCATATTGTCTTGTGCCCAACCATAAACCCCTTCCTCCAACGCTCAGTGAGAAATCAAATCTGTCCCAAAACAAGAAGAGCAACGTCTTTGGGATGTGTCCCATGTGTTGGCATTGCTCCCACCATCATTCACTTCATGTGTTTGTTTTTTTTTTTTTTTTTAATTTTTGAAATCTAAAAGCATTTGTACTAATGCTGGATCTCTTCCACCCACTCTCCCCCCTCCCTCCCCCCCCACAAGCCTCCATAGTGACAGTAATCCGCCTTGTCAACCGTGCTGTTGACACGGTGGAAGGAGAAGGTACTCTTTTATTGCTTCCATCTGCAGCTAGTAGTGTTGTCACTGTTGGGATGTGGAGTGTAGGATGTAGAGCTGCCATTCTCTTACACTGACGCCCCCCGTTTGTTTATCTTTGTAATTATCAGCTGGAGCTACAAACACTTCATTAAACCTGTTTCAGTATCGATCTTTGCTAATGTCTGATTACACACCTGCAGGAGTCTGTTTAAGAAAATGGCGGACGTGTGGCCCATTACTGTCACTCTCTTTATTTATTCCCTCCTCCCTGGTTTCATTGTCTTCATTTTCATTCATGCTCTTAGATTGTTCTCTTTCTTTCTGGTTTTAATGTGACTTCTCTCTTTCTCTCCTCCTTCTCGCCTCCTTTAAAGAGTCTTTTTTGGCTCATGATCTCAAGAACCCAAGAGGTGACTTTTTATGACTTTGTTTGCCTGATGTTCCTTGGTGTTTTCTCATCTCTAACTCCCAATCACTAACACTGTAAGATTAATAAAGAGATGGTTGAATGTCCTCTCTGAGGTCAAGCTGAGTGCTGACAGCATCAGTGGCCTCATGCATTGTCGTATTTGTTGCATAAATACTATATACAATGCTCCAGAATACCCAAAATTCCCATGCATGCTTTGATTTTGTAACAAAGAGAAAATTAAAGAAATATAAATGTTAATCTAAAGTGTTACCTGATCAAAGGTTGTGTTCAGTAACTAACTGGAAATTCAGCTGACTAGACACAGGTTGTTTTTTGTTTGTGTGTTTCTATTACTACTCTTAACAAAGACTGACTTTAAACCCTGAGTTTACTTCAGTGAAATTTTATTTTCATCTTTGGTTGGTAAAAATTAAGGAAAGTATATTGTGCATTAAAAGGGTCTTTATCGTCTGCTATGGGTTGCAGCAGCTGTTCGTACGTTGAAATATAGCCTAGTTTGAATGTAAGCTCTTACTTACGTTGGAGTTTACACCGTCTGACATTTAAGATGTTGCACTAGCTGAGACAGTTTAAACATAGGTTTAACCTTTAACCCTTAACCTTCGGTTTTTAATACTTTTCTTTTGACAACATAAACCACTCAGAAAATGTTTACAATGCTCATGTTTGGCATTTTTTTCAGCACAACCTCAACATTATGAATGGAAACTTACTCTAACCTACTGTATTAGATAAAGAACCTCAAAAGAAATAAACAAATAAATAAAAATGGAAGTTTAAAAATGGCTACTCAAAAAAAAATATATGTATCATGTTTCATGTATCAATATAAAAATGAATATTTGTACATAGACTACATATGTCTACATAGACCAAACAATGCCCAAGTTTAAAATATCTTTTTGTAGTTTAAAACGATGTGACACTCCTTGCATACCATAACTGTGAAAGATTCCCAAGCAGCGAAAATAATAATAAAAATATATATATATACATGTGTATATATATATATATATATATATATATATATATATATATATATATATATATATATATATATATACATATATATATAGTGATCCAAAATCAAGGTAAATACAGAGAAACACACCTGTATACTTAAGAGTTTCTCACTTTTACCTGTCCCACTGTAGCCTACAGTATTTTATGAACACAAATTGAAGAAAAATTGAATTACATGGACTGCATTTCTACAGAATGTTGGAAGGTGGAAGTTTAAAGGAAGTTAAAAAAAAAAAAAAAAGTGTCCACAGCAAAGCTACTAAAGACTCAAATGCCACCCACCTGTCCAAAACTCCATAGGTTTCACCAAAACAAACTCTAAAGACTGAGTCATGATGTCTATCTTCTATCTATTTCAACTAAAAGCTTCCAATCTTGTTTAATTTATCACACAGGTTAGGATTATTTGTAATCCTTTTTATTATAGATTGACATGATAGGGCAAAGAAGGGAAAGCATTTCTAGACAAGGTAGGAGAGGGTTTTATTGTTATCTTTTGTTTGTTTTTGATTTTTTTTTCTTTTTAAACAGGAGATATTAGGACAGTTTAGAAAGACAAAGATCCTAAAATCAGTCAGTTTTACTCCCTTGTGTCTATTAATGTGTCTGCAGTGCGTGGCTCTCACACAGTTCTGTGAAGTAAAGTGTTGATTAATGATCTCGTGTTGTTGTGATGTATTGTGTAGATGTTGCATGGTGTGAAATTTACATTAACACGTATCAAAGTGTTTATGATGCAGTGAGCTTTGATGCAGACATTCAGGACTGTGTTTGTGCTTTCTCAATCAAACAGGATATCACTGGGACACATCTGATTGGATGCCAAGTGTTCAACTTCCTGGAATCCAGGAGTTTCCTCAGTATGAGGTTGTGGAGTCGCCCGCCCCCTTGTACAGCGACCCCAATGCCATCGACACCGATTACTACCCCGGCGGCTTCGACATCGAGAGCGACTTCCCTCCGCCGCCGGAGGACTTCCCCGCAAACGACGACCTGCCCCCTCCCCCTCTGCCTGAGTACGCTGACCGCTGCGACACGCTGCGGCCTCTGGGCAGAGATCTGGACCCGTCTACGACCGGTCCAGGAGGCTCGCCTGGGGTCCGCCAGCGGCCAGCTTTGCCCCAGCTCTACAGCCTTAACCAATACCTGCCGCAGCACTCGTATGCCAGCGACTCTGGTGACAACGAGGGGCAGGGCGCCACCTCCACCTCAAACACCACCACCCCTGCTTCCACCATGGGCACCAGCGGGTACAGAGGCGGGTACTCGTTAGGATGTAGTCGGGACTTTGACTCGTCAGCTCTGGACAACATGTCCATGTCTCTGTACACGTCCACAGCCTCCTGCTCGGACATGTCGGCGTGCTGCGAGGAGTCCGAGGTGATGATAAGTGACTACGAGAGCGGCGACGAGGGTCACTTTGAGCGGCTGGTCATCCCGGGGCTGGACTCCCAACAGCACACTGAAGTCTGACACTGGATCCAAACAAAAGTGCCTGAACCCACAGTTACACCTTATGTTCGCCGCCACACACCACCTACACTGTATGTGTACGCAGATAACACAACACACACACACATTTACACACAAACAAGATGAAATGAGTCACACACAGGGGTTGTTGAGACTGGTTTAAAGGCCAATCAGCTGAGAAGATCTGGAAGAAGCTACAAGAGAGACTCTGTAGCATCGTATTGTCTGCTCAGTCCAACTCCTGCCCCTTTAAGAGGGCGGTGCCATCGCTTTAACTAACTGTCGTCATTCACAGGAAGTGGATAGTCTGAAGGATCATCGTTTCAGTGTACAAGAGCATCAAGAGAAAAAAATATTCACCATTGTATCTTCGTTTCTATAAATAAAACCAAGCAAAGTTTTTTTTTATACAAGTCCTTGTTTTCAATGTAAATTTACCTGTACAGTTTTGATTTTAAAGTTTACTAGGTTTTGTAGATATTCTATGCTTTTATTTTCAACAAAAAAAGAGTTAAATGGTGTGACATTATCAGCCTTACTGTGCTTACATTCACAAAAATAAGAAAAAAAAAACAAATGTTTTAAAAAAGAGAGAAGAAGAAGAAGAAGAAAAGAGCGTGGCTTTTCTGAAACACACAATGTACTCGTTAACGTTTATTGTCTCCTGGTCATTTCAAAAAGGGTCTTCAATGAACGACTGCATATTCTTGTGTTGTTTTTTTATTTGTTTGTTTGTAAATTTTGACTTTGGAACCTCTTTATTTTTCCACCAAGAAAATGGGACCCAATATATTTATAGTGCAGAGTTATCCATGGACACGTGACTTTTTCAGGTGTCTATGTGTGTGTGAGCAATGCTATGGTCTTGTTAAGGTTTTTATTGAATACTGCCACGAGCTCACGCTTTCCTACTGGCAATAAATTATTCCTAAAAAATACTCCCGATGTCCGTATGTTGTTATTTACTAACTGTTGATCCAATCTTTATCTGTATCGCTTATCCTGTTTGGAGTTAGGGTGAGGCCAGATACTCCCTGCACTCTTCACCAATCACAGGACTGACATGTAGAGACAACCTACCAACTGAGCTAAAGTTCACACGACAATTTAGAGTTTCTAATTCAGATAACCAGCATGCATTTGGTCTGTGGGATGAAATTTGAAAAAAGTACTCAAAAAAGCCCACATATGCATGGTTAGAACATGTAAACTTTACACTGAAGAATCCTGTCCAACAGGGGTTCAGACCAGGAATGTTCTTTCTGCAGCGCTAATCACTGTACCACCATGCAGCCCCTTTACAGACTAGAGACATATAAAAAAAACTTTATGCAGGTTTTTTTTGGTTATTATTTTAGTACTGTAATAAATTCAGAACTCCCTCATCCCTCAGAATTCCCTCATCCCTGATTCAGAGATGAGGGAATGGGGGCAAGTTAAATAGGAGTGGTAACCACTAACAATAGTAAAAACATGTTTGAATAGCGTTTTTATAAGCAGGGGTTTACAAAGGGCTTTGCGCACACGCATGCATAAGAACACAAGACCACAAACCACAGAGAACCCAAGAGACACAACGTAAAAGCCCAGAAGCACAACATATGAATCAAAGAAACACATCGTAAGGGCCGCAACACAGGAACCCAACTGGATACATGGAGAACCAAGAATGTCAGAACGTGTGAAACTAAAAAGAGAAACATTAAGAAATTGAGATAATAAAAACAATCTAAAAGGGGTAGAGGCTCTACATCAAGAATACAGAATAAAAGACAGTGATGATCTCATGCCCCATTCATAGGTACATCTCAAAAAGTTAGAATATCATTAAAGAAATGTTTGGGTTTATTTCTGCAGTAGGCTGAGCTCATCCCTGTTGCTGATGCCCCTTTTCTTACTACACTTTGCCCTTCAGGTCAATTTCCTAAAAGTTTTTAAACAACACTGAGAACAGCCTGCCCTTTCACTAGTGACCTTCTGTGGCTTACCCATCTTGTGGAGGGTTATAGTGATTGTCTTCAGGACAATGGTCAAGTTAGCAGTCTTTCCTATGACTGTGGTTGTGTGTACTGAGCCAGAGTGAGAGAATGAAGCCTCAGGAAACCTTTGCAGGTTTCAGGAGTGAAAGAACTGACAAGAAATGGGACTTTTCTACAAAGTTCTTATATTGCAAGATTAGGGGAGTTTTGATTTTTCGAACAGTAAGCCGTGATTGTAAAGCATTAAAAATCACTTTATGTGTGGTAAATCTTGAAAATATACGTTTCACTTTTTGATATCATAATTTGTTGTGCTCCTGTATGTATATTTCAACAAGGTCATATGATTGTAGTCGTTATTGTATTTTTTTTTATTTTATAAATTAAGGCAAAAATAAATAAGTATAGGAAGCTTTTCTGCACTTTTTCCCTTAGCTAAGTTCACAGTGCAGTAATATTTCCAAAGTTAAGTCTCTGGGATAATGTTTACTACAGTTACAAGAAAGTAAATCTTCCGATCATCCATAAGTTTTTCTTAAACCTCGCTGGCAAAAACGGCCCATAAATTCCCTTCAGTAAAAAAAAAAAAAAAAGTAGGTTTCAAAGTAAAGTATAGCTCTTGTTGACGTTGCTTACCACTTTAAGTCAAAAGCTTAAACATCGAGTATAAAGCGTTAGTTGAGGCAGGCCGCAGTCAAGCGCTGCCATATTTAGACCAGCTGATCTTGTAAACCCTCATCAGTTCACAGCCAGCTGATTTGCTCTCAGGATGCCTTATTTAAACTGCTCTAGCCTGGCTATGCTATGCCACTCTCTCTGCAAGCTGCTCTTGCAACCCTCCTCCACCCCAGCTCCTCCTTCATTCTGCTTCTGTCGTAATTAATGTCATTCTGTTGTCATTGATTCCTACTCTGCTCTGAGTTTTTGCTGCTTCTCTCCCTGCCTTAGGCTTTCCTTATCGGCATAGGAAGAGCAGGAATGTGTGTCTTTCCCACTTGATGCTTTCAATATAGGCTCGTGGAAGGGCAGGGGGATCTCAGAACAGCCACGCCACCAAAAAAATAGCTAAATAAATAACAGCACAAAGGCTGATTCATAATTGCTAATAATGCTACTTGAGTGAATTCTGGGTGTGACTTCCTGTGCTAGCTGCAACTGAGGAACTGGCATTTTCCATAGTGATGAGACACTACTCCTGATAACTAAAGCATTCAGAGATAAAGATGTGGGAAAGTAAGTAAGTAAGTAAGTTGCCTTCTACTATGAAGGGATGAAATAAAAATATGAAAAAGTTGCCTCATTCAGCATAGAAGCCATTATAATTAACTTTTTAGGCTCTGGTTTTGCAGAGTTATAAGGTTGGTTGTGTGTTTGTTTTTAGTAATAACTCATTTTAGTGTATTTCCCTGTTAGTCAGGGAAGACATGATTTAGAATATATAAGCTCTTTGTTTAGTGTGTGATAATCAGGATGAACTGTGATGTACTTGAGATGCTGAACTCTCCATCACATTTTATTTCAGACAGCTCTGTCCCACCTCCCTGTGGTTGCTCGTATCAATAAAGCCTGGTTGTCTCACAAGAAGCTGAGAAACTAGCATGACCCCGATACCTCCAGGCCTGATCCAGCACTTCTCTCCACACACTCTCTGTGTCCATGATTGTGTGTGTCACTGTTTGGCTCGGTGCACCGAGCTGGCCCGGTCACGACTCCTCTCAGGACTGACTGTTCGTTCTCTCGGGCTCTGCGGTGAAGAGTGACCTTCTGACCCCACGTCAGGACAGCGGAGTCACTCCACATCTACTGTTACAGGCCGATGACTGTCAAAGACGTCCCTGCTCCATCTCTCTAATGAATCGCATCACATCAACAAAGAGACAGCCTGTCGGCGTGATGGTGCAACCTACAGCAAGACTACAGAGACTGTCCAGACGGGGTTCATGCTGATTACAGTCAGCTCGAGTTAATGCACACTTGAAAACAGGTTTCATCATCATTAGTGGCAGTTTATGAAGGCTTGCAATGAATGATACATGCTTGCAAAATGTCTTCAACTCCTGCAAGGATTCAAGGTAGTATTAAAAACAAGAAAACTAGCAGTAAAAGTGTTTAAAATGTTACACTTATGACGTCACAGTGGGGGAAATCTGTAATACACTCAAGGGATACTTTAAATGTCCCATGTCCCGGTAAATTTTGGTGTTCTTCTTGAGACTTGTTCAACTTTTCTTAAACTGACAAAGTGAAAACAGAATTTTAGAAATTCTTGCAAATGTATTAAAAATAAAAACATAAATATCACACTGACATAAGTATTCACACCCTGTAATCAGTACTTAGTAGATCCACCTTTGGCTGTAATTACAGCCTCGAGTCTTTTGAATATGGTGCAACAAGCTTTGCACACCCGGATTGGGAGATTTTCTGTCATTCTTTGCAAATCCTCTCAAGCTCAGTCAGGTTTGATGTGGACTGTCAGTGGAGAGACATTTCCAGGTCTCTCCAGAGGTGTTCAAAAGGTTTCAAGTCAGAGCTCTGCCTGGGCTTCTCTAGGACATTCACAGATTTGTCACTAAGCCACTCCAGTCTGAGGTCCTGAGCACTGCGGAGCAGATTTTCATTAAGAATATCTCTGTACTTTGCTCCATTCAGCTTTCCCTCAACCCTGACCAGTCTCCGAGTCCCTGCTGCTGAAAAACTCCCCCACAACATGATGCTGCCACCATCATGCTTCAGTGTTGGGAGGAATAGGGCAGGTGATGAGGCATGCCTAGTTTCTTCCAGACGTAACATTTAGAAATGAGGCCAAACAGTTCAGTTTTGGTTTCATCAGACCACAGAATCTTGTTTCTCACTGTCTGAGTCCTTCAGGTGCTTCATTGCAAACTCCAAGTGGGCTCACATGTTTTCCACTGAGGAGAGGTTTTCATCTTGCCACTTATCCATATCAATGGATGGCTTCAGTGATGGTTATCCTTCTGGAACGTTGTCCCATCTCCACACAGGACCTCTTGAAGTCAGTCAGATTCACCATCAGGTTCTTGGTCACCTCTCTTGCAAATGCACTTTTCCCCCCGATTGCTCAGTTTGGCCGGGTGGCCAACTCTTGGGAGAGTCCTTGTTGTGCCAGACTTCTTCCATTTGAGGTCCCAACTGCAGGGTTAGGGTTAGGAAGTCGTGGTGGGTCCTGAAACCAAACCAGCTGAGAACCACTGATCTGTATCTAATCATCTGAGCTCATGACCTGATGTGATTGACCTCTCAATTCCCCTTTTTTAAGTGTACATTGAATAAATTAAGTGGAAATCCACCCTTGGATTCTTGACATGCTTTCCCACAAAGCGTATCATGGTGCTGCTCTACTTCTCAAAGCAGATGACATTCCTCTGCTTTGAAACAATCATCTCCTCAGTGCATCTATTTATTTCCTCTCTTCGACTCATTTCTATCCTAAATAAAACTCTTGCTGCTGCCGTGTCCCATCCCTGGGAATGAGGTCTTCTTTCTCAGCTGGCTCACAGACAATTTTAGAAAAAGCTGCACAGTTTGAGGGTGTTTAATGAAGAGAAGCGTTCCTCCCAAACTCTAACACTGGATGGTAATGGAACCACTTTGCTGCTGCTTGTGTGCTGCCTCATCTCATGCTTGGTGGATCCAATTAACTGTGGAAATGGCACCAGGTGTTTTTTCCATTAAATAAATTAAAGTTTTCATACCTATTAATGCATTATTCATATGACTGAATCATGGAAGCACTTCGAAGGTGTTCTGCTTCAAGGGTTGTGCTTATTAGCTTCAGTCGGGAGGCCTGGAGAGGGTGTAATACACGGAGACGACCACAAGAGGGCTGCAGATGACAACTCATAGCAGGCTGGAGAGTTAGAAACAGCAGAAGAACACAAAGAGGCACGTGCATTCTCATTGAATAATTTCACTCAGTGGATCCTTCTGGATGAATGAAGGGAGACAAATCGGACGATTCATGGATCACTTGGTAGGAGAACGTGGTTATGTGCGCCAATATGTGACGTCAGCTCAAGCTCTGCATCATTTCACCCACAATGCTCCATCTACCAGTGTTAATACCCATTTTCTGCCCTTGAAGGCAAAATAACAAGCGGCTAAACCTTATCATTCATTCCTTTCATGCCATCCCCAGAAATAAGATACAACCGTCAGTGTAATCCTGAGTTTATGACAGCGAGATTAGTTTTTCATCAATCAAACGTCGAGCTGTGATTCTCTGTTTGCTCAAATTGTGTGCACAAGACTGTTAATAAATGTGAGCCAAGGCTCCTCATACAAAACGCAAATATCAGACACCTCAAATATGGAGTCAAGTCAAACACAAGTGTCTGAAAGAGACTCAGGAAGGAAGAAGGTGATTAACAAGAGGCTAACATGCTGTTTAAACATGTCTACATGAGAGTGGCAGAGCTAATCTGACCCACAGGGTCCAAAAAATACAAAAATATGGCCCGTCATTTATGAGCATGACGCCTAGGAACTCTCCCTGACCCAGAAACGTCTCATCTCGACACCAAGACCGGGAGCTGATATTAACATCGACCCACCTCAGCTGTCTGATGCTCCATTATTATTCTCAGACAAAGCAGACGAGGGGGGGAAAGCTGTGGGCCGCTGCACGGGAACAAAGACACTTGTTGAGGTCGCGGGTCACAACAGAAGCAGCAGGCGTCACGACTGAGGCGAGGACAACCCGCCATGTCTGGTTTAGCAGCATTGAGACATCTTAATGACGTGTTTTTTTTTTTTCTTTCAGACAATTATTCCAGTAGATCTGTGTTTGTTTACTACAGCGTACCTATGAGTCATTGTGGTGGGTTGTTCGAGGCAGACACTAACGGTTTCATCATGTAGGTAAATATTTAAAAGAAAAAGAGTGCAAATGAATGCCCTGTGACCACAGAGTGCACTGTTTGTGCTGGCAGTGCCCACGACCTCAGTCTCAGAGCGCTTCTCATCAGCATTTATTGTTGCTAGGTGACAAAAGTTGGCTTCTGCTTTCCTTGGTGTTATCCATAGGGTTGTTTTTAAATAGCTCTGTGTGCTTAATACTTGTTTTTATTCTAGAGAATTTCACCCTGCAGGAAGACATGGAAACAATGCAAAAGAATCTTGTGCTTGCATTGTAGCAGCTGTAGACATGGGGACTGTACCCTCATAGAGATGAGTCAGATCAGAGTATCCCCCAGTCAAAGCCCTGTCCCTTCTTGATTTTGATTGGTCAGTGAGGGTCTGGTGGCGCTGAAGAGAAAAGGGCTGTTCTGAAAGTTGAACTTAATCTCAGCAACTTATATGATGCTAAAGGTGGGGCTTTTTCCATTAAGAACTAAAGAAACTGGACAAGAGGCTGATTAAGGTGGTCATAGGACCCCAGCGCTGGTGGACTCAGAGGGGGGCAGGGGGGTGATCCCCTCCCCCTTGGTGGCCTAATGTTAAAAGAATACATAAAAACAAACAGTGAAAGTGCCCTTAATTGGTAGACAATCATGATAGAATGCCCCCAACACTAACATCTATGTAGACAAAATTTGACAAAGTTCCCTCTATGGGGGCCTCTGTGTAAACAGGATTTGTCCTTTAAGTTGGTAAATTTGGCATCTGTCTTTCTTCGGTGCTTTCTAATGCTGTCCTTACACTAGAGGACTTTATAAAGACTTTAAAAGACTAACATCGGACAACCTCTCACATCTAAAGACAATTTGTCAGCAAGTTTTTGAGATTTTAGTAACAGACCTTTGCAAAAACAAAAACAAACAAACCACCCCAAAAAAAAAAGAAGCAACTGTCCTGGACACATTTCAGAATAAAAGTATGTTTTAAAACCAGGGTTGTCTCACCACAGGTTTTACTGGGGTTTTACTTTGAAAAACCTAATAGAGATTTACTGAACCTCAGCCTGGAGTGAATGGACAGACATGATACAGACACACAGGTGCAGCGAGATCTGACTGCAGCTCTGAGCAGAAAGTTTTCCGTCTCCTGAGTTATGAGCGGGCATTCAGCGGCTTCAGACTGATCTATGCTCACATTCATGTTTTGAAAATTGATTTAAATTGATTTAAACTGATTTAACATGCTTATGCATAACACTGGCTCCCACTGGTTGTGGTTGAGGGTCGCTTTATTGAAAACACAATTTGTATAAAACCAGACTAAAGACTGAAGAGAGACTGCCTTAAAACTGCTCAGATCAGGTTTTATGACCACCTTACGCCTAACAACTGAGATCACAGGAGCGTGGTGCAACTTTAGCAAGACTCTCATGATTTTACTTTGACTTTGGAATTTTGTCTGCGACTTTGAAATCAGTTGGAAAGTCATTGGGTGTAAGGCCAGCATTAGTAGACAAAATTTGTGAGGTGCCCTTTAGGGTTCTGTTTACGTGGACAAAATGTGCCTAAGTGGTTAAATAGTTCATAGTTACTTATGTTTTAATATTAAAAAAAGTTGACTTAACCAAGGTTTCATTTGACATTTTTTTACAGGCTTGCAGTGCAACTAAACCACACCCATAGCTACCACCTCGTTCTCCTCAAATAACACTGACTGGTCTGCTGACTGGACAGAAACATTTCAGACTGCAAGGTTAAGTGTGTGCAAGGTTAAGTGTGTGAGCCAGTTGTTAAATCAAACTCATGCTGAAGGTGATCGGGAGAAGAGGAAAAACATCTTTTCCACGAAGATAAGCTTTCATTGTGGTTCTTTTCTCTTTTTTTTATAAAGAACTGTTGAGTTCTGATACTATAGCTGATCCCAGTGGGTTGCATAGCTGACTCCTGGCCAGGGCATGATCACTATCCATTCAGGCCCTGCAAGGTCCTTAAAGGCCTTGAACACCTGTCTACCTGCCACATGTACTAGGATATGGTTAGATACACTTATGACAATGCATATTAATAAAGTTAGTTTAAAAACAATTAATCTATATTAGCATTAATCTGATTTTGAAGATGCAACAAGTTTTATGTTATAAAGCAGGGGTTCTCAACACTGGGGTCGGGAAACACTGAGAGGGGGGTCTCCAGATGCCTTAAAAAACTTCAACTTCAATCCAATTTCAACACGTTTTTATCACTTTTCCCACCAATTTTATACATTTTAACACATATTTGCAACTCAAGACTCATTTTTTGTCAATTTTAAACCCTTTCCACCACTTTTTTTTTCTCCCTGTTTTTGCCACTTTCGCAACTCTGCCTATAAATATGCCTATTTTGCCAGGGTTTTTTTTTTGCCAGTTTATATCACTTTTCATCCCATTTCACCAAATTTCCACCTATTTTTCCACTTAAATGCCATTTCTGCCACTTTTAAATCCCTTTTACCACTTAATATGTCCATTTTTGC
Source organism: Cheilinus undulatus (assembly GCF_018320785.1). Taxonomy (NCBI): domain Eukaryota; kingdom Metazoa; phylum Chordata; class Actinopteri; order Labriformes; family Labridae; genus Cheilinus; species Cheilinus undulatus. The sequence continues at coordinate 42,626,458 of NC_054868.1, forward strand.
CACTTACACCAATTTTTGCCTTTTTTTTTCTTTTGGTTATGTTTTGCCACTTTATCTAACTTTTGGCATTTGTTACCCATTTATGCTACTTTTAAAATCTAATCTCACCACCTTTCCCACCATTTTTTGCCATTATTAACCCATTTTAACTATTTTTAACCTATTCTTATTCTGTTTTAAACAAAAAGATTTACATTTTACATTAGTGCTTTACATACTAAACAAAATCAAGCCATTATAGAATTAACCACATAATTAATTGACAACCTTCCCTGTAGAAATGGTGGCTCAAGGCTGTCTCTACAGTAGGGGTGGGCAGAAATATCGATTAATCGATGCATCGCAATATTTCCTCCCCCAATTCAATATCGATTCAGCAAATCCTCTGATTCTGTGATTCGCGTTGTATGGATGGAGGCTGCACTCAACCAAACAACAACCAACCATAACCATGTTATGTGAGGTTTATCACAGTTTCCAAGAAGACAGAAATATTATTAAAGTTTACATGCACTTTACTTTTTCAGTGTTTATACAGAACTGTCATGTTTTTTACTTTTGTACTCCATATGCACAAATAAGTTATTACTACGCAAATTTTTATTTTCAGATGTTTTATTGCTCAAAAATGTGAGGTGACATACCAAATATGTTCACATGGGCATGAAAATAATCATTAAAAAATTGTCAGCAGGTTATTTGTGTATTTCTACTTCTTACTGAATCGACATTGAAGCATTTCAATCAATATCGAATCGAATCGCAACCTAAAGAATCGAAATTGAATTGAATCGTGAGGTTCTTAACAATACCCAGCCCTACTCTACAGCTTGTTTTACCTGCTCTGACACCTACCCCACCAAAAATATGGATATAGACATTGTTCATGTTGTCAGTTATGATCTTGTTTGCTTTTGTAGATCATAAAGAGGCATCAATATTAATATCAGTTTGTTTTATAGCTGAAAAAAAAAACCCTCACAGGAGCTTTAATGAGTTCACAGATCAGATTAATCTGCCAGCATCTTTTGAAACAGGAAGGCAAACTTTAGATCAAACCGTCCCAATAATCATTTCTGATAGGAACTGATTTAACACTTAGATTTTGTTCCTTAATAGGGCATCCAAATCAGGATTTTTCAGTGATTGCTGTTTCTATTTTCTCTCACAACTTAATGAAAATGTGATCACTATTTTCAGAAGGAAAATGTAAAAATAGAGTAAAAACATTCCAGGATATTAAAAGATTGTAAAAATCCCAGGCCCAAGAAAACAAACAAACAAACAAAGCTCTAAAAGGTTTAACTATACTGTCAGTCAGAGGAAAATAAATTCCTCCGTTTATCTCCCCAGGTGCTGGGAGTCCGGGGATTAAATAAACAACCACACAACAACAAAACAAAAACAAATAGTCCTTTTCATTCATGTTCAATTAAATCCCTGACGTATTGTTTATGTATAATCATGTGCTGTGAGAAAACGTGTCTGTCCGTGCGTGAGAAACAGACACATACGCACACATGCATGCATGCAGGGACCACTGACCCCAATAATCCTCTTTCTACCAGCACTCACATCTCTTTTCCTGGGTGGAGCTCCGCTGTTGTCATGGCGACCGGCCTAGTGGAGGAGGGGGGAGGAGACGGGGGAGGAGAGTTGTGGGGGGGCAACAGCAGATAAAAGCAAACAGTCTTGTTTCTCTGTGGGATGTAGTGATGACCGGTGAAGCAGCAGAGACACGGCGCGGCTGTGTCGACATGGCGCTCATTACATTACTGCTGTCTCTTCGTTCTGCTGACAGCTCTCTCAAATCAAACGTCTATGTTGTGGGGGGGGGGGGTCTTCCCTGCACCTTTCTGTCTTCATCATGGGCGCACCTGCCCTTTTCCTCCCCCACACATAGCACTTGTCTCCCACGCTTGCTTTTTCCCTTGTTCACCTTTCGCCTTCTCATCCCTTCCTTCCCCCACAAAACTCAAACTCACTTGAACCAGTTTCTCTCTGTGTCATGATGAAGATCATACAGCTAGGTGAATTACTCTGCTCTGTCTCTTTTTAACAAAGAACATCGCTAACAAAGCATTAAAGCATAAACTTCACATTCTGTTAGTTTCCCAGTATCAGATCAGCTTAAATCCTGAGGTTGTCATGTCACTGTATTCGCACAGCGCCCATCTCTCTGACGTCACGCTCAGCGTGGGAAGCCTAAGTGCTTGTTAGAATGTCCTACTGCTGTTTCACTTTGTTTCTTGTAAAGCTTTAGGGCATTTTCACCTCTGCTATACTTAACAACAACTAAAAAGTCAACGAAAAGTTGTTCACATTAAAACAGCATACTGGATGACCCATTAGCTACAATGATGTCACACTTAGAGAGCAGGACGGGTCAAAATCTGACTGAATTCATGATGTCTGAGCCGACCTTTAGTTGATGAACAGAGATGTCTGAATGGACTACAGAGGTCACTGCTGCTTTGTCCCCACTGCAGTGTTGGTGGTTTGGATGAGACCTGGTTTGGGTAAAAAATACATGGACACTGTGGGGGAACATAAGAAAATTGTTGCATGTTAAGGACATCGTTGCTCATACGCTCATCGTATGCACCACTGTCTCCACAACTGTGTACAAGTCAAGCAGCAACCTCCAGTCCTGAAAAATAAAGCCAATGCGGAAGTGCAAAAAATTGCAATACTCTGATTGTCCACTTGAGGCTGGCTGCAGGAACACTGGAAGTCCCGTCTGGACACCTGTTAAACAGCCGGTTTTGACACTAGAAATAAACTGGTTTACAGCCTGGTTCAAAATACCAAGCGTGTCTCATTAGCTAGTGTCTTACTGTGCTCTCACTGTACGGGAGCGGGCAGTTAGTTTGATCAAAAGTTCGGTTGAGACCGTGATTTCAATATGGAAGCCCCCACGGATTGGCTTCAAGAGCTGTTTGAGTCTGCCTATTGTAAGCAGATGGCTGATGTCATATGGGGTTTGTCCAATTCTTTCTACAGTCTATGGTACAACTTTACATCATTAGGTGGCGGGTCAAAGAGTTTGAGTCACTCTACAACAGGAGTGCTCTTCAGGCCAAAACCTGGCTGAATTCATGCAGTCTGAGTCGGCCTTAAAGGGGACCTATTTTACCCTTTCAAGGCAAGTTTATATTGGTCTCAGAGGTCCCCAAAACATGCCTGTGAAGTCTGTTGCTGAAAAAAACACTCCAGTACAGGATTTTTGCATGTCTGAAAACCCCTCTGTTTCAGTCCTGCTCAGAACAAGCTGGTTTTTTTTCGCCATGGCTTTAAATGTTACTGAGCTGTCTGACTCCCCCCAAAGGAAATGAATGTGGCGTAATGGATGTGCCTCTCCTGATCCTTTAAGAGGAGGATCAGGAGAGCAGGGTGGCACTTTCTTCCAAGCGGGGGCTAACCGAACCTGGGGGCGGTGCTAACTCCCCACATGACATCATGAGGAGAAAATCAGAGAATGGCTTGTTTCAGCACAAATTTTCTGAAAAGTGTGTGTGTGTGTGTGTGTGTGTGTGTGTGTGTGTGGGGGGGGGGGGGGGTCCTGGTACCTGCGGGGATTGTAGACAAGCAAGGGGCATATATTTTTGTTAGAAAAGCCTGAAAAAGTGATTTTTGCATAATATGTGACCTTTAGGTTAGCTGCTTTGCCTGCACGTTGAAGGACAGACTTCTGTTGACATGGTGTGCTCTTTATAGCTCATAACAACGTCTCCAAGCGTTTTGAGAATGCAATGTGTGTGGACGGGATTAATTTTGAAAATGGAGGGGGGGGGCTGCATTTAAAAAAATGCTCGCCTACATGTGGCCCAGGCTTAGTGCTGTTACCTCTGTATGACCTCTGTATGACAAAAGCGATTCAGACCATGAATGGCATGCTTGGCTTTATCAATTGAGTCATTTTCCATGCCCAAAACCACTGCCACGGGGTAGGTGCCAGACGGAGGGATTAACAGCCTTATGTATGTATTTTTGACTGGTAGAATACAGCAGGGTTTTTTTTTGTTAAAACAAGAAAAAAAAATTGCAAATGAGACAGGAAGTTCATCAAAATCAACACAAACTGAGTGTTCTTCACATGAGCTTTAATATAACAGAGTTTACGGCCTGTGTATATAGTCTAAAAACGTCTGAGTACAGTGAATTGTCAAAAACCCTCTTAAAAATATGTTTTGATGTTTTACCTCCAGCATCTACCCTGTTTTTTCCTTGAGACAGTTTTGGTAAAAGTGAACCCTCTTAGCAGCCACGTGAAAAAGCTCATGAGTCAAAACAAAACACAGTTCCCCCTGCAGATACATCTCTCTTCCCCCCTCAGAGGCCTGTTCATTACTTGTTGTGGGCTGGGTTTCATGTTCTATGCTTGCTCCTCTACCGCTGTAATTACTGATTTATAAACTGCTTCAATTATCCATTAGATAAAGTCCCATTGCTCTGGATGCCTATAAAGGCACAGCAGGGAGAACACTAAATCATGGTCTCAAATAAGGGATAGAGAAACGGGAACATTAAGATCCTGGTTTACACAGGGAAATATTTGGACACATACACAAACACAAGCCAGTGCATTCTGTTAAATGTAAGTGATGTGACCTAACTTATTTTAAGTGGTAATTTAAACATTTGTTCTTGTAATTTCATTGATAAAAAGGCTGCGTAGGTGTGCGCTAAGAGCAGTTTACAAAATCACTTCCCTCTGAGACAAAAGCAGTTAACCACTTAGAGGCAGACGCTGTTGTTAGCTTCTGCTATCTCTGTTTTGAGTAATACCTCAACAGCTGTGACTCAGCCCATTACATGTCGTAATTATAGCACAAGAGCTCGAGGTACGAGGTCACTCCACCGCTCATTGATTTGAGTTTTGACAGGCTGCTTATTTATCGTCATCAAACCAGAGCCAATGAAACAGAGACGCCTAATTATAGATGGACTCCCACATTTCAGTGATGTGGTACACAGCACAGAAAATCAGGCATGTTCAGAGCAGATCTGCAATTACCCATTAAGAACAGTTTACAATTGGGTGTCCAAGAAAAAGTATTTAATACAAAGTTTTCTTCAAGTACTGAGTAGGTACTGAGGTGTACAGTAAAATATGGTCTTTCCTCATTGGCAAGAACAACAAGAGAATAGATCTACGATCAGGTTGTTCAGGAAAAGCTACATCTCTATAAGAAACAGGAAGTACGCTGCAAAACTGACATAGCTAAATTAATCTCATCTAGAGTTAAATTTAGCACTTAGAAGTGTTTTAAATGGTCAATACTACATATAAACTACACTTTTGAGAGTGGTAAATTTTTCACAATGACAGAGCTGCAGTAGCTGAGACAGAGAGTCAACCTCATAGCAAGGCGATGTGTACACACCGTAAGGATACAAGGATACACCTAAAGTCACAGACCACAAATCTATGTCAGTGGATAAGTTCTGTCATGGTGCAAATGTGTCTCACACATAGTCACATACTATTTAAATGAGACTTTGCATAGAAACGAGCTGTGAAACGTGATTATTTGAGCAATTTGAACATTAAAATATGTAACACTCGTCTGATTCACCTCAGACAGGATAATATTATTATCAATCCGCCCTCTACTAAAGAGTACAAAGTGACAACATTGCCTGTTGACATTACCTAATCTAGCATATTCAGTTAACTTTATTAGCTTCCTATCAGTATAGTAATAGACAATAACGTTTTGTTCTATAATTTTGGGCACCACCTTCAGATAAATTTCTAGTTTGTGGGGTTGCTGAAAGTGTTATTCCACCAACTAATCCCTCTTAAAATGTGGGAAATATATTGATAAAACTATCCATGACTCAAGTTGTATTCACTTCAGTTTGGTAAGTGTCAAGTTTGAATTAATGATAAATTGGTATTGACAGAATTACATCCCAAATGCACTTAAACAGTGAACAGCATGTTTAAAACACTGTTGTTAAAGACATATATTTAACTTTGTCACATAACTAGAACCACAAACGAAGCAACAGGTAATGAGCATAATGTAAAATATAATTAAAAACTTTCTGCTTATTTTACTTTATTGATTTAACATAAATCAAGCAGTATTCATTTCAGCAAATATTTATTTCAGAACAACCACTGTTGATGCTAAATCACTTTCGTAAGCCCTTGGAGGAATCGCGTTTTGCTGTTATTGTTACTGTACGGGAAGTCCCACCCACATTCATAGCAGTAGACCCCCCAGGAATGATGTGGTATCCACCTTATTTACTTGTTTGCAGCTTACAATACAAACAGTGTGAACATGTGATTACAAAAATATGTAAATATTTACAAACTCCAGGTAAATTCCTATCGAAACAGCTGCCATTCGTAGTTAGCACCTATCGTTAGCTGCTGTACTAAAATACACTTATTTAATGTACTTCGGCTTTAGCACCGGAAGTTTCGCCCACATTCAGATTTACAGTAGCGGCCCCAGGAATAAGGTGGATAAAACGCATCTAAACACTCTGCCTGAGGGTATGATGGGGAGTTCTGCCAACACAACCCCTTAGTTTGAAATCGCAGCAGGAGGAGCTTGGATCAATTTATCCTTCACAGAGTTTAACTAACACTGCTAGATCAACACTGGCAAATAACACCAACACTGAAGACCATTTCACTCAGAATGGAGTTAAAATGTCACTTTTGGAGTTAAAACAAACTTAGAAACATAAGATATCAACAAAGGATGTTCCTAAGTGTCTATTTCCCTGTTCAGCTTAATGTTCATTTAAATTCCGTTTAACCGACTAGTCTTAAGAGGAGAAAATCCCTAGTAAACAGTCAAATTCCTCAGAGGGTCATTGTGTCAGCAGGTGTGATGCTAGCCTCATAATCTCTCTACAGCGTGGCTAACATTAAAAGCTAGCTCCACCAGCCTTCTTTTCTTCTTTGCAGATTAATATCATGCTTTGATATGTGGCCTCTTTTCACTTCAGAAGAATACATGAGCACAACCGTCGAGTATATAGTATCTACATACCACTTTATTTCCATTTATTACTTTAAAAAAAACGGTCATACTGCGCTGTTCCTACTACCTGCTAACCACTAAGCATCCGCTGAGTTTCCTTTATTTACATCCGCTGCAGTGTCAGACAAGAAGGCAGCTGCTATTAACTGAAGCTACAGCGGCCTCTAGTGGAAGGAGGTTCATTATGGTTTAATAAAGATTAGCATATTCATTTTGATTGGAAGTGGATTTGAAACTGGATAAGATAGATCAATTGTTCTTTTTGCATATGTAAAATCTGGGGAGTTACACTAACATTTCACACATTCACCACGTTTCAGAGCGCTTTTTCATTGAAGCGATGGGTTTGTAAAAATACACAATAAAGCGCACAGAACAGAAATCTTTATAAACGAGACCACAGGTGTTTGCAGCGCTTCCTACGTTGAACTAAACATCATCACGTTGTGGGCATGACAGGTCACATGATTCTTACGTGTCCCTACCCGATAGCCCCCCCCAAAAAAAAAAACAGGAAGTGGCGTATTTTCCCAGGAGTTGTATTTTTTTTCCGTGGAATACATCGAAGATTAAAGCCTGCACATATACTCGCTCTTGCTTTCGTTTCACACTACTTTTTACAAAAACACTCAGACACACAACTCACACACACCAGACATCCATCACACACACCTTTGACACACTTCCACACATATTCTAGTATAGTTATGGATTCGCAAAAACGTGGTCCTGTGGTTCCTAAGGATATTGTGCAACTTGTTTACATTTACAAATTTGAGGGATACAGCTGTGCAATTCCTGTATTTTGAAATATATGTGAAAAAAAAGCAAAACTATTTTCATTTTTGTTTTTTAGGTTTATTGCACTTTTAAGCAATTTATTGTAGTAGTTAAGAGATAAGTCAATACATATTATTAAAACTTGGGATATAAGGGTTATATTGATGTAAAGCAAATAAAAATACTCCCAAAAATTGCACTACAGTATGTAAAAATGTAAGAATATGTCCTGGGGGACTTGCACAACGGTAGGTTTTAAAGGTTTATCAGGAATCCATCATACTTTGTGTTTTACAAATAGAGCACTATGAGTAGGATGCATAATCCCAAATATGGTAAAGTTGCAGGCTTTATGAATTGCCACCATTGCTACATTGGCCTGTTAATTAAAAAAGTATCAGTATTTTTTTTAAGTTGCAGGACTATCCCTTGCTGAGGTCAGTGGTGCAAGTTGTCAGTTGTTGACTGTCAATTACTCAGCAGGTTTCGGGCTAACAATAATCTCTATTTACAATTCAACACAGTTAAGTGGAATCCGGATTTAGGGTCTGGATTGGCAGAATAGGAGCCTCATTGGTTTCTGTACATTTTCAGTCCAAGCTGTACTGACCAGTTACATATCAGCTGGCTTTGATGAATGCAGGAGAAACAGTCCATATGGATGCCAAAAACTAGGAAAGAACATTATCCATGCTAATGACATACCAGCTCCTCTCAGCTGTAAATGTATGACAATTTATTCATCTCTCTAAACAGAGACTGGATGGACGTACAGTTGGCAATCTGTTCTATGTCAAAGATTTTACCTTGTGACACAAATTCGCCAGAAGCTGATGTTAAAACCGACCAACAGACCAACTTTTTACAAGTCTGCATCATGAGGCTGTTATTTCAGCAAGAGTAATGATGATGGAGCAGATTTTTTTGGCTCATGTCTGAAGCCAATGTACTGTATAATTCAAATAATATCACTGAACTTAACTAAGTCTCTCAACTGAAGAGCAGGCATAACTCCAGGATACTATGAACCAATGAATGATGGTGTTAGCATCACAAATGTTAACTGCACAGAAAGGAAGTCTCGCCTAGATGTCATTCAACTACTGGCTTTATCAGAATTACAGATGCATGAACATTCCCAAATATATTACCTATAGGACAGAGATAGATGGTGATGTTGAGGAGTTCCTGTACTGGGAGATCATGAATAATAGTTTCTCTTAATAAGAGTAAATGCCAAAGTCCTGAAATATCAGTAAACTTATCCCAAGAGACCCTCCCTCTTTTTTGCAAAGTAATGCACCACAGCTACAGTAGCATCTAAGTCTATCTCTAGAATTAGATTATTAAAAGATATGCAAAGCTCAGATTGAAACAACCTTTGGTTATCTTCAAGGTAAGACTTTAACATATTAATTTGAAATCAAAATTATTTTTGACCTGCAATGGGAGGCATTCCTAACAGTCCAATGGAGCTCGGCGAAAGTTCAAGCAGGAACGCTGTTTTGTACTCATTCATTAGTCACCATGCATTCATATCGCTCCTGTCTTCCATTCCTTCTCTTTCCGCTCTGATGATCAGCTGATTATGGCTGTCCACTGTCTCAAGTACTAAGCTGATCAGATTGTGCCACAAACTCATCTCACCAATCACCATGCACCTGTCATATTTCCATTCTCCCACAGTCAGCCTGCCAGCTCCGTTCAGTTAGTCCTAGTCCTAGTCCTCAAAGGTCTTCTGTAGTAGCTATACAGGGTGCCACCTCCAAGCTGCCTCATTGATGTCCCGGTCCAGCTTCTCAGATGTCTACTCCTCATCTGATCCTGCATCCCTCATCAACACCACCACCAGTTTCTAGACTCCACAGGAGGGTATCTTATTCCTGCCGTCGGCCTCACTACCCCTTCAAATACATGACGTCCTCACAATGGAGTCTCATTGCCAAAGACACTCCAAATCTCTTTAATCAAAATTAAAAAAAAAAAAAAAATAGTTGTTTACTCATATTTAAGTATCTCCTGATTGAAATACATTTACCATAAAGCTATAAACATCAATTTTTCAGGGAGAAAAGTAAGAAACCAAGTGGTGAACAATGTGCAATTGCTAGTCATTTTTAACTTTGAAATGTTTTCTTTCTGTTGCACCTAAAAGCAAAAAACGTAAATGATTAAACAATCTACAAAAGGTTCTGTCTTGTCTGTCTTTATCTTTCGTCTCCATGTACTGTTTCTTACAGCGTGCTTGCTTTGTATCTCACTAACTGCAATAATCATTCATAAATCGGTCATTGCTGTTGCTTTTTTCATCCCATGGGCTTTATTTTGACTCACAGGCTGATATAAGACTTTGGTAATGTGTTTTTGAATGCACTAAAGATTACAGCGTGTGCTGATCAATGTCCTCCAGCAGAGCAGATCAGCGTGAAGAGCTGACCTAAAATGCGATACTGAGACATGAAAAGAAAAGAATTAATGATTGCATTTTGGATGAATGTGATTCACAAATAATCTATAATAATGAGCTGTTTGCATCATGAAATTATGTGACAAAAGGAGATACAATGAAGGAGAAAGGGAGAGTTCAGAGGGCAGCTCAGTATCATTATGTGTAATGATTTTGGGATGCTGTTGATTGTTAGATAATAATATCCAAAGAGGCGGAAAAGAATAAAAGATGGGAGTCTCTGAGTCACAGTTTGATAACTGATTTTGACACACTTTTAAACCAGAAACAGTCATGCAACAGAAAAAAATGACACAAAAAGAAATACAAAGGGAAAATCAAGTCACAGTTTCTGTATCATTTTGACTGATAAGGTCAAAAGATTTCTTATGAATCCATACATTGTGCTTCTTACAGAGACATAATCAGAAATGATGAGCTTTATCATCAACAACTCTGTCGCTGCATTAGCAGAAGATGGCGAATAACATCACAAGGCCAGGAGTTTCTTTACAGTGACAGAGACGTTTACAGGTAGCTCATATTCAAAGCTTGAATTAGGTGTCCTCATTAATAAGTCTTAACAGTTTGTTTACTTTCATGCCCTGTATACAGAGTGAGGGATTCTTTGACTTGGTATTGATACAAGCAAAACATATTGACGGTTTTGTTTGCTAAAGCGCAGATGAAGAACTGGATAATGATTACTGTGAATGGACTTAAAGGAGAGAGAAATCTATAACTTGTAGGAGGTCACTAGCAGGACATCAGCTGAGACAAACTAGGTTGAGGTTGGTATTAACATAAGCCCATCCAAATTTAAGGCCAAGTCTCTTTTACTAGCCTGGTGTCGCTACACATTCAATAAATTAAAGCAGGGCTTAAAAAGAACTCGGTATTTTAAGACGTGTTGACTCTATTAGATTAAGATTAGTGTCTTTTGTTTGTTTGTTGCACAAAGTAACACACTAAATACAGTTTGGAAAAAATGCTTCCATTTGTGTGCAATGCGCTCTGGGTGATGATGTCATATGGCTGCATTTTTTCTTCTTCCTGTGAGTTTCACATCTCAGCTTGATCTACATTACAGTAATTTCTTTATCGTCCTCATAAAAACCAAGACAGTCTTGCTGCAGACCCTTCATCTCTGACGGCCACTCTCAAAGACCATTCATCTGAGGTGCCGTGTATCTAGGAACTGAAATATATGTTAAAACTTTGTAAATAAAATCAGGTTAAACCTCCTGAGGGTTAGGGTAAGGATTAAGGAAATGGTAAGGATACCAAAAATTAAAAGTTAAAAACCTGACCTCTAAAGCCTGATTACAAAACACTTGATAAAGCTGAGTAAATGTCTGCTTAGCCTACAGGAAAAGTCCCAGCTCCATAAGCTGCGTAAACTAGGGCTGAACGATTGGGGAAAATAACCTCATTACGATTTTTTTTAACCCAATATTGCAATTTAATATGCAATTATTTCTTAAGTTCCTCGTTTCATGCATTTCACAACAAAAAAAGCAATAATTCATTCTAAACTATAACCAACACTAACCTGACACGCCAATTGGATTTGTTTCACACATCCATCTGGGAAAGCTTCAATAGGAGGCGTTTGAGAAAAGGCAGAGGATTTGAAAAAAACTTGGAGTGTGATTGGATGAACGTTCTGTATGTCACATCGCTACGGGCCAATGAGAGCAACAAAATATGTGACGTAGCCACTATCGAGCTGCACGTGCACAGCTACTGAGGAATAACGCAAAACATGGCGACTATAGACATGTAAGTACTCGACTTTTGTCGTTTTGGAAAGAACACAACTCACTGCTGTTCGCTGTTCTTCTTTTAACAGAGAAATGGTGTCAAGTTCTCATAAAACGGACGCTTTAGCAGCACCTACACTAATCTCTTCCTCCATTATTGCACCGGCCTCTTGCTGCTGCTTGTTTACGTCACGACTCTGCTGTGTCTGAAAGTACTGCCCCTCGTCGCTGATTGGTCCTGTCACTTTCTAACCGGGCCCAAACGGTACAGATGGGAGCTTTGCAAGATGGTTTCACCAGTGAAAAACAAGGAAATGGGCGTATCCATCTGCTTTGCAAGGTTAAACCAACACAATATTAGATTAAACTAGGGCAGAACAAATTTTAAAAATTATCCAGTTGTGATGATTTTTACTCATTTTGCACATTTGATATGAACTGTTGTATCAAAGGGAATGATCATTTTTATATAATTCTCATATTTAATAAGAAAAACGGACAAAAATGAAGAAAATATGTTTTTTTGAACACTATTCTAAAAATATGGCACTAGAATGGTTGTATGATATGTAATGCATAACATCTCTGCTGTAAAAAAAAGTTCCAAACTGGTATTTTGACATAAATTTCAGGTTAAAGAAATATTGCACCTTCTGTGATTTGAAAATTGCACCTTGCCATATTGCGATTTAATCTAATTTTCGATTAATTGCCCAGCCCTAGCGTAAGCTACATAGATGACGGAGGTAACAAGCAGCTATGTACCTACATTAACTACATAAAAAAGTTAGCTTTAGTTGCATTTTCTAAAGCTCACGCCACTAAGCTAACTCAGCTATAAATTATAGAGCTACATGACTAAAGTACCGAAAACTAACCGGATTTTGTTTTCATGGACAGGATCTCACAGCGCAGCCAGGGGGAGGAGGGTTTTCAGCAGACACTGGGACAGTTTGCGGCTGAGTCCGAAGCTGTCGAATGAGGGTCAGCATCTCCGAGTCCGAGGCGACGTCTCTGCCGGGAAAATGATCAATTGCGCCCTCCGGGTGTGGAGACCGTCTCTGACCCAAGTGAAGGAGTTCAAGTATCACACGGCATTCAAAGCCCGAACAGCACTGCCACTTTCAACAGACCCAAGCTTCGTACATGCAAGATCAAGGTAGTGACAATGCTGACACATACAAGCACAACTCATAATTATCACTACAACAAGAGCAACTACAAATTAAACTGCAAACGGTGCACAAGAGAAAACGAGGAGTGAGAGAGAGAGCCTAATAATGGGTACTGATATTGGCACCAAAAACAATATCAGCTGACAATATCCGCTACTTTCTGTTGAACTTTTATTGATTGAAAATAAAAAATGATCTGATACTCTGTGCCTTGGATTTCTGTTTTTTGCTGCCATGGCATTCAAGGGTATTTCATTTTAACTAGAATCATATCAAAGTTAAATAATCTGGTATCATGATTGCCATAAAATCAAGATCAGTAGTGATTTGTGATTCATTTTGTGCATGGATACACTAATTTTGCACATTTATAAATGTTCTTTCTGGTGCAAATCTACAATTTTACAGTCTGTCCTGTCTTTGCTGTGCATGAGTTTTGTTTGAAAATAATCAAAAGAGAGTCTTGTCCTGACTGCCTGTCCCAAATTAGGAGAGGAACATTCCACTGACTGAAGTGAGTAAATCAAGAAAATCTATTAAACAAGAGGAAAAAGGGACTATCAGTAAAAGGGGACTCTGAGACAAATAACAGAAATAGCTGCCAAACTTGCACAACAGTTTTTCACAAACTGTTTCAAATTTTTGCCTATTTTGGTTTTAACAGAAATAGTTTGTTTTGATTCCTTGTAACATTTCTTGAATAATCCCTTCATGGCTGCCTCTCAATTATTAGCCATTTATTTGCTTTTGTTGATTATGTTGAAAAAAGAAGTGAATGCTTTGCTTCCTGCATGGAGGGAAAAAAAGGCTGAAAATAGCTGAGAACCAGTGCTGTGTGTTTAAATAAAAGATCCTGCAATAAGAGGGGAACTAATAGCATGGAGCATGTGATGGCATGAGGATGATAGTCATGTCTCATAGGCTGGACAAAGATAGATGAAGGATTATGTTCTCTCTAAGATGATATTGCTGCTGCATCTTCAAAATTGCCGATTGAAAAATACATCTAAGGCAGCGTTTTCTTTAGTTTATTTCGATTTTTCATTTATTTTGGCAGGCTGTCATTTTCTGATACGGCTCAATCGGCAGCAGAAGTGAATGTGCGTGTGTAGCTGTGTGTCCGTGGATGTGTGTGGGGCGGGGGGGGGGGGGTGGAGGGGGGGTGACCCATTTATTGTTAAACAATAGGATAATTTCCATTCTTTGGATAAAAACTGCAGCCCTTCAGAGTGGGAAGCTATTTGTTTATTATATGCTGCATTCGTGTCTGCCTGTTGGGGTGTCGATATTTTCGCATGAAATTAAAGAGATTAAATTCAGTGTTAATTCACATCTATAAAATATTTTTACAAAAGGAAATGTGTGGGTGATAGTTTTTAAAGCACACATTTTGGATTCAGCGCCTTTCTCTGCATCAAAGAGGAAATACAAATGTGGAAAATGTAAATCCTGAATCAAATTCGAACACCAGCGTGAGCCTTTTTAAGGAGAAGTTACAATTTCCGGTTGTTTGAAGCCTCCCTGAGCTTGTGGGAATTTTTCTGAAACAAAAAAAAAAAACATGAATGATTCTTCCGAATGATAATGAATGGGCTGCTGAAATAAAGCAAAGCGAGCGACCGCAAAGCCATGAATGAACACGCATCCTGTAAATGAAAAAGAAGTAGGACGCTCTCCGTGCCATCACACGCTGTCATTCCTCCTCTCAGCCACCAGGCGTCAGTATTTCTCGTCTCTAAAATATAAACCGCTCGTCTCCGGACTGTTTGATCACATGCTGGGAAGGTTTGAAGTTGCGGCTTCATGTCACACATGCGTACCGACAAAGTGAATGGCACACGGGCGCAGAAGTGACACCGAGAGAGGGAGAAGACAGTCTGCCAGAGCCGAAGAGAGGCACGCGGGGGAGAAGAAGAAAAGAAGGGGGGGGAGAAGAAGAAGCGCGCGTGGGGAGGATGAAGATGAAAGCCGCGGGAGGCTGTAGTAGTATCCCACCACCGGCGTCTCCAAAACCCAGGCTTTAGGGCGCACTGGGAGTCGCGGCACGTTGAATTTGGACCAGTTGAGAAAGTTCAGCGGCGGTATACAATGGTTATAAATGGGTCTCACCTGAACAGCTCGTCGGAAGACCCAACTGACACCGTCCTGAACCGCCCGCCGTGGGTTACCACAACTTTGGGATGCTTCCTCATCTTCACTATCGTCGTTGACATCCTGGGCAACCTCTTGGTCATCTTCTCCGTGTATCGGAACAAGAAGCTGAGGAACGCAGGTGAGTGAAAGTCTTGGAGGGGGGTGAAAGTGAGCGTGCGTGCATGGCGACTGAGCGGCGCGCGCGTGATTAAACTCAGCTGCTTTAAAAGCAAAACAAAACAAAAACTCGGACATTTTTACAGTGGCGCCAGCCTGTGTTAAACTACACCAAAATTCAGTTCTTTTCAATGAAATTGCACCTCAAAAGAGCGTAATTTGGCTCATTCGAGGCGCGTGGTTATGCTGAGTGACAGACATTTTATTTTGGTAGTTTTTTTAACGGTTGTCCATCTTTACCGCGAGCTCAAATCGAGCACCACGAACATGCTTGTGCACGCGATAAAATATAACCATGTTAGCTGTGCCAAAATCGACATTTAATGCTTTTATACCCTCTTTAATATTAATTCCCTCCTTATAACGTCAATATTTAACATATTTCTGCCGTTAAATTGATTTCTATAGTTGCAATATTATTCCTAACCATAGCAGCTTATTGTGATGGACGGCTTAAATCGACCTCGACTTGCCATAGCCTACTTTTGAAGCAGATATTTCACTGCCCTACGCCAAGTACGCCAGCAGCTAAGCAGGCTCAGAGGAAAGAGAAACACTATAGCAATTATTGACACAGTCTGAAGCCACGGGGAAAGCCCAGCGCTGCTTACACTAATGCTTCCCAGGCTTTACCACTATTGATGCTACTCCAGCCGGAAGATTTAGTATAATAACTGTGATGACAACTGAATTTTTAACGCACCTAGTCGATGATGGAACTTGTGCCATACATGGGTGTGCATTTTTTTTTAAAATATTGCACATCATACACCGTGCATTTCATTGCGATATGGGCTGTGGATTAAATTTCAACCCCCCCCCCCCCCCCCATAGTTTGGGCAACATTGACACAGCAGTGTTTGCCTTGCTCTGTGAAGGTGGTAAAACGTCCATAATTTAATAGTCAGAAAGGACAGAAAAAAAGCCCGAGAGGCTCCTGTCATGCTGAGCTGTGCACACAGCAAACTGGCAGCTACACATATCATGGCTGTCATCATTTGGAGGCTGTAGTAGGGCGATTTGCTAAATACACTCCTGACATTACCATTTCACTCAGCACGGAAATGTTAGGGTCAGAATAGATTTACATCATGTGGATAGAGAGCACAGAGAGCCCCCTGTGAGAAATATAAAGCGTATCTAGGATGTACAGGGATGTGATTGACTCTGCGTGAGATTCCTGCAAGCTCCCAATACTTTAACAGAACCACAACTTGATAAAGGGCACATTTTATTCTGAAGTACCCCCTAGATTTAAGCATCTGTCAGTAGATCTGCTCTTCTAGCAGAGCTGCCTTAAAACAAATTTGTCCTGCGTGCCTGTGTGATACTGTAACTGATATTATTCGTGTTAAATTGTGCAACAAAGCGCAGGATAAGAGGAGAGATAAATTTAGGAAACTGCATCTTTGAAGCTGTTCCCTTAATTATTTCTAATCACATGTAAGGAGGTCATAATGCAGCAGCAGCAGGAATTTAATCAAGCATGTAGTTATTATCTGCATATTCAAGCCTTTAATGTTGCATATGAGATTTGAACATTACCAACTTAGAATTACCACTTATTTATTCAGCTCATTGAACAATTCAATTTTCCTTTTCTTGCCACGCTGTGTTGCGACCAAGCCTCCTAAGGAAAAGTCCACCATTTGAGGATCAAAAAGGGAGCTGATGAGCAAACCCTCGGTGTAATTGTGTTTTGCAAAACCGCCCATGAATACTAACCAGTCTCTTCTTACGTAGATTGATGACGTTGTTCGCAGAGTTCATGACTTTAAGGCGCTTTTTCTACTTTCCATTCAAGTTTTCAGAAGACGTGCATGCTTAACTCAAGGCGCTCGCAATTTGCTTTTCAAAGAGCCAGTGGCAAATCATATGCAAATTGGCAGACTTATTGATTGGTTTAAAAACTTTTCCATTCATACTTTCATCACTGCTGGAATGTTTTGATGACAAGTGGGGCTGTCGGTGCTGGCCCTTATCTCTGGGAATTTGATGCTGCGGAGGATTGTTTGAAAGGCTGCCATACGTTTGACTTGGACGAAGCACCAGACTGAACCCTGAGGAGGGAGAGTTTTGACTGCCTCACTTTCTGTCCACTCAGAATTCAATTTCCTGCTGAGTAGATCGAACAAAAAAACAAGCGGGCACGAATTTTGTTGACGTGAACTTAACGCGTTTAGAGACGGCGCAGCAGTGGAACAACAAGGGGATAAATATAAATAATGAGAAATGAAATCCACTTGGTGGAGAGCCTAGCAGGCGTCAGGGGCCACATATTGCAGCAGTGCTGCTGTCTCTGCAAGGCCAAAGTCTCCGTCAGTGCCTGAAATGGCCAGTGAGTGAAGCCAACAACACATGGTGAGCGGTTTGAGCTGCATGGCTGGATACTGAATCAGTGCTGTGAGCTCAGCTCAGTGCCAATAAATCACCTTACATGTACATGGTCTGTTGTAGATAAAGGGAATTTTTCGATTTATGCTGGAGAAAAGAACAAAAGATGCCAACAGGGAATAGCCATTGACCATTTGGCTAGCTGTTTGGTTGGATGAGGACTTTCTCTCAAAGAATATAACCTGATATGGATTTTATGGAGTTTTATAAGAGAAGAGATAATAAAAAATAGATCTAGTGGTGCTGTTTTAAAGCATTGCAGTGCCTTGAGATTAGGTCTGCCTTTTATCAACTATTCAGCTTCTCCATCAGGCTTAAACAAGAACTATATTACTGTTTTGCAGAACATGCTGAAACTTTGTTTGGCCCATACTAGAATATAAATGCAGTTCAGACCTAAAACTTCAGTCCTTGAAACACATTTTAAAGTTAAAGAGTGAACAAAGAAACAAACTCAAGTCCTTAAAACACTTAAAACTGAAGGAATAAGGATGAACAAAGAAAAGAACTTTATCTGATGTTGATCTGTTGGTCCTGCCTTAAACTCCATCAGCTTAATTGTACATACAACTGATATTTAAAGCCCTGCTATGGGATGATATATTCACAGCTGATTGGTTGTAAATATGAGCAGAAATGTTCATAACCTGATACAGATAATTAACTTTAAAGCTCATATCTACTGATATCATGCCTATAATACTATTTATCCCTAAGCTATAAACATCTTCTATGGAGATGTAATGACACCTTTCAATACAAGTGGAAAAAGGTACAAATATGAACAGTTTAACTTGATTTGACAATATATATTGCAGCATTTTTCTAAACCAGCAGAGGGTGCTATCTGCTTATGCCTTCTTTTGTTTGATGCCAGAAGCAGAGGGGTGCTACTTTGGCCAACATTGGCTCTTTTGACAAACACTGGCCTTCGGCAAACGATGAAGACATGAACATATGTCAAGAGCCAATGTTTAAAAGATGTGTTTTAATCAGTTTGCTTCCATTTAGTGCATCTAATGGTTGATTCAGAAGAAGAGATGTATGATTGCGCAGGTGTGACTTGTTGGACAACCTCTGATCTGTTTTTGTGGTCAAAGATGGGAGACACTGTTGGGATTGTGGGAGTTTTGCACAAAAAGAAGTAAGGATAAAAAGACTGACATCAGCACTTTCTTTCAAATTCAACTTATTGTCCCCTGAGGGAAATTTGCTTTGCAGGAAGGTAAAAACATAAAACATAGGAAACACAACCACACAAGTTTAGATACAACACTGACATGGATAAATCCACTAAATCATTATTTCAAACATCGGTATCAGCATCAGCCCTCATTTTTACAGCCGGTGCATCTCTGTACATCTAGTATGGACATGCCGCAAAAACTTGCAATGCAGTTAAAGATACTGACAGGTTTAATCAAAGATGGGCCCATTGGGAAAATCTTTGCCAGTATGAATTGAAATAATACTTAAGCCAGTTGCTGATACTGATGCTGACTTCATTTGGTATCAGCAATTTCGCTCATGTTTGAGTACAAAACCAGAGCAGGATCAGTCCAACAATTGACTTGTTGATCAAAAACATTTCTATAAACTAGAAAAGCACTCGGAGAGCGCAGACCTCTGCCATTAGCCCTATCTCCCAATAGTATAGAATCCTTCAAAAAATTTCCTGGATCCAGATGGTGATCAGGATCACTCCCAAAATCTTATCAGTTCTTCCTTATGCCATTTCTGACATTTTCCTGAACATTTCATCAAAATCCTGCCATAACTTTTTGAGTTATGTTGCTAACAAACTAACAAACTAACTAACAAACCCTGCCGATCACATAACCTCCTTGGGGGAGGTAATGAGCAGTTAGGACTCCTGGATGCCAGCATTAAACTGATACTGTACAACAGATAAAAAGCTGCCGTTACAGGAGGAACATTGCTGTTACCGATGCTGAACCGATGCAACGGTGCATCCCTAGTTTAAACTGATTTGACAAAAATGTATTGCAATATTCTTTTTTTTTAGAAGCTGAGGATGCTGTCTGCTTTTGGTTTCTCTTCTTTGATTTCAGCAGCTTAGAAATAGAGGTAATGCTTAAGGGAGACAAGAAAAAAGGACTATTTAGTAGTTTTAACACCAGAGAAATGAAGTAATACAATCACTCAGAAACTGACTTCAGTCTCATGTTTGTTTAAGAATCAGTAAGTGCTAAAAAGTTGTGATAAAAATCCCATTGTGAACCCAGTGCAGTGATGTTTACCACATCAAAAGTTCAGTATATTGTTACATCCCAGTTTTCTGTGTAGGATTGCATGATAAAATCGGCAGTAAATTATCTTTATCGTTATAAAAATTTCTGATGATATCTACAGCTGATATACTGGACGTACAATTTGAATCGATTGGGCAGTATAAAGCAGGATGAACAGACCTACCTCTTAGTTTTTTTTTTATTTGAATCATTATTAATGCATTAAAAAGGGCCATATTTTTAATTTTGTGCACTCTGGAGCTCACTGTCTATACAGTGCTGTTTGTAGATTTCAAAAAGGCAGGCTTGGTTTTACTCTATTAACAGTACATTCTGCATATAGCGCTCATGCAATGCAATTAATAATGTACCTTTATTACTTGATGTCTATATTTTAAAAAATCATTTATAATTTTGGGTAGAATCAAATATTTTGGTCACAAAACAGGAAAGATTTAATGTTCTACGGTTAAAGAGGTATGTATTTATCAGTACGAATATTGGTTTTGGCTAAAACTATTCTGGAAATACAAACATATTTATTATTGGCAAAAATCCAACATCATTCTTCTCTTGTTCTATGCCAAATATTACTACAGTGGTTTGGCATGCTGTGACCAAAGGGTTAAAATCAACATTTTAGGAAAATCTGAGCAATCTTCTTGTCCACTGTAGTGACCCTGCCCGTCTGTGTGTCATCAGTCCCCTTAGAAAAACAGTTGCATCATGCCCCTCCTCTCTTACTGTAGGTGATCAGCCCAGATTTATGAATGAGAACCTAAAAGGTCCCTTATTTTCGTGCTTCTCTCGTCTTATTTATGTCAAGCCCATCTCTGCTTCCGTTGCACGGACCGTTCTCTGTGCAGAGTCTACACCATTGGAGCTTTAAACAGTGGCTTACCTACTGTACCGCTCGCAGTCTGAAGTGACAGACAAAGACTGACACCTCTGTGCACCGAGCTCTGCTGTTGCAAAACAAACCAAAGAGCTCCACATTGGAGCGCGGCTGTCTGTTTTCCATTGTGACATAGAGTTTATCCTTTTTTCAGCACTGCATGCGTGACTTGGCTGTGTGCCGGCAGAATGTTATTTCAGATTGTTCATTACACGTCTTCTGCTATCTGTTACCAAATTATTGCTCTCAGAGTAATGAATATTTTGAGGCATTAATGCAGAATTAGAAGGTATTTACATGGGCCTCCAATTAAAATGAGCGTTTTAGGTTTCTAAATATCCATTGGCTTTGTTTAAAGATTCTGAACGGAAATTGGCTCAGAGCTCAGAGCTTAATAAAGAGATGATTGTGAAAAGAAAACAAATCCCCCTTCTGTAGATGTTGTGGAGTGGATGCTGATTTTGCTGCATCCTGTTTTATTTTCATTATAAGGGGAGCCTTTTGAAAGACTTGTTTTGAGAATCCTTCAGAGCCGGCTTTGTCACAGCCACACACATCCAGTTTGATTGCAAAAGTATGAAGAAGCAGCTGAATGGACACGTTACTGTTTTAAGTTTGAGATAACTCTACAGAACCAAGGCAATGATGTACGTATGTTACACTGTGCCTATGAAAAAGTTTTCACCTGCTTGGATGTTTTACCATTTTATTGATTGTATAAATCAATCATGGTCAATATAATTTGTCTTTTTGACAAGAAAATAACAAAAAACTCAGTGTCAAAGTGAAAATACATTTCTACAAAGTAATGTCTATTAAATAAAAATATGTAAGGTAAAATAAGTGACAGCATAAATATTCCCCACCTTTAAGTCAGTATTTAGAAGATTCATATTAGGCTGCAAGTCTCAGTGGAAAGGTCTCCATCAGGATTGCACATCTGGACACCGCAATTTTACCTTCTATTCAAAACTGCTCAAGTTCTTTCAGGTTGCACGGGGATCGGGCGTGAACAGGCCTTTTCAAGTCCAACCAGGAACTCTGTATTGGATTGAGGTCTGGGCTCTGACTAAGCCTCTCCAGAACATTCACCTTGTTGTCTTTAAATCATTTCTGTGTAGCTTTCGCTGCATGCTTCAGGTCATTGTCTGGCTGGAATATAAGGCCCCGTCCACACGGGAATGAATTCAGGTGCATACGCAAAAGTTTTTGTCGTATCAGCGTTTCATCCACACAGAAATGGCATTTCAGGTGACTGTAGACGATACTTTTTGAAAACAGGTCCCAGAGCGCATAAATCCATAAACAATTACCGTTTCATCTCCGTGTGGACAGATATCCGTATCTTTCTTGAAACGATTACGTCACACAGCGTAGCTCTCTTAAGGCACCTGCGGGGGTCCGGCCAAAACAATAATGGCAGACTACAGGGTTGTGTTCATGCTGCAGAAGCTACTGAGCTTGTTATGGCTTTTACAGCAAATCTAATGCTCCTTTACCAGCAAATGCATGTTCTTAAATCCAATGCTGAGAACAACCAGAAGGGCAGCTAGAAGAAAGTTTGTGTCACTTTTCTGTAATCTTTTTCTTCTTCTCCTGTGGTGCATTTCTGTGGCAGCATTACAGTGCCACATACAGGCTTGGCATATGCACTACAGCGTTTTCAGCCGTTTCAGTGGTTCTGTGTTCACACAGATATTTCCTGAAATGGTTCTGTCTTTACGGAAAACTTTTTCAAAACGAAACAGCAATACATCATTTCCGTCTCCATGTGGATGGGGCCTAAATCTCATCCTAAGTCGTAGTTCTCTTGCAGATTGAATAAGATTTCCTGTTTTGCTGCATCCATTTTACCCCCTACCTTTACGAGCCTTTCAGGGCTAGCTGCCGAGAAGCATCCCCACAGAATGATGCTGCCACCACTGTGCTTCACAGTGGGAATGGCGTTGTTTGTGATCTGCCAAACAAAGTGTCTTGTCTGGTGTCCAAAAAGCACTGTTTTGGTCTCATCAGAATACTTGAATACTTTTAAAGGCATTGAACAGTTTTGGGTCCAGACATTTATTCAATAATGGAGATCAAACGATATCAATACCTGTTCTCATACTAGGTCTTCAGTTGTCCTGAATTCATAATTGTTTGACTGAAAATGTGTAGTTTCTTTAAAAGATTCTGTACCTTTTGATATCATCTATTGCTAAAGCAATGGAGATTCTATCATTTTAAAACATTTTCTCAATAAAGTAGCAAAAATTTTGCAATCTTCGTTTAACCAATAATGAACCATTACTTGCTGAAACAGCCGTCTTTCCTTCTTTTTGCCATCCAACATTTATCCACAGTGAGTGAACACTTCTTTTTTAACAGGTAGAAACCTGAGTAAAACCAGACTAAAAGACATCTGCCCTTGACCTGATGGGAGCTTCTCCAAGCTTTCCAAACAGCAGTTTCATATTTTAAGTTCTAGCTGTGAAATTCACAGACATGAAGAAGCTGTGTTTGGGTGTCAGGTACTGTTCTCAACATTCTGCTTAATCAATCCTCTGACACCGGTGTCAGTATCAGCTGCTTGTATCGTGTGTTCCCACCTCTGATGACATGCCAGCCTCTTTGTAAAGCCTGCTGGGCCCCCCCACCACCACTTAGGCTCACACAGCTTCAGTTTCACCCACAGGGACTTAGAGACTTGAAGTTGTCATGAGTGAACGACAACACTGGCCAGAAAAGTCCAACTTTCTCAGTGCCACTTTAGAGTTCCTCTTCACATTTTGCTTCACTTTCAAAGTGTTTCCAGCAAATGACAGCAGACTTCTTGTTATGTCACAGCTGTAATTAGCCCTCCTCTACTAAGTGTGTTTTATTTACTGCTGCTTTTATGTGGTTTTGATCTGTTTTCATGTTCTGAAGTGGGGATATTTCTCTCTTTTTGAAACTCTGCTTTTTTGTGATGGTATTAATCGTGCTTGATGTGGTCCCGGTTGAAAGCTTGTAATGTGAAGCAGCAGGGGGTGGGTGGTTTCATTTGCATTCAGACACTGAAACCCTGTTAAGTGTAACATGAGGAATTCCAACCTCAATGTAAGAAAAAGTGACAATAACACTCAATTAACACATGC
The DNA here is from genome assembly GCF_018320785.1 of Cheilinus undulatus. NCBI lineage: Eukaryota > Metazoa > Chordata > Actinopteri > Labriformes > Labridae > Cheilinus > Cheilinus undulatus. The sequence goes on from NC_054868.1 coordinate 42,650,599, forward strand.
TATATTTCCTATGAGTTCAGTTGACTTCCCTGCTGAGAACAGAAAATACGCCATATAGTTGTTAAAACCAGGAATATTCCAATGATGACTAATTTTAGAGTTAACTAGAAACAAAATTTGATTCAGACTCATTTAAAGGCAAAAAACATAAAAAAAAAAATCAGGATTTTGCACAGCTTTTTCACCAAGACTAAACACTGTACCAGAGTGTTGGTTAATGCCTGCAAGTCTTGCACTACCAGCTTTTGATCCTCCTTGAAGATTATCTTCCACATGCCTGAACTTTTTACACATTTCCATGTTTAACATTCCAGGTCAAGCCTCCATACAACTTTATCTCAATTTTCCAGGTCAGAATACTGCCATTCTGTGCTACGAGGTGCCATCAGTCTACTGTGCTTGTTTACATTTTGCTAGTAGAGCATTAAGGCAATAAATATTAAAAGAGCTACAGCACCATCTAGTGGTTGGCATCTGCATTGCACATTAGACACAACATGTAATCAGCATGGGCCTTAATTGATAAAGACATTAATAACAAGTTTATCTGATGAATATTCTGGTGCCAGAGTTTGATAATTTTGTTGGCTAATCATGCACATCATTAATTGATACACTCAGCATCCCCTGCAGAAAACATGACAGCTATTAGTGGAATCAAAAGCTGTGTTTGATTTAATAATAACATAAACAACTATAATTTAATCTTGGCATAAAGATGAACTTACAGAAGCCTGATTAAGGCAGTCCTGACAAGGGATGGAGATCCTGCATTTTTAAAAACCCAAAAATCAGTAACGTTTTCCGTTGTTCATACTGCTACCAAGTCCCGTGGGTTTCTGTTAGGAATGCATGATATTATTGGTATGACAGTGGTATCAGCAGATATTAGCAATGTCCTACTCCAAATGCCATTATCTGCACAAAATCAAGGAACCACAAAATAAAGGAGAAGTGAATTTATTAGGAGCAGAATATATATTCTTATATAAATTAGAATAACGGTATTGGTTAATAGGAAAATTTCTGCTGGTATTTACAGCCAATATTTCGTAAGTTTTGCTGTATGAACAAAGAAGTTAGTGGAGTCCAACAGACCTGCATCAGTAGAAGCTTTTTTCTTTATTTTAGGGTGTGTTTTAAGGACATAAATGTGTTTTTGTTCATCCTCAACCTTAATATTGCATTTTTTAAAGGCTGAAGTTTAGGTCTAAACTACATTTAGCTTAGATATCAGTATCTGTATCAGCCAGAATTACTTATCGTCAGAAAACTAATTTTGGGCATCCTAGTTACTGTGATATAACAGCAATTTATCTGACTACTGATGAAAAACATTATTTCTTGCTAGAGGGAGCATAAGCTTAGAGCACATCTAACCAGGAAAACCTATCACAGACAGCGTTTGGGGAAGGGTAGAGCCTGTGAAAAACACTTGGAGGGTGATTGGCTGAACGTTCTGTCTGTCACATCTTTACAGGCCAATCAGAGCAAGAAAACGTGTGACGTAGCCACTACCAAGCTGCGCCCCTACCGAAGGAGTAAACTCCATATAGAACTGCATATCGTGAACCATGGTAACTGTGGACATGCCAGTACACGACTTTTGTCGTTTTTGAAAAGAAAACAACTCACTGCTGTTCTTTGTTCTACTTTTAATGAAGAAATGTTGTCAAATTCTGATAAAATGTATGCCTTAGCAGCATCCACACTAATGTCCTCCGCCATCATTGCACCAGCCTCTTGTTGCTGCTTGCTTACGTCACGACTCCGCCGTGTCCGAAAGTACTGCCCGTCGTCACTGATTGGTCCTATCACTTTCTAACCGGACCCAAATGGTTCAGACTGGAGCTTTGCAAGATGAATTCGCCAGTGAGAAACACAGAAACGGGCGTATCCATCTGCTTTCCAAGGTTAGAGCACATCAGCATTGCGCATCACATTAAACTAAAATGCAGTACTTTCAACTAGGGCTGGGCAATTAATCCAAATTTAGATGAAGATGTCCTACTGCAGTTTTCCAATCGCAGGAGCTGCAATATATCTTTGACCTGAAATGTGTCAAAATACCAGTAAAATAAAGTTTTTGAGGTAGAGACGTTATGCTCTACACATCATGCTAACATTAAATTGTCAATTTCTCTAGAATTATTTGCCAGAAATCATGTTACTACTAAACCATCGTTCCTTTGAAACCAAAAATTCAGATTGAATTTGCTATATGAGTCAAAATCATATATTTAAAAAAATAGTCTTAGATTAATCTACCAAATATTGATTTGTAATGATTTATTGCTTGTTCATTGAGAAATACATAAGATGAAGAACATTTTCCGAATCTTTCACCTCTAGTTAAAATGATCTAATATTGTGCTGGTTATAATACCGAAGGGTTTTTTGATTGTGTTTGCTAAACAAAACATAAAATGACAAACCTAAAAATAATTGCATATTAAATCAGAATCACAATATTGGGGGAAAAAAATCACAGATTATTTTCTCAAAACGTTCAGCCCCACAACAAACATTGCAATTTATAGCTATTACAGAAAATTGATACACTTATGATCGACCTTAATGATTGGGATTGATGCAATAATGCTGACAGCTCTACCAGGTAGAGTATATTAATCCAGTTTTAGAATTTGCATTAAATTTAGCAGAATAAAAGCTAATCCACTGTCTTAATGAGCTGACAGAGGGTATGATGTGTTCAAGGTCAGCTGGTAAAATGGCTATTAGGACAATGTAATAAAATGTCGTGAGATTTTTATATAGAGGACAATATTTTTTTTTTCTTTCAGCAAAATTAAACAGGTATAACAGATGAAAATATAGTATTTTAAACCTTTTAACTCAGGCTCCACCCAGCTAATATCACTTCTGTATAACATGTGTTGTCATCTTTCTTAGCATCAATAGTGCAGTACTGATAAGGACTCGGATCAATAAGGAGTATCAATAAGGGTCTCAATATAAAAATTATCAACCTGACATTGGAGTGGAGTTCAAACTTGGATGGTATTTGTTTTGTTTTAGATTAATTAAAATCCTTTGAGTCATTAAGGAGCAGTGTTAGGTGCAGTTTTAAACAACATCGGACTGTTTGGAAGGAAAACCATATTAGGCATGGATTTCTATTTAAAGCAGAGAATGTCTGACATCTCGATACACATATGAAGAGGATCATTTTGTTTCTTTTTCATGAGTAGTGCATATTCAGCATTTCTCTAAAGTATTGAAGAATTTCGCGGGAGTCCGAGTGGGCCTCAGAGCTTAATCCATGAAAGGGGCTCTCAAAGACTGAAGAGGTGAAAGGCTACAGAGTGGGCCTGTATGTGAAAGTTGACATAAGAGGTACTGTACTGTATCCACTGCATGTTTTTGGTCAATACCGTATCAGATTCTACTCCCTGAAAATAAACATTCTCAGAGCAGCCACATATTTTGTGCTCTCCATCATGATTGAAATATTTGATACAATCCTGAGTGTTTATCCAAGAATTCGTTGGAACCTGGAACGAAAGCACGAGGAAGCGCAAACATCAACGCAATAAGACGACTTTATTTAATTTGAGCTCTTACTATGGCTGACGCTGTCCTGTCTTTCCTACTGTTCTCTCGCAGATATGCGGAGGCGCAGAAGTCACAGCTGCTCACTGGGTTTGTCAGTTTCTGTGGTGCTTGCTGTGATAAGCATCAGGGCAGCACAGTATGGTGGAGCAGCTTAACGCTATCAGAAAGTGGAAGAAAAGGGCTCAGCGGTGGAAAACACGGACTAATTGGGGACCCACAACAGCCACAGGGTCATGACTTTGCAATTAATTTATAGTTTGCCTGAGCTGAATAAATGAACATTGAGTGGCAGAGGATAAGGATCTCCTCCTTTTTACTCATGAGGCACTTAACTCCCTGCTATAGATTGGTTAATGCCCCTGCTGTCAGCCTGGACATGAGGAAAAAAAGCAGTGCCTGCTGGCATCCCCTGATGCTGCTCTGCACCTGATAACGTACAATCAGCATTAACTGTTGCTGTCAGGGCTCTTGTGTGTCCGTGAACATGTAAAGCACTCGCTATGTTTTAATTAATTACAGCTGGCTTGCATATCTACTTTAAACAGATTTCCAGTCAGAGGGCTTTTTGGCTCTCGTAAGGATTAAAACTCAAACATTAGATCACACACACATCTAATTATGTAGCTGATACATGCATGGCTGTAGTTGCTCCACTGGGATTGTGTGCATGATGTTATCCTTGTTTGTCTTGCCTACCTTGTCCAGCTTGTTTTCTGATGCTTTTTTTACTCCCAGAGTGAGGGAAAAGGTTCATGGCAGTACATGATAGAGGAGATAAAAACAAAAAAATAGGGAGGGATTCTGCGAAAGAGGCTTATTTTTTATTCCGAGAAAGACACTCGATAACAATTCCAGTCATTTTACTATGTTACTTCCAACGTGGGATATAAAAAGCAGCAATCACAGAGAAACAGCTCTGGTTTTTGCTCTTTCTTGGCACTATTTCAGTCTTGGCAGGTGCCACCTTGTCTTGCAGGTTTTAGGCCAGCGTCCAAGGTCATCTGAGGAAGAAAAATTGACCCAGTGAGCACTCATTTGACCTAGTCAACTCTGCAAAAGATAGCTCTTCTTCTAGACATTGTCATGATTTTGTAATATTTGCTGGATTATCTGAGCACACAGCCTTTGTGCAGTAATCCATTCTGGATATTTGACTTTTTTTATCAAGCTGCATGATAAGAATTCCCCTCTGTTTCACTTCCTCCTTTACATTCTACAGAGTTTTGCGCCCCGTCTCAGTCACCCACCTTTTTTGTACTCCTCCTCCTCCTCCTCCTCCCATGCTTACTCACCCTCGCACACGCACACTCGCTTTTTTTCTTCCTCTTTTCACTTAAATTTGACCTTCCAGGCATCATATTCCATGACACCCTGTCTGCTTGCATCACTCTGATCCAACACCCCCACCGCTCTCTGAGGACGTTATGTTGTCAGACAGCATACCTGTGGAGGAATTCTGCCAATAGCGCTTTGCATCAAACTGGTTGGGCAATCAGATGGTTATCACACAAAGCTCTGTGCATTACAGATTATATAATGGTCCAGCAGGCAAATCAATACACTTTGATTTCTTTAAGTGTAAAACAATGACCAGCATGACACACGGTTGAGTTTAACAAGCTGAAGCTATGGGCATCTGGTCTTCTCTAGCCCGTTCCCCCCTCTGTGCATGTTCCCCATGTCCTGCTCTCATTCTGTCGCACACAGGAGATTGTGTTTTAACTTCAAAAGGACAACATAATGAGTCTATAAATACTTAGACATACATGAGAGCATATTTGCAGCCATTTAAGATTGCATCCCTCCCACTCGGGCTAGCCTCCCCCTCTTCGTCTTTCCATGCTTTCCTGTGCTATTTTTAATCATTTACAATATTATACAGTGCAAACTTGTTTCTGCATGAACGGAGCCCGGGATGACGCACATGGGAAGCTTAAGGCAGTGAGATCAAGTAAAACCGAATGCTCATCCAAGGGGAACTATGCATAACACATGCATACCGCGGAGTGCTCGCTGTAGAGTGGGAACTGTTTGATTACGCACACATACAAACGCAACGCCAGGCAGCGGGAGCTCGGAGGTTAGAGATGCTGGCTGGTGATTAGAGGGATGCCAGTTTGAATCCCAGTCGAGAGAAGCAGAATGGGGGGGGGGGATGCTCTCCATGTTCAAGGTGCCCTTGAATAAAGCACTTAGTCCACCATCGCTGCTCATTGGAACAACAGAGGAAGACGGTGGTTGGACTCAGCAGCTTCCAGCTGTGAGTGCGTCAGATTGTATGACTGTTAAAGGAAGTGCTGATGAAAAAAAGAGAAATATGCAGGGTCAGCTGATCCTTCTTGAATACAATTTGTTTAAACAAAGGAGCAGATGCACAAACTGAACCCTTATTTTGAAATTTATTTTCCTCGATTTTTACAGCCTATTTCCTAAAAGGATGCAGCCTTGTGTATGAAGATTTACAAAACAGTGAAACCCCATATTTGATTTGAAATATCAGAAAGACATGCCAGGTGTTGGAAATGAGAGGCGCTATAAGAAATATATGCCCATTTTGAATTTTATTACAGAAACAGGCTTCAAAATAGTTGGGACAGTGTGAGAGACTGCTGCAAGTAGTGTAACATTTGTAGGGCTGTATGGTTTCCGTGTTAACGGAATCACTGACAGAATCGCGGAAATGGCCAATAAAAATGGAATCTACTATTCTACTAATCTACTAAATTGTGGGAATTGAACTGAAATGCTGTGTTTTCAAGAAAGAGGAACATATATCTGTGGAATATGTTCCGGGGAATCACGAGAGCGGGGCACAAATGCCTCACTTCACAAACACTCACCCTGCCCTCTCCTAAACAACACAAAGCACGTCAAAGCAGCTGCACGACAAACACCGGCAAACATCACGTAAGCTCAACGTGGGGCAGAACCGTGCGACATAATGTTGCACCTTCAAGAAAACTCATCCGTGCTTCAAGTTATTTCACCTCACCACACCAGAGTCATGGAGAGAGAGAGGTGTGTCTGTGCCTAGGCTCACCGCTGAAGTCACAACTATAAAACCTACTCATCTCTTCAGGGCTTTAAACTCGAGTCAGACAGACTCGAGATTTTATGAAGTCCTGTAGTCTAAATGGTTACATTCCAGTATCAGTTAGCTTAATAATTTCTCCCATAGAAACTGTACTTCCCTATGGTTGCTTAAATAGCCAAGACGTGTTTGCATTAACCAAGCAGCAATCTCCGGTCCTGAAAAATGAAGCCAATGCAGAAGTGCAAAAAATTGCAATACCCCGAGTGTGCACTTGAGGCTGGCTGCAGGAACACAGGTTTACAGGCTGGTTCAAAACACCAAACGAGTCTCGTTAGCTAGTGTCTTATTGTGCTCCCACTGTAGGGGGGTGAATTTTTTTGTACCACGATGGTTTGGATTATATGTAGGATGAAAGCTGATTGGCACATCTCATTTGATTGACAGATAGCTCGGCAGGCAGAGGCCGTTTCTGTCAACTGGAATGCTAGCTAGCAGGCTAACAGGAAGTCGTGCTTAGTGGACAGGCCGTTAGGTTGATCCAAATTTCAGTTAAGACGGCGATTTCAATATGGAAGCCTCCACGGATTGGCTTCAAGAGCTGTTTGAGTCCGCCTATTGTAAGCAGACCACTGGCGTCACACGGGGTTTGTCCAATTCTTTCTACAGTCCATGGCATTAACGTACCGGTCTGATATGAGGCAGACAGAAAGACAGCGAGGATGGGGGGAGATGATGAGAGAACCGTTACAGTCAGGAGTAAAAACACAATGCAGCATCAAACTGCATGCACTGTTACAGAGTGTGAGAGTAAAGAAAAGTTTAGATAACAGGTTTACTTAACCATTTAACCTTCATGTTACTTTCTTATTAAGTTACTATCACTCTCTGTTTGATGTGATTATACATGTGGATGTGTCTTAAAATGTTGGAAATATCTGACTGTTACACTGGTTATAATAATTATTTTATATCAGGGTTATCAAAAACGGCCCTGTGGCCACCTGTGGCCCTTTTTCGATAAATTTAAGCTTATTTCTATTTAATTAGAGAACATTTTATTTATTTACATAAACAGGACACTCTTTTCATGGTAAAATTAGTGGAAAGGTTAAAAAAATGGAACTCCAAAAAATTAAAACGGAATTTGGTAAAAAATAAAATGGATTTCATAGGGACCTACATTTGAGAAAAATGTTTTCAAGCTAAGTTTAAGGGGAAATTACAGAGAATCCTCTATCCCAACCTTTTTCCTTGGAGCAGCACCTACTTGTACCATAAAAAGGGTGACCCCCTTCATGGTTATATACCATAGACTGTAGAAAGAACTGGACAAAGCCTGTGTGACGTCAGCCATCTGCTAACAATAAGGGGACTCAAACAGCTTTTGAAGCCAATCCGTGGCGGCTTCCATATTGGAATCGCTGTCTCAACCAAACTTTGGATCAACCTAACAGCGTACAAGAGCCCGCCCACTGAGCTTGATTTCCTGTTGACTTCCTGGGGGGCATTATTTGCATCTCCATGAATTAGTGAAGATGTTTTTAGTACAAAACAGTTAATTAGCCAAAAGAAAATAATGCAAAGAATGGAAATGATTAAACAATGAATTACATAGGGTAGTTTAAAATCATTTGGCGCAATCGGCCCATATGTAAAGTTTTAATGTTTGTCATAAAGAGTTCTCGTTAGACTTTGAGCATCCCTTTTTAGGCCAAAGAACCATATGCTGTCACTTCGGCCGACTTCCTTCATGATACAGTAGAACCATCATCATTGTTCTCAGCCAATCAGTGGAGGACAGTCAACATCCAGGAAAGTGCCATTTTAACATCCGACCAATCAGCAGCTCACAGTTCCTATTTCCACCAGAACTAAAAACAATACAAACTAGAATGACCGTCTGAGGCGGCAGACCCACGCCTAAGCAGCGCCACAGAGGAACTCACGCTCCCGTTGATTACTATGGTGTTCAAAATTTGATGTCCAAGAAAAACCAAACGGGTGCGCGGATCATCACCAAAATCTAATTGATTCTTCCCTGTCACTATCCAAATATTCCCTGAAAGTTTGGTGAAGATCCGAGTTTCCGTTCTTGAGTTATCTTGTACACATAATAACAAAGAAACAAACAAAGATAGGGAACCCTTTACATAACCCCTGCCGATTTCATCGGTAACAAATGGCCCATACATCGTCACTAACCATAAGTTGACGAAACTCACACATTATAAAGGTGAGAGATAAAACATCTTGTCATCACCATAACAAATCAATCAAAAAGAACATGCCTCTGAATGGTTTGGAGAGTTTACAAGTTTTTTGAGAAGCAACGAAAGAGGATTTATATTAAGCATGAAAGACTGCACATCACTGAATCAATCACACACACTCAAAGTCTGGACTCACAACATCTCAGCAGGTTTGTGTGTGCACGTGTGCATCTCGCTGGAGGCAGTCAGGCATAGGAGGAGAAACCAAGGGTAGATTGTCAACTTTATAGAGTGCAATTATTCTGCATACATTTTTTTGATCAAATGTATGAGTGCAAGCTAGGTGCAGAGGCGTGCTAAGAAACACAGATAAAATGATCACCGTTTTTAATCATAATGACAGTAAAATTCCCTTACAGTTTATGATACAGTTAGCTTGTTACGTCTATCTTAAAGTGGGTTTTTGAACCAGGATATTTTCAGCATTTCAGTGCTTGGATATGTTGTCTCTATGCTATTTTCCTCTCAAATATGGGGTTTCAATGTTCTGCAAAACATCGTATTTCATTAATAGTTGACATTTTACACAATGTCCCAGTTTTTTTAGGAAACCAGGCTTTACATGAATGTGTTCAAAATGGCAAATAACGGTGCAAACGGCTCCATCAGAAAGCCTCATCTCTCTCTATGTGCCAACTGTGACTTTCAGCTGAATGGCTGAATGATGGTGATGATGATTATTATGGCAGACACATGAACTGCATTTGATGTAGCCATGTGAGCACTCTCTCATTCAGCCACATCGGACCGCTGTCTCCGAGTTCAGCGAGGTGTTTTATCACTCAGATGCACCACTGATCTGTTCACACACTCCAGATGACTGCACAGCGTTACAAAAATAACCGTTTAAAACAACTATAAAGCAAAGGAGCGAGGGCAAACCAGTCTAATAATAATCCTGGCTTTAGAAATGTGCATGTTTTTCTTTTTAAAATTAGCAACACGGTCCCAACAAAACCAATTCTAAAATAGGAAAACAACATGTCCTTTGTTTGATAAGATCTCCTCATGTCAGAGCAGAGGTGTCGGGAGGTTTGGGAACTGTGTTTGTCGTGTGAGAAAAAAAATAATAGAAGAGTTTTGTATTCCTAAAAAGAACTTATTCCAACCACATAAATAGCTTTTATACTCAAGACATGGATGGAGATTTTATTCCTTGAAGGTTCATCTGCCAAAACCTTCAATAAACTTCTATGTTATGTAATAACCAGTAAAGAAAATGTGCTGGATTTACTGCAGCTAGAACCAAATATCAGAGCTAATGCTCATAAAAAGGGACACAAAAAGTAATGTACCAGAAGCACAAGCAATAAACTGAAACTGATTTAAGAGTCTTTCATCGCCCAGCCAAGACTGAAAATACTGATGTTAGTTATTGAGATTTAAGAGAGAAAATAAACCTTTTAGATGATATTTATCTATTTATTCATCATGGGAATCTTGTAAGAAAAACTTTAGTCCACTGCTCTGTATTTTTATAACTAATAGATAGGCCTGGGCAGTATGGCCTAAATATCATATCATGTCAGTATTACAAAATTAAAAGAGATAATGCATTTAAATGCATATTCAGGGGTTAGAACCTCCTTCTCCCCCTAAAATAAAAGTGTTGATGTAGTAAAGTCATAGCTGAGCTAAAGAGCCAGGAAAAATACTTTTGCAAGTTGCTGTAGTTTTAAGTGTCATTCCTTTTTCTTTGAGGTGTATCAAGCTTCCAGCGAAAACAACACGTTTTCTGATGTGGGCCTTTACAGTGAAACTTGGGGAGAGCCACAACTACAGACTTTTATTTTGAAGGATTTCCTGGCAGCACCATGTTAATCATTGCAGGGTCCAACGTTAAGGTTTTTTCCTACTTGCCCTTCAGGGCAAGTGCTTCTCAAATCTACTTGCCCCATCTAAATTCCTACTTGCCCTGTCCAGGAGGTACTTTTTCTGGCTGTCAAGTGCATACATTTTGCTCACAACATACTTAGAACTAAAATCCATTGCCTGTCGACTGTGGAAAGCAATACGCAACACGTCTTTCTTAGGAAAACTGTATTTATTAGCTATGTGTTAGCTCACTGAAAATGATATTTAACTTTGTACAGATCAGTGCAATGTGAAAGCTGCACCAGGTTGTTTTCCAAAGAAATTCAAACTCAGGAATTTCATATTTACATTACTAATAAGGTAATAATACAAACTCAGAAATATTTTTTGTAACTGATGAACCCAACTATTCTCAGAGGAAAATGAGGTCAGCAAAACACTGACATTAGAGAGGTGGCGGGGTCTGCTACATATGCACCAAGTATAAAATGGTGCTTTTCTTCTGTTTTTATTTGGTTTATTCATCATGAAACTAAAGAAATTTTGCTGACACTTGAAAATCAACCAATTAAGATTTTTCTTGTTTGATTAAAAATGTCTTCCCCAAAACTACATAGTGCCACTTTAAAGTGCTATTTCACAGTTCCACCCTGTAACTGTAACAGTTAGACCAGTGGTACTCAACCTTATTCTACCAAAGAGCCACATTGTCTAAGAAATACTTTAGCGAGAGCCACAATACAAACCGGGAATGTAAGGTAGATAATAGATCAGTTAATCTGTAGTTGAAATGAAATAAAACAGTGGATTGGTGGATAATTATGAGGTTAAATGGGACACAAATGATCTGTATAGAGTCAGAAGAACCAATATGTCACTGATAATGAGCATATATTTATTTTATTTATCTCTGACATCAGTCTAAACCTTGTATCTCAATTTTTCATGATTTACTTTGTTTTTATAAATCATATTTGTATCATTTTTATAAATTATAAACTTTTCATTCCCTGAAAAGTGATCGTTTTGGAGATACTAGTCTTTGGCCCAACACCAGTGTTATAAAAGTTCCACCTGGCCTAAAGATTTTTCAAGATATTAGAATGTGCTTAGTTTGAGCTCTGAGATGCTTTTCAAAGAAAATGATGAATTATGGTTGGCTATTTGGGTATTTATATCTCAGACTGGGGCATTTACTGGAGCTCTGTGGCTTTATTAACATAAAAGAGATGCTTTCTAATTTTTTTCTGCTCATTATTAATCCTTTTGTAAAAGGGGGAGGGGCCTCATATTGGTCCTTGCCCTTGGGCCTCCAAATGACTAAAACCAGCCCTACCTCACACCTGCAGTTCTACCAGACCCATCATTCAGCCCTACCTTATTTTGGAGCTTTGATTTATATATCCTACTCTTTTGACAATATTTATGATCATTAGTGCATTAAAGATCATATAAAACACCCACGTTTGGACAAATTTCACTAGATATTATGTTATCTCCATGAGTGATTCATGTGAGTTATGCTCGTTGATGACGCACATCGGCACAATTGTCAAAAGATCTGGGTGTGAGGGGGGATCAGCAGGATGTGGCTGGAGAACAAGTTAAAATGAGAAAATGGGAAGCGTCAGATTAAACATGACAGCACACCTCAATGAATGAGCAAACTAAAGAGACGCAAAACCTGCGGACTTCCTCTGCTCTCTTCTATTACACACACTCCTCCGTCGAGCGCATCTGATGGTAATAAAATACAGATTTAAAATAACAGTCATTTAAATTTGGAAGTTAAAGCCTGTCTTCTTTGGTGGGTAACAGATTTATTGATGTGACCTACCATGAATCTTTACTGGTGACAGTTTTACCTTCATAAAGGTTTTTAGTTAAGGTTTGTGCAGCTGTCTGCACGTCAGCAGACACGCTCAGCCAATGGAGGCAGCAACACACTGCATCTGGCTACTCAGGGGCTCCATAGTAACAGAAACAAGAGAGGAAAATAATAAAATTAATGAATAGAAAAGCTCAGAGTTGTGCTTGCCCGATTGGGCAAGTCCTTACAAGTTGATATGGGCTTATATTTACAGCCAACATAAGCCGATACTTAAAGGCTTACATGAGGTGATTCTTACAGCTGATATAGGCCAATAATTACAGCAAAGGTAGTCTGATATTAGGCCCCTATTTACAGCTGATATTGGACAATTGTTATGCTTATATACAGTATGTTGATATTTACTGCAGATATTGGTAGATATTTATAGAAAATGTAGACTTAATATTTCAAGCCGATAAAGGCCAACATTTACAGCTGATATCAGCTGATATTTACAACAGATATAGTTGTGAATCTTCTGATGAGTCACTTTTTGTCTAATGTCTGCTTATACTGATATCATGCTTATGATACTGCATCCTTAACCAAAAATGCCAGTTTTCTAATTTTATGACTAATCAACATTTAAAGTCCATCTGATATCACTATCAGCGGTCAGATAGAGCATTGTACATGTAGAGTCAGCATGTGAACTGCATGTACCGTCAGGCTGCAGGTGACACTGCTTAAATCTTAAGTTACCATACATTCCTGCTATCAGCAGCATCTCATCCTGGTGCTTTTAAATGCTGTCACTCCTATATACACCTTTAATGACACATGCATGCCACTCATTGCTAACTTTATAGCTGCAGGTGTTTGCTTCAGAGCTAGTCACACTCAGCTTGACAACTAAATGATCTTTCGTTCCAGAAGTTACCACCCTAAGGCTGATCATGTAGACTAAACGTAACTTTAAATATCATAAATAATGGTTGATGACGTTTAAGTAGCAAAATGACAAGCATTTAGCTGGTGTGTGCTCTCAGAGGGTCGGTGAATGAAACTGTCCACTTTACTTAATTTTTCTTCTACCTTTTTCCACAAATGCATTCCTGAAAAATTTGAGGGCAGGCGGCTCCTGAAATCTTCCTGTCTTGACTGTCACTGTCACACATTCACCTCAGAGTGGAAACTTTGTCTCAGGAGGCAGGACGTGACGTAAAAAGGACCACGCAGAAATAGCAGTAAAGCACCAGAGACCATATATGTACTATTTGTCATTGGACTTATTCACATTTGAGACAACAGAGGGGAAGAAATAGGGCTGAACAATTTTGATAAAAACTGATACTGCAATACTTGTCCTTATACAATATACTGTGATTTATTTTTTAAGAGGAAACTATCAGATAAATGGAGCGTCTTTTCATGTACATCAATTAAAATTTTAATCAATTTCACTTTATAAAATTGTTGGCGTTGTTTGAGAAAACACTCAGTCATCCATTAATTCAGTCTAATCACAAAAGAATATTTCCTTTATTATCTCCCTTTTATGAAGACAGTGTGATCTAGTTCCTTTTGTCTCTGTTTTGAATCACTTAACTCAATATCCACTTTGAAAACTGGCTCCGTTGTTAAGTCTTGTGTTGTTAATTATTGCTGTAATTCCCGCACTGAGTTTCACCTCCAGTTAAAGCAGGGAGTTTGAAACATTTCCTCAGCAGCCTTCTTTCAAAGAGGAGTCTAATAAAAGTGGCAGTTAGCAGCGCAGAGGTGTGCACCAATTCTCAAGAGGCAGATTATGACGCATTCTTCGTGGCCTGTCACGTTTGTGAGGTAATTAGTCGAGTCCTACACGTCTCTCTAATGAACAGGAGCTTAGTTGTGAGATTCTCATCACAGTACGCTTTCCTTTTAATGACCTATAAACATGCTCGGCGTGATTATTGTCCAAATGAGTGGGTTTTGTCACACTTTGAGGCACATTCACTTGGGTTTAATCCAACGCTCTTTGGGCTCCGTCCAACAGCAATAGGAAAAAATGATGCAGTAGGAAGTTAGATGTTCATGCTGTTCCTGTGCACGGTGACCTAGTCTTAGCTTCAATTCCTCTCCGAATATGAGAATGAACTCATGTGGCAAGAAGTATTATGAAGAAATAATCTGATATATTTTATGGAAAATATTGCACTGTGATAAAACTGTAGATGTGAGTAGATATGTGTGATATCATTGCTGCTCGGGGACGTTTATTAAACACTCTTTGCTGACTCGGCTGCCGGAGTCGACCCAATATCTTACAAAATCAAATTACAACTAGAACACTACGCACGATGCAACAGATAAGACATTTTTGTTTTGCTGCGGTTGCTGTTCACTGACTTAAGAGGAAGAAGATAAAGGAAAGTTAAGCGTAACTCAAGTGACCACATCAAAGTTACTTAACAGTAACAGGAAATGGATCACAAAGATGACACAAAGTTTTTGGAGTTGCTCCACCAATGCATATTTTTATCAAAAGAACAGCCTATTTATCTGCTCCATGTTCATGTGAATGATGATAGCTGACGGATGAGATCATTAGGGTTGAGATCCATTAAAAACTGGTTCCTAATTGTCTGACTCCTCAGAATTGTTTAGTTCTGATGCTATCAGCCCATTAGTCAAGGTGTACGCACACAGACCAGCATTATTTGATTTGATTTGGAGTTTTATGAATGGATTTTTGATGATAGTTCTGGCAGGATACAACAGAAACAGATCACACAAATACGGAGCATGAGCTAATCATGTTAGCATGCAGCTGCTTACTACAGAAACAGAGCAACATTATCACTCCATCTGAGACTGGCCACACACTTTTAAATCTTTTTAAAAGTAATACCATAGAGGTAAGAACGGGTTTAACAGACTTTATACATTTAAGTCCTCTGAAACCTCACATTAGACCAGTGGTACTCAGAGTGAGGCTCTTGTAGGTCTTACTTGGAAAATAATCCCCAATAAAAACCTTAAATAAGGTCAGGTTTTACCTCAGAAATTATCTGTTGCAAGCCACAGTAGTCACATAGTTTCTAAGCTTACACTGTACGCTTTAAAAGTCAAATGTTACTGACAACCTTTATTTATATTTTTGTATATTTCCATTGGATGTACGCACAAAAATATCACTGCTTCTTTAAAAAGGGGGCAAAACAGGCTCAAAACTTGATTTTGTATTTTTGTTCCACTTCGGTAATATGAAATGAATATCTGTGTTGGGTTGTAAACCAGCAGATTTTAATTTGACATTATTTTTCAAAATATAACTTTTTGCAAGTCATATCTTTATTTTAGTTGACTCCATCAGACACACTAAAATGTACTTATTTTTTATTTTATTGAACCAGGATGAATGGCAAGTTTTACATGATCTGACACTGGTATTCATTAATGATATTTAGTAATAAAATGCATTAATTTTCAATTGCCATGTAAGACATTTCTAGTTTTAACCAAATAAAAGTAATCTTTTTGAATAATTAGTTATTATTGCATATAGATTAACTGGTATTTAAGAAATCATAACAAAATGAACAAATGATTATTCATTTTTTGTGAAATAAGCAAAACCGTCTTCTGGCCCAGCTAACAAACATCTGGCAGAATTGCCAATGAGGATTAAAATAGATGGCTCTAACTAGCATTTGAGCCAAATTATGACTTCATCTTAGGTATTATTGTCTAATTGACTATAGATGAAGAACAGTGATGGAAATGAAAGGTGAAACCAAGCTCTCTGAATGCTCTGATTAATATAAATATAAGGAAAACATCAACGCAGAGCTCAGTAGTATGTCTGAGACGTCAAAACTTTATCTGGTCATCGGCATAAATACCTCCACAGACCAAAACACGCTTCTCTTAGACAAAATAGCTCAAAGTAACATATGGGTCCTTGAAGGTGTCTGTCCACAAGTCTGTCATAAGGTTTGGAGAGGAGGGGCTCAGGGACTCCTCTATCTGAGCCATGGTTATCCAAAGCTTCATTGAAAAGAGGCTACTGTACTAGGTTAAGGTTCTTAAAGACGTTTCATCTGTTCTCAGAAAGGCTCCTTCAGTTCTAACCCTGAACCAGGAATATAACCCTCTGTGGACAATTAGCATGCTAATGATCCAGGTGGTCACCTAGGAGTTGTTGGCAGAGTCAGTGACCTAGTTTCACCTCGGGGTGTGTCCTCTGGGCTCTTCCAGGGTCCAAGTGCATTATATGTAGGCGATAACAATCGCTAAGCCAGACTTGGCCCAACTGATCATCGCTAAGGTCCAACTTCTACTGGCGCGCTAAAAGTCACACATTATACCTTAAAAGGTGGTTCTACCACTGTGTTTGACATTTGAAGGCATGAGGCTTTAATAAAATCTATTTTTGTGAAACGTGATCATAAATCCCCATGGGTATGTTACCAAAAAGAACACATCTGCTTATGTTTTTAAATAAGTACAGCTAGGTATTAAAAGAATTACAAGAGTCTTATGACTGTCAGGAACTTCCCGGGGCATCCCTGTCTTCTTGTATATTAGATATTAGCTATATAAAAGTCTTTCATAATTAGTGTCAAAGAATAACTGCCATGATTATTTTTACAAACAGTGTTTCTCAGAGAGAAGAAACAGTGCAGTAATGTTTTGTGATGAAGTCATAAGAGGATAGAGTACATTAAGACCATGAGTGTCACAACAGAGAATACTGTGCTTGTTTGCAAGTGAAGCAGCTGCTCACACTACCAGTAGGTAAATACAGCAATTCAATGAGTAGCTAAAAACGAAGCTTTACTTCTTTAGCATCAGTTCTAGTGTTAAAGTTGATATTAAAGATAGTAAAAGCATGATTGAGAGGGTAGTGGATGGATAGTCAGTGATTTATGCCCATGTAATGAAACAGCTGGTGTTGGCTTCTGTCAAGATACCAGCATTTCACATTTAAAAACATTTTAAATGGCACTAGTGTAGACCTCGCCCCATTCAAAATTTTGAATTTCAATGCAGATTAGTTAAAATCAAAGATATTGATACCTGTTTCAATAACATGGCAACAAGAAAGGGTCTCCTGGATACCCAAAACTGGCAAATTGAGTTGTTTTTTTATGTCCGATCTATATGGAAAGTTCACTGAACACATGTCAAAAAACACACTGTTTCAGTAGTAAAGGACAAAATAAAAACGATTTTTTTAGAAAAAAAAAAAAAAATTACAGAGCGTACCTCAATGAAATATTTACTTCAGCTCATTAGTAATATTAAATATAATATAATATTAAATCGCAATCACAACATTTTTGCAGATCATTCTTTCTTGAATTTCTTTGGATTTAAAGTAGAAGTCCAAGAGAATATCATCTAAAGTTTCTGGGAAAGTTGAACACTTAAATCTCCCAAAAACTGATGGGAAGCTACTTTAAGTTTCAAAAGAAAGCTTTACAGGGAAAACATCCTTCAAAGATTTCAAGGAAATTTCTGAATAACTCAGAAAAAAATCTGTCAAGCACTTTTTATTTTTTCCTTTCTGCTATCAAAAATAGAAACTACAGAAACAATCTAACCACTTCATAGACTTTTTTCAATTTATTTTATCTGTTTTTTCCTGGAACACATTTTGGACCCACTGGAAACATCTTCACGACCCACTTTTGGGTCCTGACCCCCAGTTTAGAACCACTGGTTTACAACCAGAAAGTTCATAAACTTGACTTTTTCTTCATGTAGTCTTTTGTTCTTCAGCGAACTTTTCCTATGACTGAGACGGGACGCTGTGGATCTAAAAATAGATGTTTGTCATAAAAATTCTGGTGGAACCTTAGTTTTGTTCCTTTTATGAGACAAAAATAAAAATAGAATAATAGCAGTGGACTGTCAGACATTCATGATGATGGACTTGATCTTGTATAGCACTTTTGTAGTCACCTGACTACAGGTCACACCTACACCTACTCATTCACACTCTCTCACTCCATTCACTCCACATTCACACACTGAAGGCAGACATTGGAGAATTGGCCACCAGTATAAGCTAATCCCATTCATACATGTCCATATCTATTTACATGCCGTCAACGAAGCAGTGGCAGCAAATTGGACTCAAGTGTCTTGCCCAAGAAAAGGCCTTATTTCTGCAGTTTAGTCAGTATTCACTCTTTTGTTCTCAGCTGATTTTCATTAAATATAATTGATGATCTTGAAAAAGCTTTGGTGGTTTTCCATACTAGTGATTATTAAAATCATGGAAGATATACTGTTTTAAATACATGGTATCCAAAAGAAGTATTGAAAAACACAAAATAAAGCCCAAAAAATGTTAGTTATACAACTTGTGTTATGCACGCAGCTTACATGTGTATTTTATGACCTATACCTTGCATAAGACGCCTTAGAGTTCACTGTGTTGCTTACACAAGTTTTACACACTTTTTCTTGTTGGATCAGAAATCAGAGTCACATGTATCTATGAACATCAACATTTTCAAGAGAAGAATGGGACATATTGACATTTCCAAACCACAGAACTCTAACATTTTCCAGCTACATGGTTTTTAAAAAAAAACAAAAAACATAATACGTGTCTTTAATCCCTGCAAATGACTGGTGACCAGTCCGGGATGTATACCCTGCCTCTCGCCCAATGACCGCTGGGATAGGCTCCAGCACCCATGACCCACAACGGGATAAGCGGTATAGAAAATGGATGGATGGATGTTTCTATAATTGACTGCTGTTGGTTGAAATTTTTTGTTTTGTTTTGTTTTGTGTTTTAACCTGCTGTTTCTTAAAGCAAGCAGATGTGAGCGGGCAACCATACCATGAGATTATCAAATAAAAAAAATTATCCCCTGCACTCGATTTGATGTAACCAAAGTGGAGACTTGAGTTACGTCAAACGGTTACATCAGAACAGATTTTGGCCCACAGTGCTCCCCACAGGATGAGATACTAGCATGAACTGGTGTGGAGAGATGAATATTTGGTGATCTGCCTTCAGGGAGAAGAACATGTTACCAGAGGATGTGAACATCTTTCCTGCTGAGGGTGATGAATGTTTGGAGAGCTGTGCGTCAAATTATTGTGAAAGCAGAGTGAGAATCTGTCCTCCCCTTTCTTTTGTAATTCAATTAGGCTTCAGAAAAGGACGAGCAGATGCTGTCAACTACTCTGTGCACAGGCTTAAATACAGTATCATTAGACCCCAAATGAGTAATTGATCATCCATTTATCATATGTGTCCATTAATTCCACATGAGCTAAATCATCCTGTCAAGACCCCAAATTACTGCTCGGCGCTGTAATTTTGGGCCACTTTAGGGTGTGTATGTGTGCGTGTCTGTCTCTGTCCCTGTTCGAAGCAATTGGAGAATCAGTCTGAGGACGTTTTTACGAAATGAGGTCATTGTGACCGAGCTTCACTTCTCCACAGTTAGGTAAGATTAATGTAATAAGAAGAGGGGGAGGCAGATTAAGGTTAACTTTAGGTGTAGGGTGGAGGGTCAAGGGAAGGACAAGGCCGTCAGACTAAACACTTTCACTTTTCTGTGGTTATACATATAATTACTGTTTCTAAGAGCAGGACAACTCTACATGCTGTATCACGGTGCGTTTTAAGCTAAGCCCAGTTGCCCACTGGTAAGTTCGCCTGAGAAGGTTTACCACCGTCTGACATCATGCCATGATGCTACAATGTTTGTTTGCAAGAGTAGTGTTGATACACACTTTTAGACCTTTATAAGACTTAAACTAAGAAAAATTAATGGTACATTTTGCACGGCAAAAATGAAAGGTGTGTGAAATTTCTCAGTACAGCGGACCAGGACTGGATTTTCCTGATTTATTGAATTGTTTATGAAATGTCAAACACTAGAGGACTAAGAAGTTTTTCATTCTTGACCCAACTTTGGTGATTTCTGGCACATTTAAACCTGTCTAAACTGTAAACTGATGTTATTCATAACATGTTTTTAGCAGTATTGAAGCCAGCACAATGGAGATGGAATGACTGGAGTTTTATTGGCTTTATGGTTTACTTTGGGTCAGTTTGGTCAGATATGACCCCCTTGTACTCCTGCATTTCTCTATTGAGCAAGGCAGCATATTGATTATTTGGATGCATTACATTCGAATGTATCCAGTATCCAATATGCCAATACTTCCAAACTCATTTTAGCCAATAGCAGTGCATACACACCTATTTTTATGGTAAGGAACACCAAATATCTCCCTTGCAAAGAAAGGCTGAGTCAAGAGGAGCTGAGAGAGAAGTGGACAGTCTTCTTGTTGTGCTCCATTTGTGGCTTCCTCCAAAATGTGCAGGGCATTCAATTGGCCTCCTTGAGTGTGTGGCTCCTTAGGCCAGTGGTTCTCAAACAGTGTGCCTTGAGGCAAGTCTAATTGTGCCTTGAGAATTTATATAACATTAGGTCATTACTATAACTGTGACTGAAGATACTATAACTAGAATTAAAGAGGTTATTTTGCATTGAAATAGGTATGATGTAACCTTGCAAAGCAGATGGATACGTCTGTTCCCGTGTTTTTCACTGGTGAATCCATCTTCCAAAGCTCCCTTCTGAACCGCTTGGGCCCAGTTAGAAAGCAATAGGACCAATCAGCGACGAGGGGCAGTACTTTCAGGCGCGGCAGAGTCGTGACGTAAACAAGCAGCAACAACAGGCCAGTGCAATGATGGCGGAAGAGATTAGCATGGATGATGCTAAAGCGTCAGTCTTATCAGAACTTGACAACTTTTCTTTGTTAAAAGAAGAACAAAGAACAGCATTGAGTTTTTTCTTTCAAAAATGACAAAAGTCATTTACTGACATGTCTACAGTCGCCATGGTTGGCGATATGCAGTTCTATATGGAGTTTACTCCTTTGGTAGGGGCGCAGCTCAGTAGCAGCTACGTCACTTGTTTTTTGTTTTTTTTTTGTTTTTTTGTTTTTTTTTTTGCTCTGATTGGCCCGGAAAAAGTCTAATAGTTCAATATGTTTTGTCACTTTTCAGAGAGTGAAATGTTGATGATTATGGCTTACAGATAATGAAAACCCAAAATTCAGTATCTCAGAAAATTAGAATACTGTGAAAAATTTCAATATTGGAAAGTCATGGTGTCACATCCTAATCAGCTAATTAACTCAAAACACCTGCAAAGGTTTCCTGAGCCTTTAAATGGTCTCTCAGTCTGGGTCAGTAGGCTACACAATCATGGAGAGGACTGCAGACTGGACAGATGTCCAGAAGACAGTCATTGACATCCTCCACAAGGAGGGTAAGCCACAAAAGGTCATTGCTAAAGAAGCTGGTTGTTCACAGAGTGCTGTATCTAAGCATATTCATAGAAAGTTGAGTGGAAGGAAAAAGCATGGTAGGAAAAGGTGCACCAGCATAAGGGAGAACCGCAGCCTTGAAAGGATTGTCAAGCAAAATCCATTCAAGAATTTGGGGGAGCTTCACAAGGAGTGGACTGAGGCTGGAGTCAGCGCATCAAGAGCCCTACGTACAGACGAATCCTAGACATGGACTACAAATGTGGTATTCCTCGTGTCAAGCCATTCCTGAACCGGAGACAACGTCAGAAGCGTCTTACGATACGATATACATTTAATGTCCCTTTGGAGAAATTTCTCTTGGGCTTAATGTGCTGCACACATACAGCTGCCACCACAGTGATGAATAAGAACAATAAAAGCAACAACAATCCAGTAACATCATGTCCATGGAGCTGTATATTCAAATAATGAAGCGTAAACAAATAAAAAACCATACAGACATACAGGCATAAAAGAAACAAAATAGAAATTTCCAAATAAGAGTCTAAATTGCAGCTTTATTCCTAAATTTTCATTTTCTTTAACCCCTCTGTCAACTTCCTATACAGCAAATCAACTAGGGCTGCAGTAATCGATTATTTTTGTAATGGTGTACTCTGTTGATTCATCTGGCAATTAATCGAGTACTCTAATAAGAAATATTGCATGTTTTTAATTAGTCACTTTTTCTTTTTCAAAAAAAGTAGTTTTAGATAAATGAGAAAAGAAGATAGGTCCCTTAAATTGCTCACTAATTTCCAGTTTGTCATTAAAGTAAAAGGACACTTAATCATTTTAACATCCTCTACTTTATGCATATATCTAATATTTCACATTATAGCAAGAATAAAGTTCCTTTATTCACACAGTGGTCTGATGATGTCTGAAAGGTGAACTTCTGTCAGGAATATGGTCTATTTTTCAAAGGGTGTTCACTCTTAATTTTTTTTATGAGTTCATCCACCATAATAATCTGACCTTTGAAGACTATCCACTGACTTGGAGAACACATTTTAAGGGATATTGCTGCTTCTATGACCTGTTGAATCCTGACTTTATGATGATGAATTTTAACCTATTCGGTCTCTGTCTCAGTCACTGTCTGTGGCAGTAGTGTGTTTCTATTTAATTGGTGTCAATTTATTATCACTATAAGTCTTATCAAATTATTGGGGATGCTGAAACTTTATGAAAAATACGCTGGAATCAAGGCGTCAGTGCACTGAATTTAAATAATTTAAAATTAAATGTATAACATGCGAAAGACAGAGTGGGAAAGCACCAAAACAGGACTTGAATCGTCACGCCTCAAGTTTTCTGTGAAACCGCCGGGTCAATAAGAGAAGTTTATGAAATTCACAGAAGTTTGCATACACAAACTGAGCGCTGTCTCACACCAGCGAGTCATGCAGGCAGCGCGTAAACTCAGAGATCTGCGTAGGTTCACCGGTGCAGGCATAATGCCATATCTGCCATGAAGCCGCGGCCAGTGGATGCGTAAAAACGCAGGATGCGTGCCTGTAAACTTTACTGCATCAACTTCTCTTCCCTCGTGATTTTCATGCCCCGAATCATGCATGTAACGTTACAGTAACAGTGAAAACAAGTGCATTGTGCCACAAATAGCTGTCCGTGCGAAACACAGCACGCCATGCAACACACGGCGCGATGTCTAAGCTTACCGCATGGGCATATATGGATACATGACTGATTTAAGCGAAGCCTCAAGGCAGATAATTTGCCTTGAAGATTTTTTTGAATCGAATCACTTGGATAATTAGAGGAATCTTTTCAGCCCTAAAATCAACCTTTGTTCACGTTGACCTCATTTATGTCGTGCGTGCCACTAGGAGGAAATAGTTGTGACACAATAAGTCAAATATACAGCAGAGTGGGTTTAGTGTGCCCTACATTTTTAATAATTATCAATATTTGGCAGCTTTGATTCAATAATTCTATCACACTAGTCAGGACAACAACAGTTGCCATATCTTTTTTTTTATTTGTCCACCCTTTGTACAGAAAAAGATGCAGAGTGTTGATTGGTTGCCCTTTTCACCAGCGTCGTAGTAGCAGGATATCAGATATATCCGTGTCGTCACAGGCTGGAAAAGAGAGGGTTTATATGACAAGCGTGGGCGGGTGATTGATGTCTGTCTCCCAGCTGCTGTGTGTGTTTACCCATGATGCTTGTTTTCTGTTTGTTTGTTGCTGAAGCATGAAGCCTCTTTCTATGCTCAGCTTCAGTTTCTGTGTGCATGTCATTGTATGACTGTACACACGCTGTATGTGTAGTCAACTGCTGATATCGTCATTGTAATTATGATGGGAAATGCAGCACAGGATGTGATGTGAGGCTGAGCGATGGATGAATGTAGAAAACGCTTGTGATGCAAAAAAGAGATAGGGGGTTTTTAATATGAGGATTAGTGGGAATATGACATTCTGGCTGCTCTGTATGTGACTTTGAAGCTGTGCTGTTACATGCAGTAAATAGAAAATTAGAGACTGTGTCCAAAGCTTTTGCTCTGAGTGACACTCAGGAAAAAAAAGGAAAGATAAGCCGTTAACCACAGCAATAAAATACAGCTCATCTGATCAAAGCCATGAAATCTATGGTATGTAAGTCTGAAAACACTGTGAAAAGATGGCATTCAAAAAATGCAGAAAGATTCCCAACTATGGTTTAAGGAGATTACACTGAGCTCTTTCAGGTCAATTGGGGTCAGATAGGATGATGGAAATAACTGCTGCACAAACTAATCATATATAATAAAGCTCAACAGATGCTCATGCTCTACTCTGACCTCAATTTTCCATGGGAACTGCAAGAATATGTCAAAATATACAAAGGATTGTTGGCTTTAGAACAGTTGCATAACTCATTACATTTCAGATTCATCACCTAAAACTGTCATACAAACTTGCTTCTTGCCATTCACTCTTATAATCACCTAATAATCGAGTTATCCCGGGTATAATCCGCCGTTTTAAATGAACTGCAACACCAGGGTCCCTGAGGTCAACAGTGTTCGCTTCCCTTTTATGTTATTAATGCTAATTTGCATGCTAAGAAAATGGAAATTCACTGTAACCGAGATAAAACCAAAGAATGGAGAAATTACTCAACTCAGCATGCTACCTCTTAAAAAAAATAGTGGATGTCAAGCAGAAGGAAAGTACAGACCATGCAGGGCAGTTGAGTAACCTCTTTAATCACCTCAAAACGAAACATGTCAGTGAGCAGCAGGAATGTTTGAGAGTGAACTCCAGCCCAGACACCAGTCGCTCTGCTACTTTTAGTTAAATGTAGACGTCACGGCCTGTGTTTTCTTTTGGCTCCTTTCTGAGCACTAACCTAATCCTGTGAAGTTATTAAGTTTTGTGACACATTAATACTTCCTGACACCATGTGTTTTAAAATAAAACAATCTCAGTCATTTTGATGATTTATAGTACATCGTAGTTCCAAAGCTTAAGAAAATAACTTCAGATATTCAGCTCTATTTATAGCGAAAAGCTGCCTTAATAGACAGCACTGTCACAGGCTCAGACACAATACACCCCTTGCCCCTACCACTAAGGCCTACCCCATTCTGCACATTCATGACAAGAGGTAGTGTCCCAATTCTGGCTGGAATGGAGGAATGGAGTGAACTGCTAGGACTACATGACCCTTTAAACACAGACTTTTCAGAGGCATTCCCCAACACAAGTTTAAAGGAAAGTCCCCCCAGCAAATGATTGGTAGGATTTGGAAATCACAGCAGTCTTAAGTAATATTGGCAGTCTTAGTCTTACCTGTGGACCTATGATTTTTATGAATTTCCTCCTGACATCATTGTCTGGTGTGGTGCATTCACACGGGATAAGCCAAGTCTGTGTTTTTCTCAAATTTACAGACATTTCTGAAGGAAAACATACACACTGTAAATTTGCAGTGTTAAAGTAACACTTAAAGAGTTAAATTTAGTGTGTATACCCCATACCCCAATTCAGTATAGCAATATACCCCAGATTGGTGTTGAATTTACTTTTTCCCTAGTGTTAAAATTTTAGAGTTAAATCACCTTTGTGTAAAAATTACCCCCAGTTGTGTTGATAGTTTACTTTTTTGTTATATCAAATCAACTCTACACCAGTGTTAATTCAACACTTTTGCCAAGTTTATATCATTTTCTAACAGCGTTACATTGATACTTTCTGAGTGTTACTCTTTGGCACATTAAATGTGTCTTTAACACAGCATGAGGATCAATATTCCTGGATGGGTTTAAGGGAATGACTTCTTTATCTGACGTTAAAGTAAATTACGTAAGCAATCTCACAAGTCATTTGCAGGATTGAGTCTTTTGTGTAAGTGTTCTACGGCAGCATGCTCTTTCATGCAACAATGACTGCTTTTACATGTTGAATGTAAAGCTGGAACTCACTAACTCAGTAGACAACTTCACACATGGTGCAAAAGTTTTAAAACTTAAAAAAATCTACAAAAATCCACCAAAAACATGAACAAAGGAATTCCAGCAATGATAACTGTGCTACAGGCATCACGTAAACACAATAAAAACATCTATGTAAACACTGTCTGAGGGCATCATGGGAAAATTATGCAGATTTGAAATGGCAGTAGGCGGAGCTTAGATCATTTGACTCTCTACAGCCTTGGTTCCCAACCCGGAGTCTGGAACCCCCTTTGGGGGGATGGGGCAGAGATTTCGGGGGGGGGGGGCTATGACCTGTCTGCTCTGAAGTTGTTATGATTAGGTTCAACGAAAGTACCTAAAATCATGATAAAACCCTTATGAAAGGTTCATACCAAGGTATTTTGCTGATAACACTTGTGGCTTGGGCTACGTTGTTTGGCTTTAAACTAAAACAATTCAAATTTATGTCTATTTTTGACAGCAGTATGTCACTTTTGCCATGTGGGTGGCGCAATTGAAAAAAGGTTGGGAACCACTGCTCTACAAAGTTGGACTAACACTGAACAGGGCTGTCACTTTTTATTCAAAATTCGAACCTGAGGGTAAAAGTTCATATCCAAACTGAAATGAGACGTGCAAAGTCAAAATACACCCTCTATCAGTGCATCATGCAGTCTAAAGTAGTTTGCCATTTGACCCAGCAGAGGGCGCCCTCAGAGAAACTTGTCCGTTTTATGCCCTCTTGACCTCTGTTAAGACTCTATTTGCTAATTGCTATGCTGTTTTACAATGGAAGGCCTTTGCAAGCGAAGCAACGAATGGACAATTACGACACCAAAACATCTTAGAAGCGCTGTGTGGAAGTATTTGGATTTTACTGTGTATGTGAGTTGGGGGGGGAGTTTCGAATATATTTAAACATCACGTTGTCATATTCTAAATTCATTCGAAGTTGTTTTTTATAAAAGGTGACAGCCCTAACACTGAATGGATCAACTCTGTCAA
Organism: Cheilinus undulatus; assembly: GCF_018320785.1. Taxonomy (NCBI): domain Eukaryota; kingdom Metazoa; phylum Chordata; class Actinopteri; order Labriformes; family Labridae; genus Cheilinus; species Cheilinus undulatus. Next base: position 42,677,878 of record NC_054868.1, read on the forward strand.
TTAACTCCAACACTGAAGATCATTAGTATCAGAATGGAGTTGAAGTAACACTTTTAGTGTTGAAATCAACTCTGAAAGGTTTAAAACTGAAAATCCAACACTGCAACACAAAATTGCAATGTTGTGCACATCGCTATTTCAGGTGATTATTCCTCCATGTGTCTCATACATACTGGTCACCTGACTCCCTAATAGATGTCATGCACTTAAGGGTTTTTCCCTCTCTCTTAATGTATTTTATCATTTTTAGATTTGTACCAAGCTGTCCACAACTAATAAACTAGTGAAATATCTCCTGTAACCCTCCCATTACGCATTGATAAGTCACCAGTGCGTACCTGCAGCTGATCAGGGACAGAGGAGGAGAGAGAAAGTCGAGCATCCCTCCCATTAATGTATGAGACAGGGGCAGGTCTAATGTCAAATATGTACCTCTTCTGTTACTTTTAATCGTTTTTGTGCAGGTGATGCTGTGGATGTTATTCTGCACTCTATAAATTTGGGATGATTGCACATCCACAACAGCCCTCCTCATCAAATCATAAATTATGTTATGCATGAAAACAACGACTAAATAATGCTGATATAAGATCAAGTGTTTGCAAAGAAAGCCTGTAGGAAGCAGAGCAGCTGTATGTATGAGGAGAGCAGCGGTGTGCTCACACATTTGAACAGTGGAGTTTAAATTAATAGATTTTAAAACTTTTACAATCTCCTACGCTGCCTCTATTTTTAGTTTTTATTTTTTCAGAAAAAGGAGCAGAACAAGCCACACAGACTGTACAAAAACATAATTACTGCCCTAAATTACAGAGATGAAATTGGGTGCTTTTGACTTGTATTTTTTTGACATGGTGTTGAAACAGGCATCAGTGTTGTTTTATTTTTACCTGTATTCTATCAACGTTTAAAACTCTGGTGTTGTGACGACCCCGTCACCCTGTAGTTGTAGGTTTACATTCAATCTATTTTTAATTCTGCTCTATAAGCATTTTTTGCAACACGGTCATTCATAAGGAGTCTTGTGTCCAACTAATGGAGCAATGCCTGTTAGGTAGTTCAGGCAGACACCTCAAGCTGCTCTAATTTCACACTTGACATGTGTTGTTATCCAGTCATCTGACAAACATCCTCCCCACTGGAGGTCTGTTTAAGCTGTAAAATTTCCGGTCTCCTCTGCTCTGCCACAGCGAGCTCTGTGTTAAATAAGAACTGCACTCGTGCTTTGACCCCAGCATCACCCCAGCATCTACCTGTAGGCTCAGACAGGAGATTTAAGATACGATCTAATCACTCTTCAAGTTATGCATGATAAATAAATCTGCAAGGAGTGATGAGCTCAGGGCCTAGATGTGAATCACAAACTGCCCCTGCAGTCAACTTTAAATATTTACAAACATGACTTGCATGACTGAAATTTGCATTCATTTTTAGCTCAGTTTTGGTCTCAACCAAGCTCTAAGAAAATTCTAGTCTTTTGTATAGCTTTTTCTACTTGTAAGAAGTGAATTCTGCCAAAACACTGGGTTGTTTAAAAGAATAAGACTGAAAAAAAAATCATTACTGGTTTGAGATACCAAAACAGGAAGCTACAAAGTGCTATTACTAGAAATGTGTGCAACAAGTCAACTAAATTACCCAAACTAGGCAGCCCTGGAATCATTAGTCAGCTCAGTTGAACAGCTTATTCATATTTTATATATACTGGCTCTAAAATACATGTAAGTATGTAACTGTAAAGCAGTCACAGACCAGCAGTCGGGTTTATCCATTGACTCACCTTTGCCCTGGTTACTGAGCTTTCTATCGTGGCTCTACTGCTTGGATGTCAACAATCACAATGAGCAGATATCATCCTGTAAGAATAGTTTAGTCTGATCTGAAAAATGCAGATAAAGATGAATGCAGGCTGTAGGGTTACCACCCTTTGTGCAATAAAATAAAGGATACCCCCCAATCCTCGGGGCCACAGCCATCATGGGCTAGAGGATTGGGGTGCCAGTACCATGACTACTCTTACCACTCTTTTACTTTTTGGAGTGTTTTTAAAATTACAGATTTCAATCAGGTAACTTATTACACAGCATCTGTTGCCAAGTAAAATAATAAAAACTAAATTTTATAAAATGGTGGTCCAAACTTCACATCACTTATGTGAGATTAGCCAGCTATTTGACCTATGCTGCCACCAGACAGTCAGTAGCACACTGTGAATGACCTTGAACTTTGCAGTTACACTGCAGTACAGCTTATATTTAAAGGTGTGTTATCACCCTGGTTGGAGACTCATATTCTATGGCTGTTTTTAAAGATGTTTATTTTGTTTGTTTAGAATGATAATATTTCACATTTTAACCCCAGCCCTCCAATATCAAAAGTTATTATATATTACTCCTTTAAATATGCTGTAAACTAATAGTTTTGAAGTTTACTGGAGTAGATTTACAGACCAGTTATTTTACCTCTACTTGAGTAAATTTGATTTAAAGACACTGCACTTTTACCTCAGTATATTCTTTCAGTCTTTCCTCCCCTTAAACCAGAAATTAAAACAGCAAAGTGAGCACAGTTCGAACAGAATATTTGTCATCTGTCCCTTTTATATACTGAGAAAAAAATAATAATTACATTTTTTAAAATTTTGGATGTAGAGATCTATATCTATCCTTTACAAATCTCAAACTTTTACATTATTATGGAAAATACAGAGAAAAATCTACTAACATTTTTAATCTGGGTGAGAATTATTAGGTTCTATATGACCATTTGATCCATCAAAAATCAGCCTGGCTAAACTTGTATCACATCATAGAGGCTTTTTCTTCAGGTGGGGACTGGTACCTGAAGCCACACCCCGCTGCTGCTTTGCCTCTCCTCAAACCGAAAGGAGCTCACAGGCTGACAGACGGAAAAACCTCATGATTTTATGAAGTTTGTTAAGATGCATGATGTCCCATGAATGGAACTCCCATGGAAACAGGCTTAAAAAGCTGTGTTTACTGTGTCAGCCTCAGGAGATTTGTGTGAATAAAGAACTGTACCAACTGTATTTGATATTGTTCTCACTTTCACTGCTGCTGTCCAAGTATTTCATTCTCCCGCTCACTTCTGTGTATCTATAAATCTCCTGCGCCGCGAGTGTCTGTAGCTGTCACCTCTCCCTCCCGCTCCACGTTTTGCAAAGAGAAGACCCACCTTACTCGGTCTCTGATTGGCCCTATGTTTTAGCTGACCAATCCAACCAACAAATGCAACAAGTATTAACCAGTCAATGGCAGTAAGACATGAGAGATGAAAATACGGAACAAGTGGTGTCCCATATTGACTAAAATACCGCTGCATTTGACTGTCAAATTCGAGATGATTCTGTATTTTAAAGGATTGGTGGCAACCCTAGCAGGCTGTATCAGGTTAAAGTGGCATATCAACCATTACAGGAAGTAGCCAGTACAGGCACGTAGATGTTAACCCACAAGGAGGGCTGAACGTGTAGCTAGCCAAATCAGACAAATCACACATTGTTTATCTGCAGATGCTAAGATAATTTATGTTGCCTTGTGAAATAACTTGTGGTCAATTTTCACTGTTTTCTAAGCATGCTCTTGACCAGAGCTGCACATTGGTGCAGGCATTGGTGCTGTTGCAGCAGAAAGGTTCCTGATCCGCTACCCGGTCAGGGCCTTTCTGTGCGGAGTTTGCTTTGTTCTCCAACTACATGCATGGGTTCTCTCCAGGTACTCTGGCTTCCTCCCACCATTAAAAACATGCCAATAAGTAGGGATGCACGATAGTATCAGTCTGGTACTGGCATCGGCAGATAGAGCTGGGAAATTAATCAAAAAATTATTGAAGCCGACATTTGGAGCCCATAACCAACATAAACCTGCTGTGTAAATTATTTCAGTTTTTTCTTTTTTAATTCTCTCTCTACTAATGTACCACCCCCTTTAAAACAAACTACTGGCTGTGTAGTCACGTGATAAGTAGCAAGATGTTGCAAGGCATGTAGCCTGCTGGAAACCCAAATAAAGAAGAAGTACTTGTCATGCAATGGGAGCAGCAAAGTTATTTTCTACTTTTTACAGTATAAAAAAATATTTATTTTAGTAGCAAGAAATGTTTTATTTTATTTTCTACTTTTCTTGGAAAATTTGACATTTTACAAAATAATTTTCATTTCAGCCAATGTGTGTTTTGATTTAAATTGTTCCAATAAATAACCATAAATTGTTTATCCTTTCATGTTCTCTTCAGTTATTTGTGTAAAAGTTATACAAGTATTTTCAGAACAGAGTAGGAGGTTGGGGGTGGAATAATCATTCATTTGATTTTGATTTTTGCCATAATCGCCCAGCCCTATCGGCAGATATTAGCTCGAAAGGCAAATACTGGTATCGATAGATGTAAAAATTTCTGCAGATATTTATGTTTGATATTTTGCCTGTGTATTTCAGCAAGTATTGACGGTAAATTTTGTCCATACTAATGAATTAATGAAGTTTTGGGCTGAACCAACAGACCTAAGTCAGTTGCATTTTTTTTCTTTTCTTTAAACTTTAAGTGTTTTTTAAGGCTAAAGTCTGTTTCCTTTTTCATCCTCAAGCCTCAAAGTTTGTCCTAAAGGAATGAAATTTCTCGTCCGAAAAGCATCTCTAAATGTCGTTATCAATATAGTATCAGCTGAAGTGAATCTGTAAATATTTGCAAATCGGATATCAGCAAAAATCCAATACCGTGCATCCCTACTTGTAAGGTTAATTGGTGGCTTTAAAGAGGTGTGAGCATGCCTGGTTGCCTGGTTTTTTGTCTCTATATGTCAACCCTGCGAATGACTGGCGACCAGGGTGGGTAGGGTGTACTCTGCTTTGGCCCACTGACAGCTGGGATAGGCTCCAGCCCCACAATCTGAACAGAAAAAGGGGTGTAGAAAGATGGATGTTCCTAGCTTTAGGCTGGTCAGCTTGTCCGCGTTTAAATTTTTGTTTCTCGAGCTAAAACACTCACTTAACCAGAGCATTACTGCAAGTTTTTGGAGCTAACTTTTCAGGTTTAATCAAAAGATTGTTTTAGTGATGTTAGTTTGATTTGGGAATACATGCTGGTTTTATAGATAATATTTTCTTAGTTTAAACCTCAAAATTTGAAAAGCCAAAATTCTAAATCCTTTATCATTATGGATGCACAATATTAACAGTATGATATCAGTATTTGAAGACGGTTTGACTTTAAAAATCTGTCTATATCAGCTTTAAATGTTGATCATTTGAACAAATGTTAGTGGAGTTTTAGGCTGGAAGTCTGAAGTCTTTTTTCTTTATTCATTACTGTTCCTTACACTTTAAAGTGTGTTTTAAGGACTGAAATGTGTAAATTTGTTTATCCTCAAACTTTAAATTGTGTGTTATAGGGGCTGTGGTTTTAGGTGTTAACTACATTTAATTATCAGCTTAAATTCATTTGTAAAAATTTGCATATTGAATATCAGCAAAAATCCGATATCTTACATCCCATTCATCATCCAAACGTGGTGGTAATTGAAGCTGCAGCTGCATAAGGCCTTAGGTACGTGTGAAAACACTGATTTCTGGGTCTTAAATACCAAGCTGTATTTATATTTAACCCCAAATAAGATCTTGGAATTGCACAGCAGCTGTTGTGAGAAACTGGAGCAAACATCACACACAAACACACACACATGGATACACTCTAGGCATCAGCTGTGCAGTGTGATAAGCCCAGAACTTGAATGAGACTGCTTCCACAACCTCAGTTATGTATATAAATAGTTAACCGACATAACCTTAAAGTTCAGGAAACAGGGTGTAGTATTGCACAGTCTTGTAATGTTTCAAAATCGCATTTTGCATCAGATATTCATGGCAGTAATAGATGGTGATACACTGTAGTGTGTTGTCAAAATTCATAGAATAGTCATACTTTCTACCCCGTCAGTCAGCAGCTCTCTGGCCTTCATGTTTTCCATTATGTGGTTGAGTTCACTGTCAGTTCAGGAAGTAATGTGAGGTCCAAGCAGAGCCGTGAACAATAAGGGTGTGGAGGTCAGAGAGGCTGATGGTTGTTTATAAGCTGTACAAATGTTTGGCCTTTGATATCATTGCATGTTCCCTTCCTGTCTCCTACCAGCCGTTAATTTGATGATGACCTACACTTCTTTCCATTCTGGAAACAAATTAAGACGCCTCCCTTATGTTTAATAATTTTCACGCCTGTTTTATTATCCTGTTCAAGACTTGAAAAGCCTTACAGGAAGAGGACATGTTCTCTCTTTAACATGTAATGTTAGCATGCAGCTGATGGCCAAAATACTGCAGTCTTGTCCACCCATTCAGGCTCACAGCTTTGATAACATTAGTCCAGTAATCTGTGCTAATGCACACTGATGAGTTTCTGACAACTACAGTACATGAGAGTATCTTTCAGACCAAGGAGTTCTCCTGAGTGATCATCAGCTCAGGAAAAAAGCCTGTTTGGAGGCACAGATGTATTAACTCCTAGTTGCTGATGCAATATATTGTTAGGCTGAGATTACAGATCTGTAATTGTAGATAGGGGGGTCACATTTGTGAGCTGCTAGGCCATCATTTCTTACTGTCATGTACAACTGTGGCAGGGAGTTTTAAGCAAAGATGTGCATTTTGTTCGTCATCTTCCTTTTGAAATCCGGACAACTATCAGATGACAGATCTAGCACTGTTTCTCTTTGGAATCAAATCGTCCATCTGTATTTCACACTTCCATCACTTAACACCTCTAACTGGCCTTAGCTGTGTGTCTCCTTTCTCCCAGGCGTCTTCCTCCTCTTCTGATACAAAAACACACATGGTTGGAGGAGAGTTTTCTAGATCAGCAAGGAGTGTGCCGTCTGCTGTGAGGGAGGCTGAGGAGACATTAGGAGAAGTGAAACTCCAGCGAGATTTACACACTGACAGCCTTAAACTTCCACTTAAGTTATACTTGGTGGTCGAGATAAGGTGATATAATACCTTGGTTCTCAACTGTTGGTTTGGGACCAAAAGCCATTTTCAGTAGGTTGATATGTGCCTGGAAACAAAATATGTGGCAATAAGTCTATGATAGGCTTTTATTTTGAAGCAAATATATTCATCTCTCTGTGCTGTCATGTTTTTTTGTTCCATTTCATGTCAAAACTGGCATGTTTTTATTAAAAATAGTGGTTATGATTGGAAAATTCAAGAAATATGGTTTGCAATTTGTCCTCAAGGAGGTTGTGTTGAGTCCTAATGCTAACCCAATTGAGAAGCACTGATTTCATACATCTCTTATGGCACAAGCCCTAATACATGGAGCATACTTGATATATCACTCACCCCAACTAGTATGGATGCATGGTACTGGTTTTTGACAGTATCCGATAATACCTATGTATAAATGTAGTGCAGATCAACATTTATGTCCTTAGGCACTTTAAAGTTTAAGGAAGGATGAAGAACAAACACTTAGGCAGATGAAGGTCTGTCTGTAGGTTCTGCCTAAAACTTTGCCTAAAAAATACTTTGCATGCCAAGTTACTAGAAGGAATGAAGTATTAGAGTAACTATGGAAAAAAGGCTGCTTTTAATTGTCCTTTTTATTGTCAAGCAGTCAAATAAAATCTTCACAGTTATTCAACTAACTAAACTAACTTTAATCTCATTTCTATGCAAAATCAATGAAAGAAATCAAAATAAATATCGTTGATAAACCAAGTATCATGCTACGGATCTTAACTGGAGGTGAGTGTCTGTGCATCACTAGTTTATGTTATGAGTGAGAAATGTTCTCCAGATGTAAATATGAAAGGGATTCATGCTGGTTTTTCGCTCTACCCTTTCTCTTTTTTTATTGTACAATGACCTCAGTAACCTTGAGGCATGATGAGTGTGCTCATTTCATAATGAGTGGCAGTAACTCCTCATTAAATACTTGCTTCCCAGGGACCTAAATGACATAAATGGGATCAATCCAATCTTCTGACAGGATCAAGCTGCTTGGTAATTGCAAATGGGAATCCAAGCCACCCTTTAATTGGTTGCTGAGAGTTTGTGTGTGTATTGTGATTGTGTATGTGGGTGACTCTGGGAAAATTGAGCTCTTGAAGGAGACTTTGTGATGATGTAAACAGCAGCTCTTGGTAAACTTGGATTGAAGTCACAGTCTGGTCAGTGGAGTTTGGGTTCTGTTTATTTACTTAATTAGTTTGACAAAGTGTTTGGGATAAATACAGTTTTTGTTTTGTCATTTTTGTCACACTGCAACATTCTCACTGCTGATTAATCACAGTGTGGTGGATTCTTTAGTTGATAATAGAGACGATAAAACAATTCAAAGGACTTTTTCTGTTTCCAAATCAAAAAGATTGAGTTAATGAATGTGCTTTCCTCGCTGCCTTTGCAGTAGTTTGGCATGTTAAACAAATTTTCAACCCTACTTTAATTGTAAAAACACATGATAATTTGTTCTGTAGTGGTTTCACAGTAGCTCAGAGGTTTATTTTTGTGTTTTTTCTAACTACAATATTGATGTAACAGCATGCACACACACTAGGGCTGAATGATATCGAAAGAAAACAGATATTAAGATTTTTTTTTTTTTTGTTAAAATTCTGTTAAATATAACCAGATAGATTAAGTTGCTTTTATCTACATTTATTACATTTGAATAAGATAGCATACTTTTATTTGGGTGTTGATGTCATTTTTGGATTTTAGATATATTACTCTTGAACCCCTCTGACAGCAGCTCTGACACACTGGCACACAGACGGAGGACAAGGGTAACAAGAAACAGAGCAGTTGGACGGAGCGACTCGTTTCTTCATGAACTTTACATATAAACTCGTCGCTCTCTTCCTTAAATATCAGCAACCATTTCTAATGACATGTGAAGTTCTGTTCATCTGAAACGAGCAAACACAAGAGTGTAATTGATGGTTGAACAAATGCTTACAGGGTCGACCCGCTGTGGCTGTTAAACTGCAGCGAACACATTGAAGCTGTAAAATAAACAATCAGCACATCCATGCCGTGAACGGAGGGCACTACTGTTCAATAAAATGGCACCTCATAAGGTTTATTTACTAAACAGAAAACTGATGTTTTATTTTCATTCAGAATTTTCTGTTCGTGCGCTTCCAGCACAAACACGAAAGTGCACTTTTAAGTGCATTCCTCCCTCATTATGAGAAATGTATGAATGAATACAAAGTGTTGGTTTTCTGTTTAGTAAATACGCCTTATAAGTTTCTGTTTTTATTCAACAATGTCCTCAATTCAAAAAAAGAAGTGGTACTGAGAAGGAGGCTGCAGCAGTGGGCTTAGTGCTGTCAGTATCAACTCACCTAAAACATCGGGTGTGTGAGGGGGTCCATCTCATGGATGTAAATTATTTATAAAAATTAAGAATTTCTCTGTCTTTGAAAACTTTAGGAAATGTTTGAGACACTGTAAGGCGTCATATTATAAACTTGTAGCAAATAGAACAAAATAGAACACATTGGAGTCCCCGGCTGATCACTGTGCAGTACTTTGGGATTTTTATAGAAAATCTGTCCATATTTATGATTTTTTCATGGCACCAGTTTCAAACCAGTACACCCAAGAAGTCTTCTGAGAAGTATCAGGGATAATTGGAGCAACGGTGTAGCATGCAAATCAACACAGACAGACACGCCACCCATTATAGCAGTAAGATGTGTCTTCATAAACCTTTGTTTAAATCTCAAGGATCATTGAAGTTTCTCTCATTTACAAAGATGCTGTGTTACATAAAAATAAAAGTACATAAAATAATAAATTTCAAAAGAAATGAAAATTAAAGGCACAATTACCGATTATAAGCAAAAAAAATTATTACTTAAAGACACATTCACAAACTGAAGTGAGATTATTCGAAATAACATGAATCCTCATTTTAAAAAAAGAACATGATATTTAAGTGCAAAAATTTTGCATATTATATCTAAAACTGCCTTTAAATGTTTATTTAACTTGTTTGAACGGTCGTAACTTGAATTTCATTGCCAAAAGAATATGATTGCTGCCCATTTTGTCTGAGCTTTATCCTGCTAGCACCCCAATATTGTTGTTTGTATTTTCCTATGATAATGAACCTGAAAACAGCTTTATTTTCTTGTTAAATAAGTAGCTGTTAGTGACAGCTATATAAGCGTTATTACTGTGTAGGTTTTTGTTTCAGAGATGGAGGAAACAAGGAGTTTTTTGTGTTGTCTTAAGAATTCTGTTATCAGATCAGTGCACTGGCTAGAGTACTTACCAAACCTCTAGGCTGTTATGTCTAGACACAACCCGTGGAGATCGAGCCATCAGCTCAGAGGCTTACTTAAAGTGAGTGAGCCTCCAGTTTATCATGTCAGCACTCAAACTTCATATCATAAAGCCTGAGCTCATCAGCATCATCCAGGAACCTGCTGGAGTTTCAGTACAACTAGGAGCAGAATCGGATGTTTCAACAGGCTCCATGTGACCGTCTGCAGACAGTACCTATCTGTTCATGTATACAGTAGCCCTCTGTTTACAGAGCCTGTTGCGTACACGCTTACATAACTGACGTGACTTTTGTTGTCTTTCTTATCAATTTTCACTTTGTCTTCAGGAAATGAAGCAGTATCGTGGTTTGACTTTACATTTTTTTGGTTGAATGGAGAATTAAATCAGTTACATAGGAAAGTATCTGCATACCTCAGTAGGAGTAATAATAGTGAAAGCTGCTCATTATTGGTTTGTTACTAAAGATTTTATTGTCATATAAGAGAATCAGCAGGTGTTTTTAGAGGAGACAGGAGGAGTGCAAACATGTTTGGGTTGTGGATGAGAGATACAAAGAGAGAGAGAGGCAGCGGTCAACTTAACACAGTACTCAAACTCATCCCGTGTGTCCCGGTTGGACATGTCTCCCTCTATCTGGGTCAACCCATCAACCCCCTTCCACGCTTGGCACTGGCCTGCCTTTCACAGAGCTACTCTACTACTCACCTGTTGCACAATGAAGCAGAGGAAGGCGGGGTTAAAGGTTCCCTTTCCCATTCAGAGGTGAGGTGGGGTAAGAACCGCCTCAAAAATCTGTTTTCAGCTGATAATTTGTCCGTATTGTGCTGCGCTTTCATTGCCTCTTTGTCTGTTTGAAGGGATTTTTACACAGTATTTGTGTGTGAAAAGGTCTGTTTTTTGCAACAATGCCGCTTTTAGGATATAGTTTTAGGGAAATGGTGCTCTTTGGGGATTTGGGAAGAAGACCGGCTTTCAAAGCTAAGCCGAGCTTCAGAAAGCACGATAGTGACACTGGAAAATGAGGTCAATGTGCAAAAATACTGACAGGAAAATAGAGATTGTTTAAAATAACCCAGGGTTTACTGCAGCATGGCTAGAGTACAGCCTTCTTTTTTGGCTTTCCAGTTACAGCTGTAACATCTCAAATTCAGCAAACAGAAAAAGGATGTAGTGTTTAGAAAAATGAAAGTTCAAACAATTTAGAACAAACACCATAAGTTTTAAGACTCTGAATGTTGTGCTAATGTTAAAAAAAGTCACCAAATAACCTCACTTTGGTCTCAAGCAGGGCTAAAACATTTTTAGTCACTCACTGATTGGTCAGACTGTTGTTAAAGCTTCTTCACTGACACACAAATGCACATACATGTGCTTGCTGTCTCGCTCTGTGCCTGCAGCGTGTGCACACCTTTCTCCTCTCCTGCTGGTGTAGTGTCAAAAATATAAGACACACAGTGGGGATAATATTATGGATTTTAAATGTCTGACACCTCACCACTAACATTTTTATCTCATCCAAGAAAACAAAACTCTGTTTCCATCTGATTTTTTTTTTTTTTTTTTCAAAACATGCTGCCCATGTATGCAAGTGGCCCAGGTTCAAGTCTGGCCTGTGGCTCCTTTCCCACATGTCTCTCCCCGACTCTCTCACCCATGTTGCCGACTCTATCCACTGTCCTCCTCTCTAAATAAAAGCATAAAAAGCCCAAAAATGATCTTACTAGAGATTATCATCTCACCAGTGTCTCATCTCTGCCATGACAAATGGTTGTTGATGGACAATTTTTCTAATTTCTAATAAATCAGGACATTTTTATCATCACTGTTGCTAATGAAATGTAATTGCATTTATACAGCACATTTGAACTCAGCTTAAGCTGACCAACACTATACTCAACTGTCTGATATAAGCAGCTCTGCATTAGAGCAGCTGATTCACTAATCGTGCACCACAAAGACTCTATGATCAGTTTTGTTGCTGACACTTTTAACCCTTTTCCGCAATTTTTTTTTATAATGGCAGCCCCTACTGAAACAAGAAAACCACATAATATGAAAAAATGTCCAAATATTAATTGCAGAATAAAATGTTTGGGGTGAAGCTATTAGCAACATTGATTTTGTTGCATTATTTTTTTGAGCAATAAAGGTTTATATCAAAAACTCATCCTGAGGGCCCTTGCAGGTCCCTGCAGAAAAAAACTGCTTTAAGAATCATAAATTAATTTTTTTTTCCACTTTCATCAGGTTCATTTCTAATCAGAACTATTACATTTACATCAACTTTTTTGAATAAACATATGAAGAAAATAGGGCTATCAACATGTTAATGCTTGTGATTAATCTTGAAACCTAAACATATTAACACAGGCAAAATACTGACTATTAAAAAATAAAACGTGACTAAAAGGACCCAACTGGGTCCCGGGGTTCCCAAAGGGTTAATCATCAATTTATCATTTTCTAATTGATTTATTGTTGCAGCCCTAGTCTCAAATATTATTGCTTAGTCTGACCTTAATTTCTTATCAGTTACTTCCTCGATCGCTGATTGTTCTGGGTAAAATTATTCAAAAATGCATATCCAGGAATACCTGTATTAAATTGAATGCTGTGTTTGAACCATTCGGAGAACAAGCAAGGTGTCTTAAGAACGGTAAAACCACTGGATTCACTGTTGCTGCTGCTGGTGTTGACAACAAAAAACGAAATGTAACTTTTTATAGGTTCTTTGCAGATGACGTCACGAAGCTGTGGAGAACACCCCTTAGGGGGCAAGAAGAGATTTCTGTATAGAGAAACTCTACCAAAAAGGCCATGTTTTGAGCTGTTTCCAACTATGCCAAGTGTTCAAAGTGTGAAAATAAAAGCATTCTAATTCTTAAGCTACTTTTGTGTCCTAAAAGTGGTGACATATTAAGGCTAAAATTGAAAGAACAAACTAGAAAAGCACTCGATGAGTGCAGACCTCCACCATTAGCCCTATCTCCCAATAGTAAAGAAAAATTCCTGGATCCAGGCGGTGATCCATTCTGACATTTTCTGAAAATTTCATCAAAATCCATCTATAACTTTTTGAGTTATGATGCTAACAAACAAACTAACAAACCCTGCCGATCACATAACCTCCTTGGCGGAGGTTTAAAAAAAAAAAGGAACAATAACGTCAAACGATGGAGGAAAGGAAACAGGCACTCAAATGGGAACTAGCCATCGGGGCTCACATTAAAGTGCCATGTCAATGGCACATCACTCACTTGCTTACCCAACAAGGTTTATTCAGTTAATAGTCTGTCACAGTTTCAATTAGGATCAGGTTTTTGACAAAAGGAGGATTTTTTTGAAAATATGTTAAAGGGGCTCAGCTAGCCTCTTGGCTCAGCACTAGAATCCTCAAGACTCTTGTCTTCCTTCAGATGATGCTAGGAGGCCTGCAGGACTGAGTAAATTGTGATATTGATCACCTCCTCACCAGGTAAATCATTTAACCTGAGGTAAAATTACTGTTTAATAAAGGGAGGGATCATACTGAATGTATGTAGAATTTTTCTGATGATAATTGCAGTCTTCAGGTCCATGTAGACCTTTAAAAGTGCTAACTTTCCTCCATTCCCCCTTCATTCCTTATGGCTTTTCCCTACTTCCTTATCCCCCAATGGACATTCAGGATTATGTGATTGCAAACAGCCTATATCTTGAAGATGTTTAACATCTTCCAGGAAAGGCCTCCTCATTTTTAAAGGATCTGATGAGAGAGCCAGATACTGTTTACGTTTGAAGAGCTCTTCCACCAGTTATTGTGCAGGTGAAGAAGCCTTTCCAAGAAGAGGTGTAATGTCCTCAAGATCTTTAACCAAGTTCACCCTCCGACCACGCTTAGAATAAATTAACAGAGACAAAAAGTCAGAGTATGGAAATTTTTCAATTTTCTCTAAGTCTGTCCTGGAATATGTATTTGGAAAAGGGAAGAAATGTTTAAATTGTGATTCAAGGCAGATAGTTCCACTGCAAATATAAATAAATAAAAGAGAAACTAGTTAGGTATTTTGGGCCATCGTCATCATTGTGCACAAGAAAAGACTGCAAGACAATCTCATATGTTTGATCCTTATGGATTAGAACTTCAAACAGATGTAAAAATAACAGAGGAGCTTCAGCTTTAAGGTTTAATTACGTAACTAATACATCACAGCCTCTGTGAGCAGTGACGTGCAGGGATTAATCTGCTCCAACAGACTCACATAAATAGAGGAAACGTGACTTCAGAGGCCCCACGTCATTCACATGTATTTGGTCTGAAAGGGGTTAAACTCACTCCGGATACTCGTGTCAGCAGAATAAGCTGCACCTGCTGCCACATTAATGACAGTTTGCTGAGATGGAAACTCGGCAGAAATACCTTCATTCAAACAGCTTCAGATTGAGTCTCTGCAGGAATTTTCTTACAGAATATCCCCTGTTTGTAAGCATCATTTTTAAAATAACAGCATGTGCTACAATGCAACAAACTCAAATATTCTAAGTTATTTATTTTATTTATTTAATCTGCACTTTATAGTGGACGCTGTGACAGAAGCTCAGCGTGGCTCGCTGGGGAGCAGCTGGAGTACTGTCAATCTGAGCAGCACCAGCAGCTACGAGAGCAGCGGCCACATGGTTCACCCAACCCACAGCTCCTCAGGGGATCTATACAGTAACCCCACACACTGACCTGATGGACCTCAAGACCACTGTGATGGAAAGATTATTTTTATGGTGAAATCATGTGATGAAAAAATATCATGAAGCACGCCAAAGCTGGACAAGGGACAAAGGACAGATATGTGAAGAGAAGCAGTCACATACTGATATTAAAAAGTACCTGAAAGTAGAGAGGTAATTCTAAAGTGATAAAAATAAAGGATACATTTTTGATTTGTGTTTAGCACACTGGTGGATGTTTGTACAAAAGCATTAAAACGCTTATATATATATATATATATATAAATTTTTTCCTCTTTTTTTTGTTGTTGTGCAAGGAGAAAAAGTATAACCTTCAGAATCTCATTTAATGTTAAGAACGTCTACACATAGAAGGAATTCAACTTAGTGTTTTTGGTCCAAATAAAAAGAAGAAAAGCATTATTTCCCAACCTGGGGTTCGGGACCCCTTGGGGGGGCACCAGTGATCTCAGGGTGCAGCGCAAAGCTTTATCTGCTCTGAGGTTGTCAGAATTAGATTGGCATCTATAGAAACTACGATCATGGCAAAACTTTACTTAAATAGTTTATACTAACATCTATTGGTGTGATAAACAAATGAAACCCTGTTTTCTTAGGGTTTTGTCAGTGAAACAGCGGAAGTTTGTAGCCGAAGCCAGTGGTTCTCAACCTTTTCAGCTCGTGACCCCCAAAATAAAGGTGCCAGAGACCGGGGACCCCCACTGTACCTGAAGGTGGTTGAACACAGCCTTGCACATTAAAAACAGAATCAAAATACTTAAAAAAAAAAAAAAAACAAGCTAAAATTGGTTCATAATGGCAAAAAATGTTGGCAAAGGTTGTGAAATTAGATTTTAAAAATAGCAGAAATTGGTAAGAAATGCCAAAAATTTGATAAAAGTGGCAAAAAATGGCAAAAATTGCTTAAATTGGCAAAAATTGGGCACATCAAGTGGTAAAAGGAGATTTAAAAGTGGCTCAAATGGCGTTAAAATGGCAGAAATAGGTGAATATTTGGTGAAATAGGATGAAAATTGATATAAACTGGCAAGAAAGGGTTAGCAGAAACAGGCAAAAATGTGGCTTAAAAAGTGGTAAAAAGGGTTAATAGTAGCAATAATGTGTCAACAGAGCCAACAAGAGTCAGAGAGTAGCAAGATTTGGTTTAGAAGTGGCAAAAACAGGCAGAAGAAAGTGGTGGAAAGGGTTTAAAGTTGACTAAAACATGGGTTTTAAGTTGCAAACGTGTTAAAATTGGCAAAAATTGTGGGAAAAGTAATAAAAATTGGTATCAATTGGGCAAAATTGGTGAAAAGTGGCAACAATGTAATTAAAAAATGTTCTTAGTTTTATAAAGGCATCTGGAGACCCCCTCTTAGCGTCTCGCGACCCCAAATGGGGTCCCAACCCCAAGGTTGAGAACCCCTGGCCTAAACAACAAAGAAAAAGGAAATTAAATACAATTCATGTTGCAAAATAAGTCCTTTCAACAGAGGTAACTCTTTGGGTTGAAAAGGCTTTGTCAACTCTTGCTTCTGCTGCAGAAGAGTCCCCTCCTCTGCTCAAGTAGTTGTAAGCACATCCACACCTCGTAACACGTCCCGTTGGAAATAACACTCTGACTTTATATCCATGTTGACATCAGGAGGTAGAAGCTATCTAGCTAACTAAACCAGGTGACATAACGGTACATTCTGATGCATTCAAGGCTGGGTGAGTAGAATGACTTTTAGGCAAAAGGTATTGAAACATTTGCGGATGATGTGGTTCTGTTGGCTTCTTCAGCCGTTGACCTCCAGTATGCTCTGGGATGTTTTGTAGCTGAGTGCAAAGCAGTCAAGATGAGAGTCAGCACCTCCAAGTCCAAGGCTATTGTTCTTTGCCGGAAAATGGTAGATTGCTCCCTCTGGGTAGGAGGGTGTCTTTGAGTGTCTGTGAAGAGTTCAAGTATCTGGAGGTCTTGTTCATGAGTAAGGGTAGAATGGATCATGAGATTGACAAACCTAATGTCGCAGTGTCAGCAGTACTGCAGGCATTGTACCAGACCTGTTGTGAAGAGGAATCTTCATTGTCTGAGCTGAGCTGGGGTAATGAAAGAATGAGACTGTGAGTTTAAGTGATCGAAATGAGATTCCTTTGGAGGTTATCTAGACTCAGCTGTAGAGATTAGAAGAGGAGTTCAGAGGTAAAGTTGATAGGAGTTCATCTGTCTTTGACAGTGTTTCCATGGTGACATAACCATGCTATGTCTGTCATGGTGGGCAAGACGAGTCTCATAATGGCTACAAAAATTAAAGACTTTAAAAACTGAAATATTCAAGGTACTTTAGCACTCAACTAAAGAGATTCAGTCCTTTTTAAATGAATAGCCCAGATTCTGTACCTTTAAATCTGTCAACATGGTGTTAATAAGGTAATTTTCAAACATACATACAGTTGCAACCATGACAGAAAGATAAATGCCTCTACATTTATTGTTAGAGGTGAAGAAACTGGACTTTAGTACATATAAAAGTGTGATAATGCTGTTAATTCCTATGTCAGCTCTGTCAAACATGTTCATGTTTATATCCCACTAGTTCTTGACACATGAAGACAGTGTAATCAGATTGACAACATGACATTGGACAACGTGTCTAGGGGGCTTTATCTGGAAGAAGTGACTGGACCTGTCAGGCTGTGTCAGGCCACCAGCTGTGGGGGCCTGGCTGACATCCAGTGTGACACCACCCGTGGTGTTTTGTCAGCTCTGCTCCCTAAGCAGAGAAAGTAAGTGCGCCGGACAGGTATTTTCACAACACATGAGCCTCAAAAATGGCATTGTTGGCTGTTTCAGAAAAGATGCCTGACAATTTGCTTATTTATTGTTTTCTAAAGATTGGAGGAAGTTTGTTGGTTAACCTTGCTGGATCTGTTAAAATCTCACTCTAGCTGCGTGTGTGCTAGTGCTAACACCCACAGGACATCATAACACTGCCAAGAAAAACCTGAGCTCATTTATCCTTCCTTTAAATAAAGACAAAACACTTACTTGAGACGTGAAATGTGTAGCTGTTAGCAGAATTCCTCTATTATTGGGGAAGGGAAAAGCTGCGCTGTTTCAAAATTACTGCCGGACAAAGGGCATTGTGTGCTAACCTGAGAGTATCTCCAAGGAATGGCGCAACAATTAGAGAAATCTTTCTTTGTCTGATAAAAGAATTAAACATAATGGTGAGCATTCCTGGATGTCCTGAGTCAGGAAATAACCTTAGATTAAAACACCGCTCCTAAAGAATAAGAAATTACAAGCATTTTCCCGTAACCTCCTCTGTGTTTGTTTGTGTTCTGATTAAAACTTGAATCTGACATTTAAAGAATCTCCAGGCTACTTGTGTGAAAACAGCCGTGCTGCTTGACGTGGACTCAAATCAGCCTGGCAGCGAATTATGCAGCTTCCACTCGGCTGTTTCTGTTTCTTGCAGGGAGGGCACTTGAGGTCACTTTGTAAATCCCTTCTTTCCTTTTTGCCACACCAGGGTAGGAATAAACAACTTCTCTCTAAATCCATGTCAAAAGTGCTTCCCTTTTTTTCCACCATTCTCTCGGCAGCTGAAGAGAAAATCTCTATAAAGTCATAGAGAGGGCTATTGACACATCTTGTCCTCCAGCGTCCGTGTTTTATTATTAATGTACTGTACGTTTGGTGTGTTTTTGTACTCTTGAAATAGCTTCAGTTGGAGAAAGTAAGGAGATTAAACCTGCCGAGAGTCTCATCACCCACGCCTGTCACTGGCTTCATTCATAACTACAATATCCGTAAATCCAATAGTGACCCCGGGACATAATCACTCTCCTTCTTCATAGGCCTGCTTCAATCTTTCTCTGTTTATATTCTTCTCTACCCCTTTCTCTCTACTTCTCTTTCCCTTCAGATTATTACTAATGCAGTTCAGGTAGAGTTCCAACACCACACTTGCTGTTTTGTGTGTTTTTTTGTCACAACTTCCGCATGCACGACCGGGAGCCACCACCCGAACCAAGTGCCATGATAATCCCTTTTTTTTCCCTACCCTGTCATGGTGATAGCCGGAAGATATTCCCTCACAAGACCTCGCTAAATGCGCCTCCAACACGCAGCCACAGACTGGCACAAAAAACACATTATGTTCTCTCATTCATCAAGGACTCATCTTTATTCAAGACTTCAAATTTGTTGGCATAGTTGCCGATCACTGAATCATGTATGAGCAGTCAGCTGCTCAGTAAGGATGAAAGAAAAGTCACAAGAAGGTGGGTTTTCTTAGACTGAAAGAGAAGGTAAATCATTAGAGGGCTGTTTTTAACAGCTGAAAGAAAAAGAGCAACAAAACATACTCGGCTGCAGAGGCAAGGTCAATGAATGCATACCTGAATGCATCTGCATTTGGATTGTCTTTTTACTTGCAGGAGTCTAGTTTGGAGTTAATAAAAACTGGAGGAGGGTACAGGAGAGTATCCGCTCTGCTGCTTTTTTGAAGGTTGTAGAGAGCTAAAGAAGAAGGTAGTAATTTAGTGTAAAGCTGCTGTGAGTCTTTTTTTAACGTTGTTAACCATTCAGACTCCAGTCAGAGGAGGCTTTCAGCTCCAGATTTAAACTGAGGATGTTCTGAGGTGACTGATTTTAAAGTTGGTAAAAACGCAATATTAAATTTGACAAGCCTTAAGTGGGAATGTACTGTAGCATCACCTTCCCATACAATTAAAAAGCCTAAATATAATGGGTACCTTAAACCTTTATGACAAAACTACATAGCTTATTTCAAAACCATTTTCTTAACCATCCAAAAGCAGAGGGCACCATTTTCCTTTGGCTTCTCTTGTTTGACAGCAGTAGCTGAAAAAGAGAGGTGTACAGACATGGTGGAAGAAAGTGAAATCTTACGACTGTAATTGGTGGCGTGTCTGCCTTTCTGTCTGTCTGTGTTGATTTGCATGCCGCACTGTGGCTCCAATTGTCCTTGATATTTGTCAGAAGACTTCTTGGGTGTACTGGTGCGAAACTGGTGCCATGAAAAAAATCCTTAATATGTACTAGGGATGCACGATACTATCAGCCTGATGTTGGTAGGACAGATATTAGCTAAAAAAAAAAAAAAAGGGCAAATAGTGGTATCAGTACATCTGCCGATATTTACATCCAATATTATGGCCGTGAATATCAGCAGCATCAACTGTAAAATTTGGCCCTATATACTAAGAAATTAGTGGAGTTTTTGGCTGGACCAACAGAAAAATGTTAATTAAGATCTTTTTCTTTATTCATCCTCATTATTGAAACTTTAAAGTGTGTTTTAAGAAAAAAAAGTTTGTTTCTTTGTTTATTCTCAAACCTTAAACTGTGTTCAAAAGACTGAATTTTTAGTTAAATAAAACATATTTAAGGACTGGTATCGATATTGGCTAAAATGAATCTGTAAATATCAGTGTATCGACAAAAATCCAATATCGTGTAACCCTAATATGTACAAATTTTCTATAAAATCCCCAAATAATGCACCAGATCATTTAAGGACTTCTACTGTATTCTATTTACCTCCAAAGTTAGATATCAGAGATAGGAATGACATCCCGGCAGAGTTGAACACGTTCTACTTGATAGAAATTTTTTTTTTTTTTTTTTTAAGTGTATCTTGTTTGGGTTATGTGAGATGGGAAGGTAACAGAAAAGAACAAATGTTGCAGACACAGATGAACGCACAAGTAGTACAACCAACATAAAGATTTTTTTTTGTTTCTTTGTATTTTTATAGTCAGAGGATCAAAGTTAAAGAATGAAGTTATTCATACACTGATTTAAATCTTGTGTCTTTCTGAAAATTTGAGATTTGAAACGTGAAAAAATCATGAACCCAGTATCACATTATGAAGGGGGTTTAGGGGGTCAACTGATAATTGGCCTGACCGATTATTGAGGCTTATATTTGGCATTTGCCCAATTGTCAGTCTCCCCATTTTATTTTACCCATAATCGATAAATCAATCACAAGGTGCATTACTTTGGTTCCACTGCAAAGTGCATCTTCCACTCTGGCTTTATTTTCACTCTCAGCAAATGGCCTTTATACAACACAATCTGATTGGCTGGATGTCACACAAAACTAGCCAGTCAAGACTTCAGCATGGGTGCCACTGAGCGTATGACATCACTTCCGTTTTCATGCTGCTAGTGTGGCTTTATGCCATTTCTTATGCTCAATCATTTTTTCCAGTCACTTCCTGTAACCAAAAAAAAGTATTGATATGATGGAGCTACAGTAACAGTATTGGCATTACAGGTTACAAAAACAATTGGTGGGCTCTGCAAACATGGACCAGATAGAACAAGAGTTTATTAGTTTAACTGACCACCTACACTGTTTTTAAGACTACTTTTAAATGAAAGTGCAGTGCTAACTAAAATCTTACACCAGTTTTTTAATGATGTTTTTGGCTTAACTCACTGATTGGATCATTGACTCAAACTAGGATATCTCACTCTGTGCCATTCCTCTTTGTAAATTGTCCATCTTGACTCTTGTGCACAGCACTTTGCATGACATCTCCGTGGTCAGGAGGATGACCACACATATCTGCACGTAGCACAGCCTTTACAAGTCTTCACATTTCCATGAATTAAAAGCCAATGGTGTATAATTGAAATTCATAATGTGAGATATGCATTTGACTACCCATGTAGCGTCATAATTACCAGAATTAACATATTCTTGACATATTGAAATGTATTCATATTCCTGGGGTGTTTTTTCACACATTAACATACATTAATACGACGTTCTGCCGTGTCTTCTGCCAGAAGTGCTGGACTAAAGGCCTTTACGTGCTTTTACTGCACATTCACTCTCTGACCTTCGTAACTTTCCCTGAAAAGGTATGCAGTTAGACCTGACTTTTGACCTTGGGTAATGAAATGCCCAGGGTGCATCATTAAAGCAGAGGGGGCTTAAGGTGACGGTGTGCAGAGGCATTAAGACCTGCTCCACCTGCTGTTTAAACCTGCAGTACAGTCACGGCAGGTGAAGGTCCCAAACATCTGAAATAAAACTGATTGTCACAACTCTATAAGTGTTTTATTAACTTTCTCCTTCTATTTAAAGAAAGAGGAGCCATATTCATAGTTAACACAAGTCAGTTCTTTAGCCTGTAACAGTTGGTAGACAGTTGTCTGCACAGACTGCCAGTAGGTTGTCTGATTTTCTTCCAGAAAACAAGCCAATAAGGCATTCAAAGAAAGTTTAGTGAGGTCAGCTGCAGGGTTAGAATGGAAGTTTCAAACTGTTCTGCATAGTTTGACTTCATTTTCTGGGAAATTTGTGTCATTAATGCAACTTTTAGGGGGAAAAGTACTCAAACACTAATGAGTCTAGTACTTGATTCAGGTTTTGTTAGATTTTTTTCAGGACTCTAGAATCAAAATTACTGTGTATGACATTTGTGACAGTGCAGTACTGTTAAAGGCCTAATATGTAACATTCTGAGTAGTAAAACAGCAAAAATCAAACACATCCCACTGGGTAGTAAAGCTCTCCTATAAAGAATCAAACTCCCTCTGAATTTGTTGTTCTCAGCTCTTTGTTCACAGCGATGATACAGGGTTTCCTTCAGCTAGTTTATGTCTCACTCAGAGGTCCGAACTTGTTTCATTCATTTTTCTTTTTACATGAAAACCCCTTCATTCAAACTGAGTCCTGCATGCTGTATCTAGAGGCAATATGACAACCAAAAGAGAACAATCAAAAAGAAATATTTGGCAAAGAAGACAAACAAAACTACTAACAACAGAAAGAATCAACTTTTAGGTGCAAATAGTAACTTGATATTCATAACAGAATTATGTTTTCAGATGTTTATTGGCAATCGTCTTTCACTCTTTCACTGTTTAAAAAGCCCTCTGTTTCAGCCCTGCTCAGAACAAGCTGTTTCTGTGTCTGTGGCTTTAAATGTTACTGAACTGTCTGACTCTGCCCCTCTCAGGAAGTGGATGTGGCTTAATGGATGTAGCTCTCCTGAGAGGAGGGCGGAACTTTCTTTCAAGCGGGAGGGCCAACCGAGCCTGGGGGCGGGGTCAACTCCCTGCATGATATCATAGAGGGAAAATCTGAGAATGCCTTGTTTCAGCACACATTTTCTGAAAAGTGGAATGGAGAGGGGGATTTTTCTGGTACTTGAGGGGATTGTGGACAGGCCAGAGTCACATATTTTTGTTAGAAAAGCCTGAAAAAGTGATTTTTGCATAATATGTGCCCTTTAAGAAAAACAGTGCTCCGACTCTTTGGGTTTAATATTTCTGAAGATTAGGAGCTTTTTGATATCAGTGATCATTTTAATTCTGTGGTTTTAAAACACCTTTTGAGGAAAAATATCTACATTTCTAAAATTTTAAGAACCTGTATTGAAATAAGTAATAAGCTCTGGCAGAACTGAAGGTTCCTGTAAGAGCTGAGAGGTGTGGATTTTATGTTTATGGTGTGTAGGACATGGAAAAACCAAGGTGTTAAGATTTACAAGAGAAAAATTCAACATTGAAAATCCTTTCTGTGTAAACAATTTATCTAAAAGTTTTCACAAGGTTAATATATTCTCTGTTACACTGCAAGCTGTCCTACCAAACTGAAGAACTGTACAACAAGAGCCCCGGACAGAGAGGTGATAAAGAATTCAAGGACCAATGGCAGAGCTGTACAGCTTGCTGACAAAGCACATTTTGAGTGACAACAGACAGAGCAGCACTTGCCGGGCGTCATGTCAGAATACTGAAAGACGTCACTGCAGGAGACGCAGCATGACTCCGAGAGCAAAACACTGGTGTGATACAATGAGAAGCGTCACTCTTTTAGCTGTAGTCCAAAGCAATCTGAGGGAAACAGACAGCTCACCGCCAGTCTGACAACTTCCCTGCTGTAAAGCGTGAAGGTGGTAGGCTCCTGCTGCGGGTGCTCTTTACGACACTGAGAGACAGTGGACTTGTGAGGCTGGAAGAGAGAAAAAAAAAGCAGCCAAATGTGAAGACTTACAGTATGTAGAGGTGACAGCTCGAGTTCACACTGGAGAAACAGTCAGCTGATAACGTCAGAGGAGACTTTATTTACGCACCTAAATCTAACTGGTCAACATAGATCAGTGCTTGGTGAAAACCTAATTCAGTGTTAATGCCATATTTTGAGAGATGACTGGTCAGACCTGTGGCTAAGCCAGTGTTTATGTTAGTGTGGGCTGAGAAAGTCAAACACTGAAAGACCCACACTGGTGGGCTGATAAGAATACAGTGCCTATAAAAAGTATTCACGCCAATGTTTTACCCATACATATATATGTGTGTGTGTGTGTGTGTGTGTGTATATATATATATATTTATATATATATATACAGTGCTTAACAAATTTATGTCAAGCTTGTCAAGCTTTATGTCAAGCACCTGTCAAAAGACCATCCAGCATCATGAAGTGCTTTGATGCGGACTCTTTCATTTTCAATGAGCTCTCCACGTTTTACCATTTTGAACAGGAATGAGGAATTTCAAACTGAATTCACCCAAATTTGATCCAGCTCACTGTGCTTCTCTGAGAAGTCAGAAATGAATCAAGCATAACATTCAACCACTAATACTCATTTTTCTCTTCCGGAATGCAAGTAAATAACTATAATTTGACATATTAATCAAGAAATATCACTGTGCTTTACTATTTTTTCAGTTTTTTTGTAAATCAGTAAATTTGAAAATTCATGAATAACAATAATAATTATACTTTAGCATGAAAAATATCATTTGAGTTAAAGAGCTTCTACATATTGGTGTATTAACCATTGCAGAAACATAAAAAATGATTTTAGTAATTACCAGTGCTGTTAATTTAGGGCAGCTGTGGCATAAACCTTACTTTGGTTAGGGTTAGGGTGGTCTAATGAATTAGTTCAGCACTGTATGTACATGTGCCATACTCCTTCCATTTCTTGATGAAATATATACTGAACTCTGTGGCCTTGGAAACATTTTTGTATCCAACCTCTGACTTAAACTTTTCAATAACCTTTTCCCTGAGTTGCTTGGAGTGTTCTTTTGTCTTCATGGTGTAATGGTGGCCAGGAATACTGATTAGCTGGTGACTGGACATTTTGCTACAGACTACAGTCACGTGAGACACACGCTTTGCACTCAGGTTTGAGACTGCACTGACTGACTGAACCTCTGTTGAATTAAGATCAGTCACTCTAAAGGGGGTGAACATTTATTCTTTCACATATTTTACTTTACATATTTTTATTTGACATTATTTTCTAGATATCTGTTTTCACTTTGACATTAAAGAGTTTTTCTTAAATTTTTTTTTGTCAGATAGCCAATTTATATTGGCCATAATTGACTTATAAAAGCAACAAAAGGGGAAAAACATTCAAAGGGGGTGAATACTTTTAGCATCACTCTTTCTGATTCAAAATTTAAGTGGCAAAGTTTGTGAATGGAGAGAAGCCAAGAGGCGGAGCTTAAATTAAGCCATGAAAGAAGTCAATGAACAAGGCAAAGCCAAAGATTTAAGGATAAAATAGTCCCTCCTGTCTGAACTTATGCTAAGCTCCATATCAAATCGCAGCCTTTCCGTATCACTGCAGTGGCTTCAGGACAGTAAAGTGACAGTCCTGGCATGACCCAGTAAAAGCCAGGTCTTAAATCCCTTTGGAAAATCTGCGGAAAGACCTCAGTAGAGCAGCTCACAGACGCTTCGATTTCAGCCTGAGTGAACTCAGTGTAACTGTGCTCTGAAAAATGGGACAAAATCCTAACTCAGATGCTCCAGGCAGATATAGCCTCAGAGGTGTCATTGCTGCCAAGATTAATTTTCAAAGTATTGACTTGGATGGTTTAAACTAATTTGGATGTAATGCCTGTATTTTTTTCTCAGTATGTCTAAAAAAATTGTTTCTTTTTTTTTTTTTTTTTTTTTTTTTTTTTGAGGGGGTGCTGGTAGCAAAATAAATTAACTCGGCGTTCCACTTTACGATTATGCTGCAGCACCATAAACTGTGAAAAAAGCCTGGCAGGATACTATCTAAATGTACTGTGCATCTTCTGTCAGCTTTCCTGTGCGTGTCAAAATTCATTGCAAGCTACAGGGGAAGAAAATTCTCAGATGGGCTTCACTTGTACCTAAATCCTGACAGAAATTGGCTAAAAGTGTTGGATTGCAGAAATGGGAAAAGGACACAGCACCAGGCCGTATCTTTCCTGGAGCCAAATGAAAACTCAAAGTGATGCGTCAATCACAGGACCGGTCACAGTGACAGAGACCGTGAGTGAGAGAGTCCGACAGCCAAAAGAGCCGGCTGCCTCTGGGCCTTTCATGACACGACCTTGTCAAGGTCAAGGCTGTTAATGCTGAGTGACTTGAGTTTAAAATGCTCTAAAAGGGTTGTTACAGTAAAGAATAGCCAAGGGAAGGAAAGGGAGCCCCTTCAAGATGACAGATGCAAGTTGTCTTATCACCGTCTTTGAACATGGAGGATGTGTTTCATTCTGCAGCATGAATGGAGCCTGAGTGCATACACGCATATTTTCTTTTTTTTATTGTCATTTTGAGAACCGTTTACTGATTTACATCAAGTCTTCGGGGACCTTGTCAAACCTGGATTGTAATCACTACAACCCCAAGTGATGCTTTACCAATAATTAAGCTCTAACCACAAAATCTAATGGGTAATGTTGTGGGGATCAGCTGTGTCCACAAATGGAAGTAAGGTCCACAGATTGACAATGTGTGTGACCAGGGTCACCACGCTGTTTTACATAAGTGTCCATAAATACACATCACAATCTTCAAAATACAGATATAGCCAAGGGATGTCAAGATACAGCCAATCTGCAATACTGTACGTTGGTTGTAAGATGCAGTTTTATTATAGTTTCTAACAGGTTTCCTTTTTTATAAAGACATGAGATTGGAGCGAATGTGTGGATAAACATCCTCTTATTTGAATTCTCTGACAATAAAAGTACATTTTTATTATTGGTCATAATATACTATATATGATTAATTTTGAAGATGCATAGTGATGATGTTCATTTTTTCTGTATGAAAGGTGACAATTAAGTGCAGCTGTTTCAGCTGATAATAGCCAAAACAGACAGCGCCCTCTGCTAGCTTTAGAGAGTATCACATCAGAAATTTTCTTAAAGGGTTTTAAATTGTCCACAATTTTAAAGATGTATTTTTGTGCCTTTATGTGGAGAGTAGGACAGTGGATAGAGTTGGAAACAGGGATAAGAGAGCGGGGAAGAGACATGAGGGAAAGGGGCCGTCCTCTTATAGGGGGTGTGGCCTAACCGCTCGACTCTTTGCGCCCCAATTGTCCACACTTTTATAAATGTATTTTTTTATTATTTTTATTTTTTTTATTTTTTTGCAGTATATCTTACATCTTATATGACCCCATTCATTACACAGGGCATGGCTGCAAACTGACTCAGTGCTGTCATTAACTGGAAATAATTCATATTTATTAAGACAAAGCAATATTTTTATGGCATGCTTGTGTCGGCTACACGGTGTATGTTTGTTTCATGTTGGCTGTAACAGACATGACAAGACAAAGAATTTTAGATTTTTCATGTTTGAACGATGTCTCTGAAATAATGTGTTTAGCAGCTATGCCACAAGCCCATTGTGTACCAAACCCCAACGTGCTTGAAGGTGCGAGGGCCTGATCAGTGCTGCTTGCAGGCCTGGTTAACAAATGATTATTTGTACGAGGAAAGAACTCAAAAACACTAAAGCTAAAATCTTTTAGCTTATGGTTTTGTAGGTTTTGTTTCTGCTAACTTAATGTTCTGACTCACTTCAATCTGTATAAGAAATGTTTACAGATTGGCAGACAATGTTAGTGTTTAGCCTTAAATCAACAGGCTAGCTATTCCTCTGTGAAGTTGGTGATATAAATGTCCCAAGAGGAGATATTGTGTAGTTATGACATTCATTAAATGGAATCAAAACTTTAACCAATCCATTGTCTAGATTTAATATAACTTTTCTTTAACAGTGGCTTTCTCTTTACCACTCTTCCATAAAGCTTTGACTGGTGAAGAACCCTGGCAACAGTCGTTGTATGCAGAATCTCTCCCATCTCAGCTGCTGAAGGGTGTAACTCCTTCAGAGTAGTCTTAGGTGTCTTGGTGGCCTCTATCACTAGTCTCCCTCTTGCACGGTAACTCAGTTTGTGAGGATGGTTTGATCCAGGCAGATTTACTCATGTGTCATATTCCTTCCATTTCCTAATGATATATTTAACTGAACTTTGTGGCCTTGGAAGTATTTTTGTATCCAACCCCTGACTTATACTTTTTACTAAACTTCTCTCTGAGTGGCATAGAGTGTTCTTTTGTCTTCTGGTGTAATGGTAACCAGGAATACTGATTAACCGGTGACTGGACATTCTGCTACATACTACAGGCACTTGAGACACATGCTTTTCACTCAGTTGTGCAACTACTAGCACCAGTTGGCTGGACCTCTGTTAGATCAGTCACTTTAAAAGTGGTGAATATTTATGCAATCAAATATTTTACTTTACATATTGTTATTTAATAATTCATTCATTCATAATTTATTTAACTAATCCATTGTTTACTGTATGAATGGTTTCTAGCATCTGTGTTAGCTACAACAACCTTATAAGGAAATGCTGTGTTTTTTTCATAAATAAGCTTACTCTAGTTAGCAAAAACAAATCTTCTGACCCTTATCTTCATCTGATAGATGTGTTAAGTTAAGACCCCTAGTGCATGCACTTTGAATTGTGTGGGCCCGTGAAAGTCCAGTGAATAGGCCCTCCCTAAATGTGATTTATTAATTTCAGTGTGTGTTTGTTGGATCAGTTGCGCTGGAGCAAGCTTCTGAGCCATGGGTCTCAAACTCGCAGCCGCAGGCCAATTGCAGCCCACGGGAAGATATATTGTGGCCCCCCACTTGACATCAAAGTGTAGTGTTCGTGCGGCCCGCGCCTTTAATGCACGCACAGTACAGCCTCAGTTACAAAAATCAATCAGTTTCTATTTCCAATTAACAACACTACAGCTTTAAAGCCAACAAAAGGCTCAATTCATATTATATCCATAATATGAATAAGCATTAAGAGATGAGAACAAGAATTCCAAATTGGTGCCTTAATCCCCAAATGCATTTAATTAACACACTGCAGCCAAAAAAACACGCTCTTTTGATGTCTTCATAATAAAACAATCTTCCGGATGTTATGGTTGAGGGCGAAGGCATCAATGATTTTTGCTTGGTCCAGGGCTCAGGTTCTGTCTGAGTTTATTGCCAGCAGTACCAGGGTGCTGGTCCAAGAGTCTCCACTGCTGTTTCTCAACTCATTCTTTAAACGATGCAGACGTGAGAAACTGCGATCACAGCTCACTGATGTGACAGGAAGGTCAGAGATATGGATAGGAGTTTAAATAAGTCTTTAAAGGCATCCAGAGGTTTTTGCCTTGTTAAACCAAACTTCTCCTTAGTGGGATCAACAGCTGGGCTCAGGATGACAAATGTTTTCCCTGCTTAATTGTCCATCAGCAACAAACACAGACGTCGTATCTTGTTTTGGTGAGCAACTCAGTTCAATCTTCGGACTGATTTAATCCCTCATTATTACAATCTGTAATGCCAAAGTAATATCAACTGATTTTATCTACATATGATTTAATTTTATGTCAACAAGAAGTGAAATTGTGGTCTTAATCACTTAAGTTTAAACGGGACATCGCTTATAAATCCTGTGGGGTGTTTAACTACAGATCTTTTCAAATGGTAAAAATTCCTCTCATAATGATAAAAACAATACTTTATAAATTAAAATGTAATCCTAATCTGGACACAGGCTGTCCTATGGTATGAGAGGTAGGCATGTTTGTTCTAAATGCAGCGCCAAAATGCATCCAAAATACGCACAGAGATGACCCAGTTCATCATGCATGCAGGGACGTCAGGGGTATTCTGACAGAGTGGACGTGTAGAAGAACAACAGTAGGGCTCATACATGTGTTTAAAGTCAAGTTTTCACTCAGCAGATGAGGGTTTGCAGCTCTAGTAACAGTAAAAGTGCAGCAATGCTATCAATCTCTGCAGGATCCTATCTCTCTCTCCCTCCCTCCTTTCTCTCTCTCATTCTCCTCTCTGGACTCTGTGCACTGATCCCAGGTCAGGTAAAATAGGGCTCAGATCAGGTTTTGCGAACAGGTTGCCGTTTTAAAGCCATAAACAGTTATGTTGAATGTATATTTATAATGAATAATCCAGTCTTGTAAATTCATCATCAGTGGATTGTAAAAACATTCAAATCTGTAAAAATTGTCATATGTCACAAGGGCAGCATGTTTTTGCCTGACCTGTTCAGATTACTTGCAAATAAATTCTCTTTCTAAAGTAGCTAATTAACCCTTTAGTGTGCAAACATGCAGCACTCATTAAATGGTACCTGCATCTAACACTGGATCATTTCTCTTTATAAACATTACAGCAGTGGTTGGTCATATTGATACTGCAAATCCAGCCCCCTTTGCCTCCTTTTGGATCTAAAAAGTATGCCAATGATTTTCTGTTGGGTTCAAATGTTCCCTTAGTATGTTGCTTGAGATATTCTCCTTTCTTTTGTGGCACCCTGTTTTTGTGCAGGTTATGGCATATGGAGTCTGACATCTCTAGCCAAATGCTTTACTTCAATGTCTGTCCACATTAACATTCAAAAAGAACATCTTTTTCTATTTTTAGAAGAGAGGTTACATTTTGCAACAGTCTGTTTTACTGATTCAGCAATAATGTGGACTTTTGTTTGCTATATAAGAATGGTCAGTATTTCGGTTAAAGATATTGCTATTGCGGCTTCACTTAACAATGGAGCATGTTATTGTCAACCTGCACGGGCCCTCTGTGCAGCAAGGCCTCAGACAGCTCCCTCCTCTCCTCCCTTAAGGGCAGCCTTGAGCGGTGTTCCTCTCTTTTTTGCTTTACTACTTCTCACACTTTTACCACATTCACACCCATGAGCAGGTGTGTAAAAAGAAAGCACTGCTGGTATGTTTAACCCTAAAGTAATCCTAGCAAAAACTTGTTTTAAAAATGTTCTTTTGTGTGCCTTTACTTCCTCCAACAAAGAGACAGACAAGAGTCTTTCTCTCTCTCAGCGGAAGAAAGGAGGAGACTCACATACGCAGGCACACATATCTATACATTCAGTAAAGCTCTGTAGCAGCCGTGGGGTCTTGACAGCAGCAGGTGCACCTAATCCCCCACAGAGGGCAGCTGAATGACAGATAAAAAAGGATAAAACTTAATTAATAGCCACATGTGATCCCTGGCAGTAGAATGGTTGGCATGTTCTTGGTGAGATAACAGGCCACCGGGCTGATCAGTAGTGTGCCTCTAATGCTCAGGTGAGACTGACAGGTCTGCCTGCAGGTTGTGGGAGTGTGTCTGATACTGACAGACCAAACGTCAGCGCAGAAATGAAATTGCTCCGCTGCGATTGTAGAGATATACAGCGTGCTTAGTTCCCATCTGACAGCCAGTAAATGCCTCTTATCATCCGTGACAGGGTGTTGTCACATACGCAAAGCTGGATGTGGACTTGTCAATAGGCCTGGTAATGTGCCGCTTACATATACATGGAGCACATATCACTAATATGGAAGTGACAGCTGTGAAAATGCTGTGTGGCTCCACGTTACGATCCTCTAACATTCACATGACAGGCCACTCAACAGTGAATAATGCTGAAATACAGAGGTCAGCTTAATTAAGGGAAGCACAGCAGCGCGTGTGGCCGCTACCACAAACATTTGCTCTTTTGTCTTTTCCAAGTGCACATCATGTAATTCACTTTTAAAGAGGCCAGGGTTCACAGATGCCTCTCTGAGTGTAACAGTATGTTCTCCAACAGGCCATGTCTAATTTTTCCCATCAGTGTGGGGACAAAGAAAACACTTGTGTGCCCTTGATTAGCACTCAGCCTGCAGATCGTGTTTGTCTGGAACACACTATGTGGAGTCCTTGATGGCAATTAGAAAAATGCATTATTTAGCGACAGGGACTCCCTCCCTTTCATTATTCACAAACATTAAAGGGTGACAATTGAATGCAGGTTAGAGTTCACACACGCTATATTATCAGGGGAAGGCAGGAAATGTGTCCGTGGATTCATACAAGAGCACATACGCACAAAAGAATACAAAACTTGCAGATGAATTCAGAATCAAGCCTTGGGGCCTTTTCCCTGTGGCTTATGTAACGAAGCAGCAACAAAACAAATGGATGTCTCCAAGGATTTCTGGTGTCTTAGCATATTTCTAAATCCTTTACACCTAAATTTCCAGGCATACTATGACTGTTTTCATCTTTCATTTTTCCAAGCAGCTCTGTTGCTTTTTCAAATGTACCTCTTTTGCTACTTTTAACCTGTTTTGCCATTTTTTTACCCATTGTTGCCACTACTTATTCCAACTTCAAACCCAGTTTTAAATTTTTCCTGTTTTGCTATGTTTTGTCCATTTCCAACTGTTTTTTTGCTATTTGTTAACCAATTGCTGCCAATTTATGCCCATTCTAACCATGTTTCTTTTGGGGTTTTTTTGCTCTTTTTGCCATGTTAAACCCAATTTTGGCCCTTTTTTTTCTTTTTTAGCAACTTTTCATCCTTTTTTGCCACTTTTTACCCATTGTTGCCACTTTTAATCAATGTTTGCAACTCTGTATTCCCACTTTTAACTCAATTTAGACACTTTTGCCTATTTGGCCTTATTTCATATTTATTTTCTATTTTCCAATTGTTTTTTTTTTTTGCTCTATATTACTACTTTTAATCCCTTTTTGCTACCTTTTGCCCTTTCAAACCCATTTTTGCCACTTTATACCAACTTTTCTTTTTTTTTTGGCACTTTTTACTACCCTTTTTTACCTCTTTTATTCCATTTTCCACTTCTTTTCCCTACTTTAATTCTATTTTTGCCACTTTTGCCCATTTTGCCCCTTTTAATATCCATTGACACCTATTATTGGCCCTTTTAACCAACTGATGCCAATTTCAACCATTTTTGGTTTGTTTTTATTGCCCTATTTTGCTATCTTTAACATATTTTTGCTACCTTTTACCCTTTTTGCAACTTGTTACCCCTTTCTGCAAGTTCTTTATGCCACTTTTACCCTGTTTGGCACTTTCTCGCCACTTTAAATCATTTCAGCCACTTATTTTCCTCACTTTTAACAAAATCCAGGCATTTAGCCCATTTTGCCATTTCTTTGTCACTTCTAACACATATCTTGCCATTTTTCAACCTATTTAGCCCCTTTTTTAACCACCTGCAGCCCATTTGGACAGATTTTATCAATTTATGTTGGTTTTTGGCCCTATTTTGCAACTCCTTACCCATTTTACTTCTTTTTATAGTAATTTTTCACCCTTTTTGCCACTTTTTACCCAATTTTTGCTACTTGTCTGCCATTTTTGTGACAGTTTGGCTACTTTTACCCCATTTTGTCCCTTTTCCCAAATCTATTATTCTTCCCTTAAGGCTGTCTCATCTTCTACTTTATTTCCTGGCAGACTGACATTTGTGCATGTCATGACTCAGCTATGAGCTCTGACATTATATTTTAGTTCAGTGTGCCCATCCTTATTGTTAACATTTCCAATAAAAAAATCTGTTTTAAGAAAAGGGCTTTACATTTTGAAAAAGGCTGTGTCATTTTGGTAAGAGTAGCTACTATCAGGTGAAAACAAAATATGGAAATCAGAACTCCTTTTTATCACCCCTCATTGGTGGCCTTGTTGCAAGGTTTCACTATACCCCTCTTTTAAACCTCTTTTTCAACCATTTTTTGAAAGCTGTCTTTCTAAAGAATGGCTTCAAGAAAAATGAAAGAATTAAATCTCCTCGAAAAGCAAAAAAGCTGCACAGTCCTTTCAAAAATGTTGCAGAATTCAAATTTTCCTGGCATATTCACCAGTTCTCTCTTTGTCTCATTCATTTGGATGACCAATCTGCTTTGCTTCTGTTGTCAGTGACTCATGTGTCCTCTCTTGTCTCTATCGTGGGTGTCTGTTTTGTCTGCAGGGAACATCTTTGTAGTGAGCCTGGCAGTGGCAGACCTCGTGGTGGCCATCTACCCGTACCCTCTCGTCCTCTCTTCCATCTTCCACAATGGCTGGAACCTGGGGTACGCCCACTGTCAGATCAGCGGCTTCCTCATGGGCGTCAGCGTCATCGGTTCCATCTTCAACATCACTGGCATCGCCATCAACAGATACTGTTACATCTGCCACAGCCTCAAATATGATAAACTGTACAGTGACAAAAACTCAGTGTGCTATGTGATGCTCATCTGGGCGCTGACTGTGGTGGCCATCGTGCCAAACCTGTTCGTGGGTTCACTTCAGTATGACCCACGGGTTTACTCATGCACCTTTGAACAGTCTGCCAGTTCAGCGTACACTATCGCTGTGGTCTTCTTTCACTTTATTTTACCCATCATGATTGTCACTTACTGCTACCTGCGTATTTGGATACTGGTCATACAGGTGAGGAGGAGGGTCAAGCCAGACAATCGTCCCAAGATAACACCACATGACGTTAGAAACTTTGTCACCATGTTCGTGGTGTTCGTGCTCTTTGCTGTTTGCTGGGCGCCACTTAACTTCATCGGCTTGGCTGTAGCGATCAAACCAGAGGTGGTGATCCCACTCATCCCTGAGTGGTTATTCGTGTCCAGCTACTTCATGGCCTACTTCAACAGCTGCCTTAACGCCATTGTGTACGGTGTGCTGAACCAGAACTTCCGGCGTGAGTACAAGCGCATTGTAGTGTCGGTGTGCACGGCACGCATCTTTTTCCAGGATAGCTCCAACGATGCCGGAGAGAGACTGAAGAGTAAACCATCGCCACTTATGACCAACAATAACCAGGTCAAGGTGGACTCTGTCTGAACTGAAACTGTCTGAAGAGTTAAAAAAAAAAAAAAACTGAGTGAGGAGAATAACCAAATATAAATATAAAAGCTTCTATCCACTGAGCTGTCCACAGACTGTCATACGGTGCTACCTGGCCTCTGAACAATCACAGTAAGATCAGAGGAGCATATTATCTTGTCTTTTATCAAGCACTTTGGTTTGACTCTGCAGTACCTGTAGTACAGTAAATATATGATGTCTGTTTTGTTTTCATGTTTACAGTGATTATATCAATGTATCATGCATTATATAAGTATTTATTTTGTATGAAATGTCATGTAGATCTATAGTAAGATACTATATCAGGTTCCAGTTAAATGAAGACACATTTTATCAGGCCTATAAAACGTCTCTGCAAAACTTGGTTGAAAATATATCCAGAAGTTTATGACGAAGTCAACCAATTTTATTAACCTCATTTGTGACACTGTAACACTAATTGAGTGCAAGCAATGTGGGTTGCTGCTGTCTTATTATACCCTGCAATACATTAGGTGGAATATATATTTTACTCTCTCTCTCTCTTTCTCTCTCTCTCTCAGCCACCTCGTGAGCTCATTATACTGTATGCATGGATATCAGGAAATGTTCATATGCAAAATAAAATCTGATATTGATGGAAGATCTGCTTCTCTCTGTGTCCAATATGCTCAATATTACAGCAACTCTGATGTATAATTTTGCCCTTTTCCATTATTTTTATCTTTTATCATACTAATGGATCCCAGAAAGTAATATCTGAGATTTTGGTACACAGCCTGGGTAAACACAAGTTCAACTTGGGGAGAAAAGCCAGCTGTTAAATGATTGAGGCAAGATGTCAGGGGGAATCCGTCATTGCTTATGAAAAGCAAATGTATGGAAAACTTTAAGAAGTTATTCAGTTTAAAGTTCAGCTGTTGGGTCAGTAAGATGGATGGCATACATATGACATCATTTTCTTCTTATATGTTAGATTGGTCTGTCTACTTGTGCTTCCAGTCTGTCGCTAGAGCTCAGCAGTTATGTTGGCTGCAGCCATGGATAGGAGTTGACTGATTGTCCAATACCACTTACTAGTTGTACAAGAGAGCAACAACCGATATATAGAACTGATTGGCAAATATTTTGACAAACAAATGTAGCAAAAGTAAAATTTCATGATCAGAAAAATAAAGAAAATTGAACAATTTGGCACTAGCTCAATGGCAGTGTTAATTTCACCGACTAAAGCTATGGCTGTAAACATTCATTGGCTAAATTTTCCAAGCAAAGTAAGACTAAAGCCTCCTACATTCATCCGTCTATGTTCCAGTTCCATTTTAAATAATGGAGCAATGTAATTTTAGCACCATGCTAGTGTTCTTATTGTCTTTCCAGAATCAGAAGAACTATTTTCCCAAAGGTTTAAATGAAATGCATGTAGTGGGTGCAGTCTGCTCACTGGTTTGACTATTGTTAGAAACGTAGTTGTCAATCACATGGTGGTAATACTGTATACAATGCTAGAATTTGGGGAAGGTTTAATGGTATTAAAAACTGGATAACATCTAATCCTACTGTTGGGTACGCCTAGCTTAAAGAGATATTCTTCGTTTGTTTATATTCTAAGTGAGGTTACATGAGGTACTTGTCGGCCAGAAGAGATGCCAGTCAGCTGGGCCCCTTTTAAGGAGACACCAGAGTGCCAGCGTGGAAGCTTGGCTATACCCTGCTAAAGACAGGGCCAAAAAATAAAGCAATGTGGGGTTCATACAGAGAATTCTTTCACCCTTTCAGACCTGCACAACACTTTCTTTTAGCACCGTTCTGTACTTCAATAAATGAGTCTTTTCCATTCGCAGCTGTTGGAAATATGATGATCCAAGGATAATAATTCAAATCTGGTTACATGTAAATTATAACTGCACTGAGTGCATCCTAGTGTGGAGAAACTACTCAGGGAACATTTAAAACTAAGCACATTTGATTTAAAACTGGGGAA
The DNA here is from genome assembly GCF_018320785.1 of Cheilinus undulatus. Lineage (NCBI taxonomy): Eukaryota > Metazoa > Chordata > Actinopteri > Labriformes > Labridae > Cheilinus > Cheilinus undulatus. The sequence goes on from NC_054868.1 coordinate 42,714,853, forward strand.
TTTGGTTTTAGTGGATGTGGCTAATATTAGCAGAGCTAGCACTACTGACCTTCAATCCTTTTGGACTTTAACGTCAACATTCCTGTGCTGGATGGCACTGCTCAGTGCTTTGGTTATATGTGAGTATAACCAGACACAGTCTATGTACAACTGTTCACCATTGTTTACGTTGGTGTTAAAGAGCTCTAAAGCAGCATGGCAGTAGCTTTAAACTGGAGCTAAGATGGATGCTAGTGGTGGGAAGCTGCGTAACAGTTTAGACAGAGCATCGACGTGGACCATGGAGTTGAAAACCATATTTATAAAGAGGTTAACTTGCCAGTAATTATGATGCCAACTACCAAGGGACCAGGTATTTAATTGTTTATACTGCTAATCTAAATTTGGCAGAGTAGACTGATAGTTATACTGTGAATTGATGTTACGGCATCCTAATTTAGATAATTTTAAGCAAGTTTTTAATATAAAATTGAATCTAGCTGAATTACATGGTACAAAGGGTTCTGTCAGTAGTGCCTATAAAAGTATTTACCCCCTTGGATGTTTTTCCCTGTAATTGATTTTATAAAATAAGCATGAACAATATAATTTGGCATTTTTGAAAATTACAAAAAAAAAACCTCTTTAATGTCAAAGTGGAAACAGATTTCTACAAAGTAATGACAATAAAAAAATGCAATGTAAATAATATTCACCCCTTTAAAGTGACTGATCTTATTCAACAAAGGTCCAGCCAACTGGTGCTAGTAGTCTCTTAATAAATGAAATGGGGATCACCTGAGTGCAGTGAATGTGTCTGAAGTGATTGTAGTATAAAGAGACATTTGTCTGGAAGGGCCAGTCACTGGTTAATCAATATTCCTGGCTACCATTACACCATGAAGACAAAAGAACACTCCAGTCAGGGGATGGATAAACAAATCCAAGGCACTGAACATAGAGTTCACTTAAATCCAGGAAATGAAAGGAATATGGCACATGTGTAAATCTGCCCAGATCAGGCTGTCCTCACAAACTGAGTCACCGTGCAAAAAGAAGACAAGTGAGAGAAGCCACCAAGATACCTATGACTACTCTTACAGAGTTACAAGCTTCAGCGATGAGATGGGAGAGACTCTGCATACAACAACTGTTTCCTGGGTTCTTCACCAGTCAAGGCTTTATGGGAAAGCGACAAAGAGGAAGCCACAGTTGACGAAAACTCAGATTAAATCTCGACTACGGTTCACCAAAAGGCATGGGTGAGACTCCATGGTCAAGTGAAAGAAAGTCCTTGATGCTTTTTGTTCATCAGACTGCATGGTGGTGGCAGCATCATGCTGGGGAGATGCCTCTAGGCAGCCAGCCCTGGAGGGCTTGTAAGGGTGGAGGGTAAAATGAATGAGGCTAAATATTTGAACTTAACTGTTTAAGATAGGTGGGTGTGTTTAGTCTGTTGCTGGAGAGTGCTGTTCTGCTTACAAAATTTTTGCAGGGCTGTATTTAAACATATTACTGTGAATAATGTGTTTTTTCTGTTCAAACTAAAACTCTACCACTGAATATGACAAAGCTTTAGACTGTCAGCAAGGCCTTTCTTCTGCATTGTCTGACTCAGACAGCTCAACACATACCCTATCAGATTCTGTCTGCAAACAAATTTCAAGGTGAGCATATAAAAAGTATAGGTATGCACCGCTGTCCTTTATAAGGCAGAAGATTCAGCAGTGCATAGGAAGCAGGGACTGTATAGTCTGTGGATCAGCAGTTGCATGTGTCCGATAGCGTGAATGGACAGCTCAGTTAGTGCAGCACAGACAAAGGCACCATGCATCAAAGAGGAGAAACGGCCCGACTATGCATTTGAAATCCACTTGGCTTACATAACGCCCGCTGACCATCATCCTCAAAGCAAGAGCTGAAAGAGCCAGCTCCCAGCGGACTCCCTGCCCCCTTCTCTATCTGTTTAATCCCAAGAGCTCTGTGTGGTAGGGAAGGACTGAATGGGTTGTGGATGAGCAAATGTAAAAATCCCAGGGATTTACACTGCCCTCAAATAGAGTTATACTGTAATCTGGGCCCAAAGATTTTTATACCAGAGGATGTACGACAAAATGGAAGAGAAAAGTCAGGTGCTACATGAGCAATGACACTGGTATAGCCCCATCTCCTATTACTGATCCATACAACAGGAAGAGAAAATAGAAAAGGGTCCCTGTCTATGACAAGGCCTGAGATCAGGAGTGAAGAAGAGCACATCCTCTGAAAAGCACAGCACATTCAATCTGATATCATTTTATGAAGTTATCCAGTTAAATAAAGGGAAGGAGCATTCAATGAACATGTCTACACCATAGACTTACAAAGCACAAATGTCATAGTCTCAATGCCACCACCCATTGGTTTACAGATATAAAAGATGATCGTTACTGTACTGGACATGATGTCCCAATCTAACTTTTGGACTACCATGTAACAGGCAAAGAGTTAGAGTTGAGGCAGACCTTTGGCCTCATGGCTACCAGCCTGTCAAATTAACACAGCTTTAAGGTGCAACATAGCTTTGATACAATCAAAATGGATAAGTAAATAATCTCACTGTCTCTGGAGGCAAGAGATGATTTAAATAACCAACCTTTCAGACCCAAGATCATTCAAAGTGCTTTACAGGGGCATAAAAACAAGTCAAACATGGTTATATGGTCAACGGATACACAGTTATGCAAATAAGACATGTGTCCAAACAGAGTTTATACACATGTACATAAACTAGCATATGTGTGACCATACAAATGTACAAGTACATTTAACATAAGGTAGACAGATGCACATGTGCAGATGTAAACGTACATGTATACGTTCACACAGCATGACTTATACAAGAAAATGAAAAAGGTAAGTTCAAAATGTGATGATAAAATAATAAAATAGTTACTGATTAAAAGAAAGCAGTGAAAAGCTATTGATTTAAAGTAGTGCTGTTACTCGATTAAAACAATTAACCAAGTTAGTAACATCAATATGCTGTGATTAATCATTATTAATCACAGCATTTTTTAAAAATATTTTAAGTATATTTTTATGTTTTTAGATTTTTAAAGGTTGTTATTGTCAAGTGTTTTATTTTTATTCTTTTAATTCTATGTACAAAAGAAAATTGCCATTAAGCAGACCTGGGTCGGTCTCCTTACATCATCACTGCTGGCTGTGTCTGACCCTCCTCTCACCTCTTCACCCCAGGTACATAAACATCTGCACTGGAGGACTACAGGAGCAAGTTGTGGTCAAAATTAGTCATATGATTAATTGTGTTATTATTATTTTTTTAACACATTAAGGTTTCAAGATTAATCAAAAGTGTTTACGCTTTAATGTTAACAGCCCTGGTTTAAAGTAATACACAGTTTTTCTTTGAAACACCAGGAATGAAAACAAAACAAAGCAGGTTAATTGAATATAATAATAAAATACAATTTAACATCGTTGATAGTATCAGAATGATCAGTCTGCATGGTTGTCCTTGTAAATACCAAACACAATGTTACCATGATCATGGACTCCAACAGCCTACTGCTGGGGACCCTCTAGCATATGGAACTACTTTTCATGGCGGACTTAGACCATCCCTTGCTTACAGTGCACCTGATAGGAGTTTAGATGTGTGCAGAGATGTGTGTGTTGCTGTGTCTGTAACCTGCTGTTCTGCAGTAAACAACACGCAAAGTTGAACATAATGTCCACCTCAATTCATTATTTATTGTTGTCACACTCAATCGACCTGCCCATCTACAACTTCGTCAACCTAACATCAGCCTTACATCATTATCATTATCGTTTTCTCTCTTTCTGCATCCCCATCTTCTTCATTTACTTATTCTTTTTGTTTGCCGTCTCCTTTCCTCTCCCTCTCTGTTTTTCTGCATTCCTCCTTTCTCTCTTTTCATTCAATTGTCAACTCAATTCAACAAGCTTTATTGGCATGGAGAAATCTGTTTGCATAACTAAGGTTACAAGTAAGCAGTGTACGAATAAATTTGATATTTTATACAATAATAGAAAGTATTACAACTGGTACATGCATATAAATCTGGGTCTTACTTCTCCTTGTGTCAATTTCATTGACTAAAACTATGGATAAAAATGTTTGTCCTCTGCCTTTTTTACATGGCCATAACCCAAAAGCAGGACTAAAATGTTAGTGCTGGACTATTGGATGTTCAAAATCAATGATGTTCATCCAATGTGCATAAAATGAGTAAAAAAACAAACAAAAGCAGAGATGAGGTGAAAGAGCATTGATGATATGTCAGTATTTTTTCTGTATACTTTAAAGTATTTAAACTAATGAGTGTACATCAACATGGGTTTTAAGATTCATATCAATTTTACAATGTGGTTAATTTACTTTTTTTGCCAAAAAATAAAAAAAATAAAGAATGAAAGTAAAATAATCACTTTTATTTGCTGAAACTGGACTTAAATGTTTGACATATTTGTCAACTAACACTAAACTAGAATATTTCAAGAGTGAAAATGACTAAAATGTGACTAAAACTAAAGGGCATTTTAAACCAAAGATTAAGTTTGAAGTAGCTGTCAAAGTTAACACTGTCTCCCTCTTTTTTTTTTGCTTTTCCATCTATCTCTCAGCATCCCCAGCACAGCTTTGGTGGATGCTGACATGAGTCAACATAAATGTAACAAAGCTTGCAAGTAATTTCTGTCAATAATCTCGAGCGCAATGATTCCCACTTAATCAAAACACATAAATTAGTCATCTATTCATGTTGCAAGGTTTCAGATCTCTTCCTCCGCTCTGCCCTGGATCAGCACTGTGCTCTCGCTTTCAACCCACCTCCACCCCAGCATCCACCTGGTGACTGGGGGTTTAAGCTGTTATCTTATCACTCCTCATATGTAATAATCTGTGAGGAGTGACTGAGTCGGAGCATGACACCAAACATGTCATGTTGCCATAAGAAATGCTAAAAACTACAATGTGAGATTATTGAAATATGGTTCAGCCAAAGGTTTCTGCCTGGTGAAAGGAAGTCTTTCAGTGCAGCTGTAACTTTGCCAAATGCTGCTGAGAGCTGAGCTCATGGTGGTTTAATGTTGGGGTTTTGTAAACAATATAACAATGAGTACTGTCTAGCCCTGCCCTCTTTGTAAAGTGTCTAGAGAAAACATTGGCCATGAACTGATACTGTACAAACAAAGATTGAACGGTTGAATGAAAACAGATAACTAATGAAAAATCATCATGATGTAAATAGAGCAGAGCCAAAAAAACAGTCTGACACTTTGGTGACAATTTTGTCCTAATATCAATTTTACACCCAAACTTTTCTGTATTAAATAAACATTATGAAACTGTTTCCCACCCATTGTGAATTTTCCTGAACAGTCCTGCTGCATTCACAGGCTGCGGCTCAAACTTCATGCAGGAAATGGACTTCAGTGGGACTCATGGAAATGAGTCACATTCACATTTTCATACATGCATCCATCCATATGGAGGTTTCTAGCCACGCGCTCCCTGGAAAGTCAACACATGCTGCTTGACTAACCCAGGGAGCATCTTTTCAGCAGAGCCTTGTCCGTCAAGTAAAACTGTATATACATTTTGCAATAAAATGGTAAAATGTACAATGACAGTGTTCCTTAATGATATTATCAGAAAGTGGAAGCACTTAGGAACAATAGCAAATCAACCATGAAGCAGAAGACCAGGTAAAATCCCAGAGAGGGGTCAACGCCTTCTAGGGCACATGTGGGTAAAAGTCGCCAATGTTCTGCTGATTCTATAGCTGAAGAGTTCTTAACTTTCACTGGCATTAATGCAGGCACAAAAATTGTGTGGTGGGAGCTTCACGGTCCATGGTCAAGCAGCTGCATGCAAGCCACCCATCCTCAAGGCCTGGGGGCCAAATCCAGCCCGTGGAACAATTATATCCGGCCTGCAAGATCATATCATATTTGTAATAGAAGTGGCCCACCAGTATGAGGTCTGCTGATTTCCTCCAGTACAAATGTAAACTTCAACTGGATTATTTAAAATATTCTTGTTAAACCATAAAAACCTGAAAAGGTAAAGAGTAAGAAAGATTTCATAAAAAGTCAAGAGGTGCGGAAAGAATTTAATTTCTATTCTTATTTCATATTTTCGGTTTTATGTCTCAAGATTACAACTCAAACTTATGATTTGGACTTTTTCAACTCATAATTTGGACTTTATATGTCATATTTTTATCTTCCCAATTTTACATTTTAAGTCATATTTTGACCTTTTCAACTCCTTACTTTCACTTTTTAGTCCCATATTTTGACTTCTAAACTCACGATTTCATTTTATTTCTCAAAATTTGACATTTTAAATTAATATTTTTTACTTTTTATATCATATTTTGACCTTTTAAACTCCCAATTTAAAATGTTAGTCATATTTAAACTTTTTAAGTCATCATTTTGAATTCTAGCTCATATTTTGACATTTTCAACGATAATTTTGGCTTTTTAATCCCATATTTTGACCTGTCAGACTCACAATTTAAAATTTTCAGTCATATTTTGACTTTTAAACTCATGATTTCAAATTTGATCTCATATTTTGACCTTTTAAACTTATGATTTCATATATTTGCTCTTTAAATCCTTATTTTTCTATTTTTAATATCGTGTTCTGATCTTTTGAACTAATAAGTTGGTGTATTTATCTCAGATTCGAGTCTTCAAACTTATCATTTTTACTTTTTTGAAGATTTCCAAACGATTTATCATTGGTGCTAGATTTTTCATATTTGATTTTTGGTGAAAATGAGGTTGACAGTTATGGTTAAATGTTGACTCTGTTAGACCCTCAGGTTAGACCTAACAGAGTCTGCCCCCCTGCTGTAATTGAGTTTGACACCCCTGCTCTATAGAGTGAATGGGCACAAATTCCCAGCCTTCAAAGAAGAGTAGAGGCTGTTGTTAAAGGGGGACCAACTCCATATTAAAGTGCATCTATTTGAATACAATATCATTACAGCCCCTGCTGGTTTAACAGTCAGACAGCTGAATACTTTCGCCCATACACTGTATGCAATTCATTTTTTCTTATTTTCTAGAACATTTTTTCCAGCACCAGTGAGTCTGGCTTTCAGCTGAGTGACACCTCAGTGCACAGTATATCACAAAATAAAGAAACCTGCTATCATCGTGCCTGGAGGCTGCCACTGCGTGTTAGATATTTGTTTTGGTGGCCTCACTGAGAGATGACGAAAATTGCTGTGATGCTGGATAATGCAGCGCTCTCCTCTCATTTTTTTCTCATAGAGACATAATCCAGCAGGGGTTCAGCGTTTCCACCTGGGCCCCTGAAAGCAGAGCTGCTCAGCCCTGATATAGTAAAACACTGAACTCCTCGGTTTGAGAAAGACAGTGGAGAGGAGATCATTATGATTTCACCACCAGTGGAGCTACATAAAGTGACGTGACAAAGGTATGTGCTGAAAAGAGATAAGGACCATCAGCAGATGGGCTCTATTCAATGAAGAATGACCGCAACAGCTCTTAAATAAATCACTGAGTATCATTTTCATAACACACTTTCACAGCATCCCCAATTATTGAATTTATTTCAAAATGACATGTTCTTACAGAACATTCAGAAAATAACAATAGGCTCTTTGACAGTAGAGTTACCCCTGAAAAAAAATCACAACACGGCCTTTTCACGTCTTTATGCTGCCATATAATTATTTCATCCTTTTCACCAAGAGCAGCTTCGCTTCCCTCCTCATTCAGACTATTTCTCTTGCAGGTTTTCTCCTGCTTTTCTCCAGCCTTCATCCAATAAAGGAACTGTTTTCACACGCCTTTTACAACATTTCCCAGTGAAGCATGTCAGCCCTGGTTTCCGCAAGACCACAAAAGAATGACTTCTTCAGAGCATAGAGGGAGAGAAAGAAGTCAATTGAGGGAGTTATATCAACAGAAAAAGGGGCTAGCAACAATGCAGGAGCATGTAATCTTCTTTATTCCCTACATTTCTCTGTAAGAACTCACTAATATGTTGAAATAGTAGCACAAAACATCCATGGACAAGAGTCACTAGAAATGAGTTGCTGCTATATGGCTGACCAGCAGCAGAGTCTTGACATAAGCTTAAAACCAAACACTGAAGGTTGTGGTTACTGTGAACAAACCAGCCTCCTTCATTGAAAATAGCTAATATATTTGGATATAAAAATCACAATCCTGCTTGAGATTGAAAACTGAAATAGCGAGTAGAGGTGATTGAGTGTGGTTTTTATTCTCAGGTGTACCTCAAGGATAGGTGTTTAGTCTCCTTATTTTCCCAGCATGAAGCACCTCTGTTTGCTGATATATTTATCCCTCCACTGTTCCAATGAAGAAGAAGACTGTTTTAAAAAAAAGGTGAACCTCCTTTGAACATGCCTGCATCTCCCATGGGTAACTGGGTAGTCAGTCCTGCTGCCACCCCACTTCAATGCCCATGTTTGTCACTAGTAATCAGGAAATAACTAGAAAAGCACTCGGAGAACGCAGACCTCCGCCATTAGCCCTATCTTCCAATGGTGAAGAATCCTTTAAAAAATTCCTGGATCCGTCCCCATGTGCCCCCCATCACAGCATTTTCTGATTTTTCCCTCCCCGGTAGGGTGGAAACACGGTGAAGCAAAGCATTGGCTTTGCTACGGGTGCCATCAGATGCACCCATGGTCTCACTGGACGACTGGAAGTCATGGCAGATGGTGAATATTCCTCTATTCCTCCCAGCATTGAGTATTCTCGTTACAATTCACTGTCTTTCTCTCTGTTACGCTCTGACTCGTCTCCTCGACTGGACGTGTGTCTTGCAAACTCTAAAAACTCCAAAACTTTGAATAGAGACACACCCAAAAACTGCTGCTGGGATTTAAGTTACTCATGTCTGCCATCTCCTGGTGTAAAGTGGTAACAGCGCAGACCTCCGCCATTAGCCCTATCTCCCAATAGTACAGAATCCTTAAAAAAAAAAAATCCTGGATCCAGACAGTGATCAGGATCACTCCCAAAATCTAATCAGTTCTTTCTTATGCCATTTCTGACATTTCCTGAAAATTTCATCAAAATCCATCCATAACTTTTTGAGTTATGTTGCTAACAAACACACGAACATATGAACAAATGAACAAACCCACCTGATCACATAACCTCCTTGGCGGAGGTAATAATCTGTAGAATGACTGGGTTGATACTGGTATGGGACGGTACAAACACATTTATTTTCCAATGAGCTCAGAGGAAGAAGTGTCCTAAAAACAGCAAGAAAAGCTGAACCTAAGGCCCGTCACGCTGAGGTGGATTACCAGTTTAAGTGGTGAACCTGTAAGTCTCTAACCTGACACACCAGATGGATCTGGGGAAGCTTCAATAGGAAACATTTGGGAAAAGACAGAGGCTTTGAAAAAAAATTGGAGTGTGATTGGATGAACGTTCTGTCACATCTCTCCGGGCCAGTCAGAGCAACAAAACACGTGACGTAGCCACTATCGAGCTGCGCGCAGCTACGGAGGAATAACGCGAAACATGGCAACTATAGACAGTACTCGACTTTTGTCATTTTTGAAAAGAAAACAACTCACTGCTGTTCTTTGTTCTTCTTTTAACGAAGAAATGTTGTCAAGTTCTGATAAAACTGGCGCTTTAGCAGCATCCACGCTAAACTCTTCCACCATAATTGCACCGGCCTCTTGCTGCTACTTGTTTACGTCACAACTCTGCCGCATCTGAAAGTACTGCCCCTCGTCGCTGATTGGTCCTGTCACTTTGTAACCAGGGCCAAACGGTTCAGATGGGAGCTTTGCAAGATGGATTCGCCAGTGAAAAACAAGGAAACAGGCGTATCCATCTGCTTTGCAAGATTAGGAAGTCTCTCAAATCTGAAAGATAATTTGCTGATCAGGATTGATCAAGAAAAGTCCCCTTGAAAATTAGATGTCCTTATTGCCTTTCACATGCAAGATCAAACCAACTGTGTGGTCTTTGAACCTTCACACTCTAGCTCATATTTTTCTCGATCATTTTAAATTTGAGTTTCTTTCACTCAGAGTCACATTTTCCAGTAAAACAGATCATCATAGAGTCAAAAATAGATAAGATTCTGTTAGAGAAGTGTATGGGCAGTTTCTTAGACAAATATTGTGGGATTGAGGACTAACAGAATGTGAACAAAGCCTGTGAGGGAGCCCCTAGGTGCCCTACAGAGTGATATTTTCATGCCATTCTCTTATCAGAAGATCAGTCTGAGTCAACGAGGGTGGATCACAGGACTAACCAGGGTGCATGTTATCTCAAACAACATGACGTCCATATCTTAAATGTTCACCAAAGAGCAAGAATGTATACGCATTGGTGAATCAGCGGGAGATAATTTTAGCTCTAGATGACATGTTTTGATTCTAGTCTGTATGAGTAACTCTGACATTTGCATTTATTTTAGTGCGAGGAGATTACATAGCTACAGTGGGGAAAATTAATAGGTCTTACATTGGAGTCATATTAATGTGGAAGAAGTGGAAATTAAATAAGCATAATCTTTTTTATCGGCATGAGTGTGTACAATATTCAGCGTGAGCCCAGGATTATTTCACCTGAGGATACTGCCAGTAAAATCACAGAGATGACTCATGTTTGAGGAATACTTTCAAATTTTTCACCTCTCATCTCTTTTATTACTTTGAGATTTTGAAAATCCTGTGCACTACATGTGGACATGTGTTATATTGGATTTGGTGCTCTGCATGTGCTTTTAGACATGATGGAGAACCATGCCGCCAACTTAAGTGTTCCTGAGGAGCGCTTGCCAGGGGAATGTGAGGCTGATATCTTAATAAAATGAGGTGAGATGTCTGCGCTCTAATTAGGGTGATACTACTTTTAATTTGTGAGATAATTAGATTTTATTTAAAAGTCACTTTGCAGGTGATGTCATTATCTGCTATAAAACAGGTAGCGAGGTGCGATTGTCCTCTCCTGCTCTCTCTCAGTCAAAAGCACTCTTAACTTCAAACTGCATGTGCACTAATGGACTACACTGACCATTTCAATCAGGAGAGACTTAATGTGAGTAACTATCATTTATTTTACAAATTTTAAAGAAAGAGAAATGTGCAATGTCTTTGGCAATAAGACTCCATCGTGGTGACTCCGTGCACTTGAAGGGGTAGTGGGGCTGACAGCAGGAATAAGATACCCTCTCAGGAGTCTAGACACTGGTGATGGTGCTGATGAGGGATGCAGGATCAGATGAGGAGTAGACTTCTGACAAGCTGGACCAGGACACCAATGAGGTGGCTTGGAGGAGAATGAGGTACGCAGGGTAAAATGAGCAGAAGACCTGTGAGGATCTGCACAAAATGCTGCTGAACTAAATGGAGGTGGCTGGGGTGGAGGAGGGTTGCAGCTTCCATACTGAAACAACAGTCTGACTGTGAAAGTGAGGACAACAGATTTAATACACCAGGTGCATGGTGACTGGTCAGATGAGGTTGAGGCAGAGTCCGATTAGCTTATAACTTAAGAGTGCACACCCATAATAAGCTGATCACCAGAGCAGGAGGAGAGAAAGACTGTGAAGAACAGAGAGATATGAGCCATTGCAGCATCTCCCTGCAGCCACAGTGTTGTAAAATAAGTCCACGCCTGCTCCTTAAAGCCTCATTTCCTTTAAAAATACTCCCAGGCAGTTCAGTGGACAGGTCAAAAGGCATCTGCACCTTTGAATACCAAATATTTAACTTGTTACTTTTCCCTTATTTCCTTTTCGATCCATAATAAGTTCCTTTTTCCATGGTTTAATTCATGTCATGATCTTTGATCTACCAGAGGTTCCTTATTTTCTTTCAAAATAAAAGCAGGACTGCATCCTAACAGGAAATCAGTTACCCTTGGTTTAAGATGGTAAAAATCACAAAAAGAAACAAACCAAAAAAAAAAAAAGGTTGAAGTGCAAAATAGAAGTGGGGATTAACCCTTTATAATGCAGTCATTGAAATACTTGGACATTTGAAAAGTAAGCTTTGTAATTCTATTGTTGGTCATCCAAGTCGTTTTTACTTTTGCCTCTTATACATACAGTCATTTACAAAGTTTTTAGGCATCTTGGGTGCCAACTGGGGGTGGTTGGGTGGGGGGGTAGCCAGAGTCAAGCTTGACACATGTTGACACGCGTGTTGCTTGGCAGCCAAGGTCGAGCTTAACGGCATCTCTTTTGTCCAAGCCATTTCACTCCTGGTAACATGCCCAGAGACTGCCAGCTGGCCCTTGGGACATCCACAGCATAACCAGGGGCTCATGACAACCATACAACCTGTCCGGATGGTACCCTAGGCCTTACTCATCCATCCTATACTTCACCCTAAAGGTGTGCACTGTCATTTTTTTTATGCCCCTGGTAATATGCAAGGAAATCCAGGAGCATAGCCACAGTTGTGTCTTTGGCCTCAATTTTTGGCCCAAACATGCCTAAAAGTTCTGGATAGTATTGTATTTTTTCACTATGATGGTAAAAATCAAAGTCAACTATGTGACCATATATGGTTCCTTTCCTGTTTGCTGCATTGAAAATGTATTTTAACACAGAATGCTCTCTTTTGGAGGCAAGAAACCTAAAAAAAATCAAATATTGGATTACTGAGTGAGTTTTAGCTGAGATGAGGCTCCTAAAAATAAAAATTGATGTATGCCATTTGAATATAATGAGCTTACCACGGTTAGTAATGATGGTAGTGTGGAACCAGAAGAGATGGTAGACTGTATTTCATGAGTTCTGGAGGTAACAGGAAGTTTGACATGCTCTGGGCCACTGCTGATTGGTCAGATGCTGTGATGCCACTTTATGTGACATTGACTGATTTCCACTGATTGGCTGAGAAAAAACATTCTGCTTCAACTGTATCACAGACAGTTGGGGGGATGAAGGAAGCCAACCTTAATGATAGATGATGTCCTAGTAACCAAATCTTCTTCTTTATAGCGTTTCTGAGTACAAGATTGAGTTGTTATCCCAGCATCTAAACCAATCAGCTCCTGTTGCCGTGGGTTAATCTGAGCAGGATGCAGATTTGCTAGTTTAGTCAATACTTTGTTCTCCATATTAACAAGGGTGACTAACCCATGTCCATTAAGCCATGCAACTTTATTTCACCTTTGCATATTTCCGTTTTGGTTAAATTAATGCTGCAAACATGCAGTGAAAGGCTCATAACAATAGGATGTTTCACAAATGATGCATGACTAAGGCGGTGCAGAGAAATAATAACAGCCAACAAAATGAAACCACATATTGTTTTTATATTGCTGCTTTTTTTTAGATTCCTCTCAACTCTCCTGAGCTTCAATCTCATGATTCTTTGGGATTCTGCAGGCGGTGTTCTCCACCACTGGACCAGACTATCTACACAGCCAAGGAAGGAATCTGCAAAATATTCAACTTTATGACTTAACACAAAATACCTGGAAGCATTCATATTATAAACAGCCTTTATTTTTGATTACAGTCACTGCATTGACAAAACCCTCTTTGTCCTTTACAAAATTAAATTTGAGCAAAAACCAAAAACAAAACCTTGCTATCTTTGCTACTAGTATGTTTCCATCACATGATATTTAAAGCTCCTTCGTGGAGCTTTATAAATCTTCCGTTTTCATTTTGCTGCTTCCAGTGGACATCTTATCTTTGTTGATCTTGTCTTACAAATACGTAGAAATTCTTTTTTATCCCACCCTGCTTCCTGTGGAAAGTGTGAAAGTGCGGTTTCTTCATCTTGATTGTCCTATCTGACTTCAACCCTGGAGCAGCAAGCTATAAAAGTAAACACATAAATACAATCAGTCTTGATGCTGATGGTCTGGTTTGCTCTTATAAAAGCATCACTATTGATTTCAGGGGCACTTAAAAACTTCTCACAGGAGTTTTAAATAGAATTTTTTATCCATATGGATGAGCATATTTTAGGTGAACAGAGTTATAGGTAAGCCTGGACACTTTATGCAGTTAAAGTGTCCAAACTTTTTTGCTGGTAAGAGAGGTGACTAAGAACTCAGTGGTCACTTTTCTGTTTCCAGATGAAATTTTTTTTTTACATTTTACTGGGAAATCAAGGCCCTAGAGTCTGGGGGAGGATCAGAGAAGCCCAGAGTCAAAGGTGCTTGGAATCCAGTAGTGTTGTGTTCAAGACCACACTATTCGAGACCAAGACTTGCCCTAGACCAGAGTACACTTAGACCAAGACTAGACCAAGACTTTTGGGGGTTGGGGTCGTGGCCGAGTCAAGACAGAGACAAGCCAAGACCGCGACGAGACCAAGACTATAAAAATCAATTTTGAAAAACCATGACAAGGTTGAGCAGTTTCAGAGCATTATCATTTTAATTTTAGTTTTCTTTTTAATAAATTTGACGGATAAAAACGAGGTGTCTGCAACTCTTTCAAAGCACTATATGCAAAAATATCAAATCCTAACAAATTTGTTGAACTAACTGATAAGTCAGGAATTATTTCAAATATCTGAAAACATGATGTTTATCTAGATTTGTCAGGTGAATGAGGCCTAAAGTAAGTGTTCAGAGGTATTTCTGTCTAGAAATAAGATGGACTGATGTTTGAGTTTCTACAGGTCTAGCTATTTGTTTTAGCAAGTGCTTCTCCTTATTATCACATTATGAAGTCGAAGAACAGCAGATCAGCGTTGGTCTTAACCGGTCTTGATGGAAAATCCTGAGTCCGGCCAGTCCGAGACAAGACTGAGGAAAAATGCTCTCTAATCCAAGACTAACTGAGACATTCAAAATATGGTCTTGAGACCGGTCTCAAGACCAAGACTGTTTTCAAGTACTACAACACTAGAAGGGGTGTCTTCAGCTTCCGGAGTCAGTGATGGTTTGGGGTGCCATGTCATCTGCATGCTTGCTTTCCTTCACCAGCAGGACTTTGCTCCTGCCCACAGGGAAGCCAAAACAACCAGAAACTGGTTTGCTTACTATGGTATTACTGTGTTTGATTGGCCAGACAACTGGTCTGACCTGAACCCCACTGAAAATCTCTGGAGAATCGCCAAGAGGAAGATGAAAGATTCAACAATACAGATTAACTGAAGACTGCTACCAGAGCAACCTGGGCTTCATAACACCTCAGCAGTGCCACAGACTGATTGCCTCCATGCCATGCCACACAGATGCAGTATTTTTTGCAAAAGGAGTGTTTTCTGATACTCTAATATTATGAGGTAGTGAATAGTTAGATTTTTAAGAGCTGTAAGCCATAATCAACAACATTTAAACAAAACAGTCATGAAACATTTCACTTTATAATGATGAATCAAGAATATATGGAGGTTTCAATACTTCATTTAAATCACAGGAAAAAAAAAACTTTTTCATGATGCTCTGTTTTTTAGACACTACATCATAGTAACATCCCTGGAACAAAGGGTGAATTGGTATTTGTCTCAAGCTGCTTATGTTTAAACATGGCAGTCTAGCTGTCTGTGTCTTTACCCTCTCATTGCATTATTTACATTGATGTTCAGTCATATTTCATTTAATGTTAGCAGCTATTTTTAGAACCCTGAGAGAAGTGTAGGCACGAAAGGTTGTCTGGGCTAGTATGAGTATGTGTCACTGTTCATATGGTGGAGAGAGACACCAATGGAAGCACATATTTCAACAAAAATCTGTTAAACTTCTGGTAGAAATAGGTTGTCATGCATGTACACTGTGCTGTGACCCAGAATTTTGCTGAATTACAAGTAAGAGAAGCACACAGAAGAAGTAGTAGTCCTCATCATGGTTACACAGATACTACACTGAATCCTGGCAGGACCAGCTGGTTCCTCTAAAACTGCAGAGTCAGGATCTTTTCTCCCTCACATATGCTCTCAGGCCGGTGTCCCAATTCAAAGAGTCCATCTTTATAAGTTCTTATTTCTAGATCAGATTCATCATAGCGGGTGGCAAGGACTGCCCCATTTCAAATGTTCCTCAAGAGACATCCGAGCAATGCAGAAGTGCTTAGCTTGCAGAAGTGGGGGTTTCTTTACATTCCCCTTCTCTCCAGAAGTCTTAGATAGTTGGTTGTAAATGATTAGAAACAGATCACCATTCAGGCAATCGTTCAGATGTTGAAGAGTCAGATAATGTCATTGTAACATATTGTACTTGGCAGATAATTTGCATTCAAGTGGTTCTCAGTCTCTGAGCTGCACGGCATAAATAATGGGGCCAAGAAAACAAGAGTTTTAAATATATGTATGGATGGGAGCTTGCTCTCTGAAATGACCTAAAATGAGTCCAAGATATTGTATGAAAGTCCTGGTGTCCTGTGTGCTGCTTCTTTTTCTGTGTCTGCAGTGTAAGTCCAGCTGAGTGCAGACAGGCCATGCTGCCCAGATAGGTTTTGTTGGTTGGTTGCATCCTGGAGTATGTTAGCGTGACGCTTGGTTGGAGCCGACACAGTCCTGCCACAGCGCGAGTCAATGAATGAGATAGTAAAGTTGGTCTGAAGAAATAGGTCAGTGACCATCGACTGAGATGATTGTGCACTCAGATAAAGGCAGTAAAACTTCTTCAAAAAAACACTCAGTATGAGCAGTTAATGTGACATTAAGGGCCTGTGCCCACATACATATGCCATTTTTGTGCTGGCAATGCTCGTTTTTACCACAAAGCCGGGGTTGCAGCATCCTGAGTAGAACTTGGCATCGGCATCATCTGTTTTTGTCACAATGCTCACAGCACTCTCAGATACAAACGGTTAATCTGTTAGAACAGCACCATGCTCATCAGGTGTCAACGTCTCCCTACCGGGTCAAGTTTCAGATCTACAGCTGCTGACCATGACAAGTCAGGAAAAGAGTCCTTTGTATTGTTGTCATGTTTTCTTGGTGATATTTCCTCGAAAGCAGAAAAATGAAGAGCGCGGAACTATTTAAAAACTACATCATGGGGATAGCCAAGAACAACAGAAGCAAACTTTTGAAAATGAATGCCAGGGGAAAGCTCTCTATAACTGCAGTTGTTAGCACTGTCAGAGCTAAAAACTTACTTTAAGAAATTCCTTTAAGAATTTAGCAATGCGAGCTTCGGCTACATGCTCTTTTGCATCAGCATGTGTTTGGTTGAGCACTAAAACAATAAAATGAGCGTTTTTGCATTAGTAATGATGAGGTGCAGTTTCCTGGTGATATGAGGGGATGCTTTATGAACCTAAGTACACAGAGGAACTTCTAGAGATGGTGACTCAGTGGAAGGAAAGAAAAAGGGGAGAGAAAGTTAAGTGAAGACTGGTAAGCAAGGGAAATCATGGGTTACCTGCTAGTATAAGTGTGGAAACTGTGAGCTCATGTATACGAAAGCTACTGTTGTCATAATTTGGACTTAGTTAACAGACATCTTCAGAACATTTCTGATATAGGATAGTGACTCAGAGACGCCTGCAGCCTGCATCACTCCCCATCCAGAGTTCCCTGGCATATTGAATGCCAGTGTTTTATTGACCTTCTTTAATTTTTGGGTGATAAATTGGAAAAACCAACCCTGACCAGAAGAGCTGGATGAAAATTTGTCATCCAAGTAAGTTCATGCCTGTCACATTGATCTTCCAATGGCTGATAGACAAGCTACAATTGGTATGTCATGTTTACTGTATTAAAACACTGCGTCAGCTGTTGAAGTGGAAAATGGAGCTGAAATGACCAGCTATAGCTTAGTTACTAATTGTTTCCTCTGATAGAGCCCACAGATCAAAACAGCTTTTCAGATATGCTGAGGCAAAAGAGCACCAACCTGGTAACCGAAGGTCACATTGCAAAAGCCAAGAGGCTTTCTAGGGGAAAAAATAAGAATGCTTAAAAATGTTTACAATATGGTGTACAATTGAGCTGGCATTTTTTTTGGCCCATTTATACCTTAAACTATGAAAATTAGATTGGAGAACTGGAAAAACTGTACCTGTCTAGTATTCTGTAAAGCCTCACTTCTCCAAGCAAGTCCTGTTAGAGAGCTTGTAGCCTTCAATGCAATGTGCAATTGTAGGCGGTGACCAACAAGCGTTGGACATCACCCACTGTCGAGCACTGGGCACTGCCCACCGTCAAGCTGTCGTCCAATCAGACGGTTGGTCTACGTCATTACGTCATCATCACCATTGATCAACATCATCATGTCTGCTTTCAAGAAACAGGAAGTAAACAGTATGCTACGTTTTGAATAAAACATTTGGATATATGTTTGTTTTTAAATATATGGATGTAATTCATGTTTTTAGTTGCTATCATGCCCACATACGACATCCAGGTGTTTCACGTTGGATCGTGCATTTTCTTTGTTTCTAATCATTGTATTCACTTCAGGATAACTAGCATGCTAACCAGCTAGCGCCATGAGATGACTTCTACAAATGAACACAATCATTTACTGAAGTTGTTTTCATTTATCTTCAACAATCTTTGACACCGTAGTTTATAATATATAAAGTTTAACACACTCACTGATAGATTCATCTGATTTTTATTTCTGATTAATTCAAATGATTTTTTTAATCACATGAAATTCAACTGTATCTCTTCCACTTATATTGTTGTTAAGCCTCCAGTTATCATGATTTTTGTCAGACACTCATTCTTACATTGAGAACTCCTAAGTATTGTTTTATTGGTGGGTCACAAACTCTCTTTTTCGGTATTTTCCTCGTACCCCACAGGTTTCATAGGAGGGGTAAGACAGCGTTCAGTGGGTGATGCCCAACATTGAGCATCGCCCACATTGGGCTCCGCCCCCTATTGCACACTGCATTGAGGGGCTTCTCTTAGAAAGGCCAATGCACACTGAAATCATTGGCGAAGACAATCTCATATTACAGTAACTTGTAACTTGTATTCTGATGTTTACTGCCTGCCCCTACAGTATTATCCACCACTCACCATTATTCACCTGTTATGAGCTACAACTTCATTTAGCAGATGCTTGTATCCAAAGCTACATCCTGAAGTTAAGGACCCTGTCTAGGGGCCTTCACTGGACACTCATTGTGCCCTGGCCAGGATTTGAACCCCCAATGTACTGTACCACATTCAGCAATGTAAACCACTGAGCTATCCAGCTCCCATGCACATCTAACCTCTCAAGCACCTGCATATATTCAGACCATTCATGTGAAACATTCAGAATAAGATACTGTGCTGAATAAACATAATAATATATAATTAAACAGTCATTTTTTAACATTTTCCAGTGTTGTCACTTGCTCTCACATTTATCTATTATAAAAGTCATCCATACATCAGAATTACCTTCCTATGTCTTTGTTATGACAGTGTGACATCACTCATGAGAAGTTTACGGCTTTTGGACACCAGTTCATACACCTAAAAACAAAAACAGTTAGACTAGCTTAGCACTACTGAGGCAAAAAGATGGGAGGGGGTGGTATGGGATAAGAAATGAAGAAAAAAGAATGAGCAAGAGGCTTAGTTGGCTACAAGTTTGACACCATGATGACTATTTCTGTCACTGTTGCTTGGGTTGATATTAGAAAGATTGGTCTACATCAGGGGTCATCAACTACATTTGTACAAGGACCAGCTTACATCTATGAAGACATTGTAAGGATGTTAAATGAACTAAATAAAAGAAACATATTTTTGTCTAAAAATAGTATTTTCTTTGAAATGTACCTTATGTTTAGCCTTTACCGAGGAACTCAGTCCCCATACACACAGTTAAATACCTATACTGCTGCAAACCACAAGGGCAATTGAGATATTCAAGCCACATATTTCTGGTGCTGCCATGTGGTTTGATGTAAATATGCTGCATCCTCATTGGTGAGGACTGTTAAATTTTCACAAAAATCTGCTGCTTTAATCAAGAATGGACTTATGGGTAAGTTTGCCGTGCATCTTATTTGCTAATAATAGTTGGATTTTTGTTAAACTGATTAAACATAAGTCAATCTTTAAAAAAAATGTGTCAATCTCAGTTATTTTTGAAGTTACTGAAATATCTAAAAGGATCATAAAAGGAAAGAATGAAAAGATCTCCTAAATACAGCAAAATGTGTTTTCATTCAGCATTTTTTCTGAATTTGATCAAAGCTTCTGGGTGCCGGATGTGTCCCCCTGGGCCTCCGGTTTATGATCAGCGGTCTATGTGGTCACTTCTGCAAACACCAAACACACTGTTAGCATTGTTATAGACATCAACTGCTTGTTAACCCGCCTGTCTTCAACTGTGTCAACTGTCAACGTTGCCCTTGGCTCTGTTAACATTATTACAAGCATTAAAATGAATCCATTATAAATCATGGTAAATACATTTTGAGTCTCTATAAATAATAGAGCAAAGAGTACTGTCTAGACTTGCCCTCTTGATAAAGTTGCTTGTGATAACATTAGCCACTTAATATGCAAATAAAGATCAAGTTCAAGACACATGATCCATGTGCAAACAGTTGGTATAAAGCAGGCTATCGTTGTACCAGAGTCATATTTGCACAGAATCTGTAAGTATCACTGTACTGTGACAACTGGCATGATACTTTGGCATCTTACAAAGTCTTTGTGGACACTGCCACCCTCTTTGTCAACAAATGCCTCTATGTGGGGAGATTTAACTGCACAATGTGTGTTATGTGATATTTGATTGGTGCCAAATGTACAAAAACAACTCCCACACTATAATGCTTTAAGAAATACTTTTTCAGATGTCGTTTAGATCAAGGGTTCCCAAACTTCAGTCTGCACACTCTAAATATAACAGGAATGACAGGGACCCTCCACTGTCCCTTGAGGTGATGAAAGCATGTATTGTTGTGCACAGCTGCACAAACTCAGTTAAAGGCCTCTCCCTACACTGGCACAAGATCAGCACAAAATAACACAACAGCCTACAAAACAGTATCATTTTATATCATACTTAAGTTTAACAAAGGCTAGAAGCAGAAAATAAGTAATCACTCAGTGTAGACTACAACACTCAGTGGACATATTTAATTTAAATACCTTTCCAGTGATATCTGTATGTTAGCGTGTGCCCATCACATCCAAACTTAACCTGACACACCAGATGGATGTGTGAACACATCCATCTGGAAAACCTTCCATTGACAGTGTTTGGGAAAGAGCAGAGCATTTGAAAAAGAATTTAGAGGGTGACTGGATGAACATTCTGTCACATCTCCATGGGCCAATCAGAGCAACAAAACACGTGACGTAGCTGTTACAGAGGTTTGCTTCTATGGAGGGGTAAACTCCAGAGAGAGCTGCATAACGTGAACCATGGCGACTGTAGACATGTCAGTACCCGACTTTTGTTGTTTTCGAAAAGAAAACAACTCAATGCTGTTCTTTGTTCTTCTTTCAACAAAGAAATGTCGTCAAGTTCTGATAAAAAATATGCTTTAGCAGCATCCACGCTAATGTCTTCTGCCATAATTGCACCGGCCTCGCTGCTTGCATACTTAACGACTCTGCTGCACCTGAAAGTACGGCCCCTCGATACTAATTGGTCCTGTCAATTTCAAACTGGGCCCAAACAGTTCAGACGGGAACTTTGCAAGTTGGATTTGCCAGAAAGAAAGACGGAAATGAGCCAATCCATCTGCTTTGCATGGGTAATCTTAACAGATATTTTTAAGGATTTTGAACACATTACTTTCATTTCAGCGTACATCTCACCTAATGACTATGGTTTAATTTTAAACTGAACAAACCTGACACACTGAAGAGTTGAAGTTATCCATTGCATGGAAAATATTTCACATCCATCTGAGCGACTGCTCATACAAAGTCTTTGCGAAGTGTCAAAAAATTTTTGAGGGTGATGGGTCGATTGTTCTTTCTGTCACTGAGCTCAACAGTGCCCGCCCACTTTTTTAGCAGCTCTGGCTCCTGAAGTAAAACTTTCCATAAAGATCCACCACAGAAAGTTCACAAAATCCTTATTCAGATCAGGTCAGGTATGGAAGCATTTCCCGATTCGCCAAAGTGTTCTCCACAAACAGTGCTGCTTGATTTTGTCATTTCCAGATGAGGCACAAACGTTTCAGAAAAGAGATTTGCAAGTCTTAATGACGGACATGGAATCTGGCCAATGAATGCACTTTGTAAGGTTACAAAATCTCAACTTAACCTATTTTTTTGTATATTTAGATTAATGAAAAATATTATTCCAACTCAATTCAATCATCTTATGACACCAGTTTTAGTGTCTCTTGGCCCCGGACTGGGAACCACTAGTTTAGTGATGGGCTCAAGCAGCATGCTTTATGAGCACAGCATAAATTCTGGGAAAAATCACCTTCCTTTTTACTGTCTGTTCAGTATCTGGACTGGACTGGGCTTTTATTTTTCACTGCTTTGAATCGGTGATGATTTAATAATGTTAAAATCACAACGACACAGTGCCAGTGTAGGTATGAAAGCCAACTGCAAAAGCAAAGGTCATCATCGCACTGAAGCCAAAAAGACAATTACCGCCATGAGAGAGATTGCTGGTGGAGAAACTCTTCAATCAAAAGGTAATCAAGCTCTGAAGCAAACCCTGGCCCGCGATCTACTTTAATCTCAGCTGGACCATATTTTACACAATAGACGTCATGTTTTGAGGAGCTGCTTACAGCTGGTGGTTGTGTTCTGCTACTTTTTGAACGGTCAGCCTTGATAACTTCCTAAAGTTGATTCTTCTTTAAGAACATGTTGCTGGGTAACAAGAGATATTGATCTCTTTGTTTTACACGTGACAAGAAAATGACCAAAAGGTAGAACTTATGTGTAAAAATAGCACAAAATCAAACATAGCTGATTACTCTGCTCAGTCCACTCGCTGCAGTCATTTGTGCACCCAGAGAAGAATGTGATTCTGCCTTTAAAATCTTTGATCAGGGGTAATAAATGGATTGCTAATGATGAGAAGCCACTGTACTGTCAGAATTTCACAAATGTGTCATACGACCCCTTTTTAGCCTCCCATACACCAATATCCCTTTCTGGAGGGCTGCTGGTTAAAGTCCTAGACAGACCTGGTCTGGTAGCTGGGGAGGCACCAGCTCTCTTCCGATAAAGTACCATTGAGCAAGACACATAACCCTCAAAAATGCAGGAACTTCTTTAAGTGCAGCAGCCCTTCACAATATCTCTTCATAGGATCATGTCGGTGCATGTATTTCAGCCTATATGAAGCATGTTCACTAGCAGAGTAGAGATTGAATTTCCCCTTGGAGGATTAATAAAGTCTAGCTTCTTCAATGGTGTTCTAGGACTGTAAGACACATTGAATCACCTCAACATGACCCTAAAGATCCTCAGAGGAAATAAAAATATTTTTTTGGTCTTTTAGAATGCAATTTCATTGTGGTCTTTACAGAAAAATAGTGGGTTAATTTTGTTATAACAACAAAAGATATTACCTTCTGTATGTGTAGCTGGCTTTACCTCTGCAGCGCACAGTTCATTGTTCAGGATGAAGCTGTTCATAGCTGCATTGTCAAGAAAGTGAAAAAAGAGGGTCTTACGCTACTTAGTGCCATTGTGATGAACTGTGTAATACACCAGCAGCTGATCAGATAGGTACCTGCTGAATAAATGGATGGACTTTCCCTGTCATTGTTCAATAAAAGACATCCTATTAAAGCATATAGCAGTTATCATACATTATAGCTGGGTTACTCCCTGGTAGCAGCAGGCCTGGGGATTGAGATTCTCTCACATCCACCGTCTCCCTCCAGTTTCTTCAGAGTATGTGGTGTGAGTATCAGTATAAAAGACTTCACTTGTCATATCCATTTCACAAAAAGAACCCCGCCATCTCTGATCCAGTGTACTGAGCCTCCATGGGACCTCCTGGTGAGAGCGTTTCTTTTGTTGTACGTGTGCCTAGTCGCCAACACGGTAGCTGTCAGAGGCTCCGAAGCCAAAGTCACTGAGGTGTCTGAACAATGCTGTTTGTTTAATAGTAAAAATAATATATATGATAACCAGAGCCCAGGGGGTCTGTGAAGAGAAGTGACATGGTTGCATCCATTGATGATGACTTTCAAGGCACAGACTGAGCCTCCCCTTTCAAAGGAAAGTCTACAATGTATCTCTTACTGTCAGCCAAGCCTCTGAGGTCCCATTACCACCCATATTAACATTAAAATGCCCTATTTCTTACAGCACAATTTTATTTTTGAAGTAACCACAAGAAACTTGCACCTCACTGGAAGGATAAACGCTTATATGAGTTGGGATATATGCTCACTATTGGTGCAATATTCATTTTTCTGCCACAAACCAATTATTGTACTGTACACTATTTTACCACACAGCAATCCACTGGTGCAAACGGTGACTGAATATGTGGACGAATATCAAATTCTTTCAGTCCTTGGTCCTCCCAGACTGAAAATACAATTGCGAGGCCTGGATGCTGACTGATGGCCAAAGAAACTGGCTGGACTCCTTTGTGATGTCTTCCTTTCAGCGCATCTTTAGGTATGTTGGCAAAACTGTGTCTAATGAGTCAGTTACTGGATACAGGATTGGCAGCTGCACTTCAATGGGCACCGTACTTTCTAAGGCCTGTAGAAGTGCTGCTCACCACATACTGGATGTCCTGGATGTGGTGGGTTGAATCAATTCTTGTTTGCATTGTAGAAGGGGCAGCTGAGAGGATGCCTGGGGAAAGTGGTGAACCGGCATATGCTCCCATACCCAAACCAGTCCTGAATCCACCAGTGAATTGTTTTATGTCTATAGGGATCTATATAACTATCGTTAGCTTGATGTGAATACAATTTGGTGGATTTTTGAGGGGCTTTGTCCTCGTGGTTGGGGCCAAGGGTCCACCCATCCACCGATCCATTTTCTTCTGCTAATCCAGGGCCAAGTTGCAATAGGAGCAAGCTAAGCAAGTCAGCCTAGTGACATTTTCCAGCTCTTCCTGTGGGATTCTCAGAAATTTCCAGGCCAAATGGGATATGTAATCCCCAAACAGGTGATGGGTCTACCCCAGGGTCTCCTCCCAGTTGCATGCACCTGCGATCTCATTCTTTTGGTCCTTACCCAAAGTTTATGATCATTGGTGAGGGTTCGAACTAAGATCAACCAGTAAATTGAGGGCTTTGCTTTCCAGCTCATCTCCCTCTTCACCACAACGCTCCAGTGCAACGTCTGCCGATCCTGCACCTATCAGTCACCAATGCCAGGGGTCCTCATGAGAGAGTATTTTTGGATAATCAAAAACTATTCTGTGGCTTTTTTGCTCACTCTTTGTTGCTAATATTCAAAATGCACATCTTAATAACCGGCATTATTCTAGGCATGTACCTTATATTAACATGCATAGCCTAGCTCATTTCTGATGCATACCTAAAATGACTGTATCTTGAGGCTCCTTTGAGGCCCCAAATGCGTACTAGCGCCTGATGGTAATTTCAGCTGTGTGTAATAGGGGTGTAAATAACCCACTTTGAACTGGCAATGTGTCACAGACAAGCACTTGATGTAAGCTGGGCACCAGGATTTCTCTTGGGTCAGAATCTTTGGGGCTGATCTGGAGAGAGAGAGAGAGAGACAGACTGACCTTGTTGACAGAGTTGTTGAGTAAAGGCTCTGGTGACAGCGTCTGCTGCATCCTGTGGCGGTCTTTGGCAGAACTGAAGAGGACAGAGTTGGTGGTTGATGGGTCTCTTAGGCATGACCTTTGCTCTGGCCTGTAGTATGAGCTGCACTCCTGACCCATGGCCATGGTCCCTTAACTGCAATTCAGAATAAAAGATAGCTTAATTGTTAATATAAATGCAACTGTCTATTTTGAATTGTATGTTTTATTTCCCCCAAACCAGTTCATGTCTGCAGACCTGATTATGGATACTGTACAAATGTATAGCCATCCCTTAGGGAATAAAGGAGGGCTTGATGGTTATTCAAATGGATAAATGGCTGCGTAAAATGACTGGACGGTTATTTTTAGCCCTTTTCATTATTAAGTGGCATATTCAGACCATCCAATCTATCCCTTCGACGGAGGGATGATGGCGTCTGAATGTGGAATTAGTGAATGCCTCTACAGCCTCTTTGTAGGATTTTTTACTTTTAATGACTGCACTAATTAAGAAGTCCTCCTCGGGTCTTGGATAAATCAGGAAACACAGTGATGGATGGGTTTAGAGACAAAGAAAGAAAGGAAGTCGAAAGAGAGCGAGGAGGGGAGACGCTCAAGGCCAGCCCCTGCAGGAGATAGTGGTCTTCTCTCTGTTTCACTTCACAGCAGGGTTTCCTTTAAGCAAAGGTCTAGGCAGTGACACTTTCTCCTAATGAGGGAGCAAAACAGCTTTTGGTCATGCTGGGAAGCCATTAATAGTGTTAACTGGGCTAGCTGGAGGAGAATACATATCATGTCTCTCTTTATTTTCTCCCTGCAGAAGTCATCCACACACATTTGTACTGTACATACCTCAACAACCTGATTTTTCCTGCCTCGTCCTGCATAAATAATCAGATTTCTCAGGAACACAGGAACAGATGTGTGGTCATTCCTTCACCTTGGTTTTAAACTGTCATGGGAAATGATCAGCCAACAGAAGCTGGCGTACGGATACAGAATTACAATCTGTTAAATAAAGCCTCTGAGTCTAATTAAGTTAGATACTTAAGGTCATTATGTGTTCATTGTCAGTCATTATGTTGTCCTATAGGCTGTAATCTAACAGTTCATTTAAGTGGGAGTGGGAGCCTCAAAGTGTCGATGTGGTTTAGTTGGAATTATCATTTGTAGCACTTGGACAAGAATCAAGAGACTACCAGGATTAAACATCCTTTCTTTAAATGGAAACAGATAGAGAGATAGAGAAATGGATGGTGGCTCTAAAGTTTACACAGCCCTGTTAAACACCATATTTCTGTGGTGTAAAGTGAAGCATCGTTTCAGAACTTTTTCTACCTTTAATATAACTTATAACACAACAAGCATATAGCGTAAAATCAGGCTGGCCATGGAGTATGGAGCACGGAGCACTGCCATAATTTAGATCAGCTCATCTCACACAAGTGCTCATCAGCTGACAGCCTGCTCAATTGCTCTAAACACATTATTGGTTAATTGCGCCCATGCTGCCTTATTTACTCTGAAACCTGCTTTTTCACAACCCTCCTCCATCCCAGCTCCTCCTTCATCATGCTTCTAACCTAATCAGCAGGGTTGCCAGGTCTGCGGTTTTCCCGCAGAATTGGGCTACTTTTAACGTTCTGCCGCCGGTAGATTTTTTTTGTCCATGGATTGAGCAGACCCATTTTTTATGTCTGGTGTATAAGTATTTAATTTCTGTAGCAGAACAAACTACTCTATTTACACTCAAGTAGGCTACAACTAAAACAACCAGCAGAGGGGCAGGAAAACACGGAACATGGCACGCAGACATACACGCCACCCACAGAGAAGCAGAGTGTCTGCGGGCAATCAAGCAATGTATGCAGTGTGGCAGAGGTTTTACTGTATTATTTTGAATTTCAGCATTGGGCTTGGTTTTGGGCAGGTTATTATCAGCCACTGGGCTGGTTTTGTCACGCAGACCTGGCAACCCTGCTAATCAGTGTCAACTGGCGTCACTGATGCCAGCTTTGCCCTGGGTTTTTGCTAGAGATGGGCGATACAGATGTTTTTTGATATGATATGATACCAGTACTTTTTGACGTAATTTTATCGATACTGATACAGATACTTTTGAATAAAGAATAAAATACTGGACTCACGAACTTTCAAAAGGTACACATTTCAGGCAAATAAAAAGGCGTATGCAGGTCATACAGAAACTCATTAAGGGAGAAACTTCAATTAAATTAAAATGTTTGTGCAAGCAGGTAAAAAATAAGATAAATAAAATATAATCATAGCATGAACTTGTATATAGAACTAAAATATTTACAACATAAAAAATTCCCAATTTCTTTTCTTTTTTAAATTCAGGTAGAAGGGTTACATACATTTTATGTTATTGGCATGTGGTCTTAGTATTTTATTTGTTTTCGTACAATTTTGAAATTTACTTGGCCAGGCTTGTGGAGGGGCAGGGGGTCCCAGAACGGCCATACAACTAAGCATAAATAACAGCACAAGTGCTAATCAATAACTGCTAATAAATAAATATTTAAAACTGCAAATGGTATGTTTTTCTTAACAAAGTGATCCTGATTGAAACATAATTCAGTTGGTGGGTCAGTATAAAAGATATATTCAAGTGGAACTTTATTTACTTAAACCATGAAACTTTATTTTTGTCATTCTTGCAAGACCCCTCTGGGATTTCTCTATTTTCTTTGTGCCTTAGTTGAGACAGAATGACATTATCTCTATCAGCGTTTTCTGTTAACTTTCACTCACGTATGAAATTCAGTGAGCAGAAGTTCAGATCTTTAAAAACAAAACAAAAAGCTTCTCATATGCAGGTCACTTTATTTACTTTACTTTGGAAAATTTGTGTTTCTCAACAAACACTGTGAAAATCACCTTGAAAAATGTATTTTTTCTTCATTATGATTTTCAAGATTATTTTGTTTTCTCTCTTTCTTTCGTGAGTTCAGTAGCCTCATCTGACAATCTCCGTTAAAAAAAACCTACTCTGGGGAGACATTCAGTAGCAATATGTTGCATTTCTAGACTGAAAAAAAGCTTCTCGTGACTAACCCAACATGAGGTCAGCCGTTTTGGATTCACAGAGAAAACTGGTCATCACTTCTCAAAGCTTGCCACAACATTAACCCTGAAAAGTTCATTAATTCGACATCATAAGTTTTCTTCTAAAGGATGAGGCTCTGGAGGGAAAAGGATTTCTATTTTTTTTTTTTTTTTTTTTTAAATCACAGGGAGTTGTGTCTTTCATATAAATTAACACCAGTATGATGATTATAGTGAACCTCTTATATTTTCCATACAGGCTTTTATTGACAATGGAAAGTTGTAAAAGGTTTTCTCTGTTACTTTTACTTATGCTGATTATAAAGAAATGACTGTTCTTTTCCTCGCTCACGGTAAAGCAAACCTACACAGAATCTCACCAATCACAAGATGCTGCCAAATGCCAAAACACTTCAGTCTTATTCCCACATTCAGACTCACAGCTTTGATCACATTAGTCCTGTTATCTGTGCCGACGCACGCTGAATGAGCTTCTGACAAGCTCCTTGACGTGAGAGCATATTTCAGACCTTGTTCAAGGAGCTCTCCTGGGTCATCATCAGGAAAAAAGTTCATTTAGAGGCATTCATTTTTTAACTCCTAGTTATAGATGCAATGTTCTGTTAGGCTGGATCACAGATCACAGAGAGTAGTTGTAGAGAGGAAGGTTACATTTGTTAACTACTGGCCCACCTTTTCTCTTACTTACACGTACGACTTTGTCAGGGAGATTTCAGTAAAAATTTGTGCCCAGGCGAACTGTACTTTGGGTTGAGTGCCTATGAGATTTTTAAACTTTGGCTTTGCAACAGCACTTTCAGATATACAGGACATGTTTTTCTGCCAGATGCTGGACTGCTGTGCATCAATCTAGCACAGAGAAGATGGAGCCAGGCAGGAAGTTTTGCCAAGACCAAATTAAAATATTCTGTTCAGTTTAAGAGTAAAAAATTTGATGTTGACACCAGACAAAGCCCAGATCGTATTTCACTTTACTCTGGCCTTGTCCACACCGAGACGAAAACGATATCTTTCTGTTCCTTTTTGAAAAAGTATTCTGCAAAAATGGCATTGGCAATGGCAGTAAATAATAAATGGCAATAAATGTCGGTGTAAGCATGAAAACATTTGAAATGACTGACAACACTGAAGTTTATGTGCCAGGCATGTAAATGGCGCAGTAACGCTGCCACAGAAATGCTCCAAAAACAGAGAAAATTGTGGATCTAAGACATCCAAAATGTTCTACTGGCTGCCCTTCTGGTTGCACTCTGTGGTTGATCTAAGGAAATAAGGTGAATGCTGTTTGCCATGACCATTTGTTGCTCACATTGGTAGTAGAGAAGCAGAAGACATAAAACACAATCAAGTAATCCGTCATTATTGTTGTTGATGGCTGGGCTAATGCATGTTGGTCAAGTGGGCTATGGTGTAATTGTTCAGGAAAGATGCGTTTGGTTGTAGAAATGGGGACGAAACGGTTGGTGTATACAGATTTGTTCCTTCTGGGACCCAGTTTCAAAAAGTAACATTATCAGGCTACCTAAACGCTGGTTCTGTGTAGATGAAATGCTGATTCGATAAAATACTGTTGTGGTTGTGGTGTAGTCAAGCCCAAAGCAAACAGGTCAGAGGGACCAGAGGAATAGGTAAAGTTGATCTAAATCACACTTCTCAAAAAAATTAAAGTAGACTGACTAAGCACATAGAGGCACGAAAATCCAAATGAAAGAATTAAAAAGAGACAAATCCATCAAGGAACTCCTGCAGTTCGGAACAATAGCCTCCCATGTGTTGGTTTCTATGGCCCTTCAGTAGTATCTTCTCAAATGGCTTGGTGTGATTCTGTAATTGCTGCATAACCTCCTCTGTGTCATGGCTTATGCTACTCAGTGCTATATGCTGAAAATGCAGTCTGTGGGATTTAACCAAGCAGCAACCTCTGGTCCTGAAAAATGAAGCCAATGCAGAAGTGCAAAAAATTGCAATACAGCGAGTATATACTTGAGGCTGGTTGCAGAAACACCAGAAGTCATGTGCACAAAACATGTTAGAATGCAATTTTTTACACTAGAAATACACTGGTTTACAGCCTGGTTCAAAAAATTAAACGTGTCTCATTAGCTAATGTCTTCATTAGACATCACACTGTGTATGGGGGAGGAGGGTGAATTTCTCTGTACCACAATCATTTTGATTAAATTTAGGAAAAACTTCACTGTGCACTGATTGGCGCGTCTCATTTGGTTGACAGGCAGACGCTACCTATCTGTCAACCAGAAGGCTAGCTTTAGTGATAGCTTAGCTGACAGGAAGTCGAGCACAGTGGGTGGGCTCTTGTCTGCCGTTAGGTTGATCCAAAGTTTGGTTGAGACAGTGATTTCAATATGGAGGCTGCAACGGATTGGCTTCAAAAGCTTTTTGAGTCCGCCTATTGTAAGCAGATGGCTGACGTCACACAGGCTTTGTCCATTTCTCTTTCTACAGTCAATGGTTGTGAACCACTAGGAATATTGTAAAATTGCTCAGGGAAAGCAGTTGCCACTTTCAGCTCCTTTTGTCGTGAATCTCTGGTCTGAACTGGGCTCAGGAGAGCAAGAACTGCTATTGGAAATCACTTTGTCATGCCTTATGATGGACTAATTCTTCCCTGTAACCTGTAACCTAGTCTCTTTCGTCATTTGTTTATGGTCCAGTCATAATTTGTTTTCATCAGGGTTTGGGGACGGGTGCTATCCTCAACTTGATCCTTTTTTACTGTTAGGATTAATACCAGTGGAATGCATCCATCGTGCATTTCAACCACACCTAAAAAGCACATAATAAACTCTTACAGCCATGAAACTAAGAACCATACCACTTTAAAGCCATCTACTCACTGTGTGATGTACACGTCCCCAGGCAGTCACCCTGGGGACAAAAGAGCCAATAAACATCTTCTATATCCAATTACGGGACAATTAAGGATACTGACTGACACAGCCAAGGTAGCCAAAGAGAAATGGTCGCACATCTGCTCAAAAAGACGTTAAGAAAGGAAACATAAGCGCTGGTATCCTGCCAGGCTTACAGACTGCACACACTCCCATACGCGAGCATTTCTCATGGGGGCAGAGGAGCGTATGGGGCTGCCAAATCCAAAGTCACCTTGTCTCAACTTGGCTGCATCTGATGAGTTACACTCTTTTGTAGGAAGACTTTCTGAAAACCCTTCAATAGCATGTTAGTGCTGCAGTATCCACTGCTCCATAATCTCTCACGCTCAAGGAGAGAATGACTTTTTTGACACTTCCTTCCTCTCTCGCAGACTCCCATCACTGTACCAGCTCTCTTGTAATCAATGTATAACCCGACAGTGATCTTAATGGAAATAATTTGCCTTTGAGGTTCTGTCAGTTGGTGCTAAAGCTGACCAAGTCGTACATCTGTCACTTTTTAATTTATCTGAAGCTTCTGCTGTTCAACATTATCAAACCATGATTACATTTGACCTAGCTTCACTTGTCATATTCTGAACAACTCTGTTCTCCAAAGCTTGTGAACGTTAATGCCTCAAATCCCATTATAATAAACAGTCAGCCACAGAATCCCTGGATATAATGGGGACTTAGATTCTTGTCATTTTTAGCTGGAAGCAATGCTGTCCAGCATGAAGCACAGGCTGGGAAATTTGCTTCCAGAATGATAAAAATTAAAACTTTGAATTACAAGATTGAGGGGTGTGCAAATATTTTGCTTAATAAGATTCACGACATCACACTTTTACAGCTCTGTGTTTAATTGTTTGTAATTTTACAGACTGCAAGAGATATTTTTTCATCATTTTTGGTGCCATGTTGTCTTTATCTTGAGACAGGAAGTTGTAAGAGGTGAGGGTAGGGAGCAGCTTTTAATGGCTGTTGCCACAGTAAATTGGGAAAATGACTCAACCAATGAGCTAAACAGACTCCATTCTCAGGTGATATTGTAAGGTGCAATACCCCCAGTGAAAGCAAAAAAAAAAAAAAAAAAGGTTTCAGATTGCCCTGTACACTGATGTTGCTGGACTGTATGCACCATCTGTTGCAGGTGACTTAGGCTACGTTCACACTGCACTTAAAAGTGACCTGAATCGGATTTTTTGCACACATGTGACTCATATCTGATTTTTTTCTGACAGTGTGAACAGCGCAAGTCACATTGAATCTGACCTTTTCGTATCAGATTCAGGTCACTTTTGTATGTGGTTCTAAGTAAGATACATATCTGATCTTTTTGGAGTTGACTGCAGTGTGAACAGGCAAACAAAACAATCCGATCTGAGAAAGGATCAGAATTGAGCATTAAGGCCTGGAGTGTGAACGTAGCCTTATGGACTGAGAGCATCATGTTGAGTTCTGCTCAGGCTTAGGGCCTGTGTTCATTAAAGGCTGGCTTTTTCACCCACAGCCATGTCTTGGAGTGCTCAATGTCACATCTTCTGTTGCTAGGTTACAAAAGTTAGCTTCTGCTCCCAAATGACCATTGGCTCTGTTTTAAATAGGTGCTAAGTATGCTTCTTATTTCAATGAATTTTCACCAAAAAACATCAAGGATTCCTGTCAAGGCATTAGAAGCTCTTTGCAGTCTAGCTTCCCCTTTGACATTCTTGCTTACATAGCTGAAATCTGAAGTCCTGCCCTTTTTTGATCTGATTGGTTCATTGATAAGAAACGAAGATTGATGAGGGTGGCTGGGTTCCAATATTTCCAAGAGTTCAGGGACAAAAAACCCAGGTCCAAGCTGACAGGTGTTTCCCCTGGGTGGGGGCATAGCTGGCACATAACAGCAGCTTGATTTGAAGTTGATGCTTTCAGACTCTTCTGTCACTCAGGCCACGCAAGAAGAGCCTTTACCAGTCCTTATCAAGGTACATTCCACCTCTGCCTATAACCCTGCCAGGTGAACCTTCAATGTTGGTTTCAGTCCTTATAAACAAGCAGCCCAGCAGAACACCAGCTCTTCAGATCATCCATGAGGAGCAAGGAGAAGTCCCAGAGACGGTAATCTAAAGCTGACTGGTTGTTTAGAAAATCAATATCAGTTTTAATGATCATTTTCAAAAGCATGTTCTGTGCTAAGATCTAAGAATGAAAAGAAAGATGTTGTTTCGCAAGATATGGTCTTTCTAGGAAGATAAAATACAAAAGTGATATTGTTGGAGAGGTGACAAAAGGGGTTTAAAATAATGAATTTACATGTTTTAGGCTTTGTGTGACTAAATCAGTTCTGTTAATTTAAGTTTGTTGGTAATGCTGAACTTACACAAGAGGACTTCAATCATTATTTTAAAAGACTTTAAAAAGGTTAATGTCACGGATTACGGGAAAAACTCAAAAGGGAGGACCCAAAAGCAGATATAACAAAAGGATTTAATGAAACAAAAGAACTTACTTGAACAAAAATCCAGGAATCAAAATCAACTGAACAAAATCCAAAGGAGCACGAGGGAAGCACGAGGAGTAACTGACACGAGGAAGACATTGCAATGAACCAACACAGACACAGGGAGACACAGAGCTTATATACACAGGGAGTGATTAACAATGGCAGACAGGTGTGGACAATCAGACACAGGTGAAACTGGTGAAGGATGATCAAAGTGGAGGGAAACTCAGGCAGGAAGCAAAACTGGAATCACACACAAGGGAAGGCAACTACAAAATAAAACAGGAAACATGGAACCTAACACAAGAAGCACACAAGGACTGAAAACTGGACACAAGAAGCTAAACTACAGAAACACTGAAAACACAGGAGGATACAAAGAATCAAGGAGGGAAACTCAAACACAGGGAGTAAAACTAAAACATGAAACAAAACAAGAAGAACAGGGAAACTTAACATGAAACAGGGAATTAACTAAACATAAAACACAAAGAGCAAAAACTGAACATGAAACAGGGAATTAACTAAACATAAAACACAAAGAGCAAAAACTGAATATGAAACAGGGAAATAAACTAGACATGACATACATGGAGTACTACACATGAAACACAGGGGAAAACCTAAACATGGAACACAGGGAATAACTTAATACAATAAAAAACTAGACACATGGAAAATAACAAAAGCCCAAAATACACAGAAACACAAAGACTATATAAAACAGTAAAAGCTGTACAAAGGAAACACAAGGGCTACAGATAACATCTAAGAACTAAACCAAAAACAAAGTCAATCTAGAAATCACAGAATTCACAAAGGATAACCATAGGAAAACTCAGAAACATAATAAATCAAAACCAGGATCATGACAGTTAACATATGACTCTTACATCTAAAGACAATTTGTCAGCAAGCTGCTGAGGTTTTAGTCTCAGACTAAGACTTGGTAAAGACTGGGGGTCACTAACTACAAGACTAGAATAAGATTCCTTTGAGATTATTTCCAATAATGCCTCTGGTTATGGGAATTCAGCTTTTATAAAAAGATTTATTTTACAATATTACTGATGCTTAACTAAAATCTACTGGAGTAGGATATGAGGTAATATGTCTTATAATCCGAAGTTTTCAAATCATATACATAGAGAAGAAACGAATGGAAAGTTAAAAACTGAAGCAGCTTTTAAAGTTACTGCAACTACTGACGAACTATCCCAGGAACACTTCAGAATAAAAGTACTGTATGAAAACGCGGCAGTCTCACCACAGAAACAGATCGCATTTTACTTCAAAAAACACAATGGAGGCCTACCTACTGTACTGTACCTGTCATGTTAGCCTGGAATAATCGGCTGACATCACATACAGCACTGCAGATATTTAACCGCAGTTCCAAGTAGACAAGTTTCTCCATCTCTTGAGTTATAATTGTACTATCAGCAGCTTCAGACTAAACTACGCTCTTTTCTTTTTGTAAGTTAACTGATTTAACGCACTTAGACATCACTGGTTCCATTGGCTATTGATGATGAAGATTTTGCCATTGAAAACATGATTTGCATAAGACCAGACTAAAGACTTGCGACAACATCAAACATGTCTGACGTTGTCATGAGGCCAAGACTGAAGAAAAGCTGCCTCAAAACTGCTTGGATCGAGTTTGATTACCACCCTACCCATAGTTTCCATGGCTACAGAGGTAATTCAGCCCTAAGTCCATTCATCCCTGTGGGAATCTCCGTGTTAATATTTTTGTCCAGAATGTACCACAAGTACGTTGAAAAAATGAGTTGAAGATTGTAGATTTTTGACAGACCGTATGGCAGTGTGCCAGCTGACCAATGTGGCAACTAACAGGCTAAGACAAGTCATATTTATCAGCTTGATATGAGATACAGTCAAAAATATCATGATTATCAGGCGATATAAAGTGCTGTAAGATAGCTTTGGTAGTGTCAGATAAATGTAGACATTTAAGTTAACAGTTGGAAGGTATGGTTAGATTGAAAACGAACATTTGAATTGCTAATCAAGTTAGCTTAGCCCGTTTGGCCCTTCATATGTCCATATATAAAATACTTACTGTTGACCTGGTTGACCAACTTCTGCAACTATTTCTTGATATGCAATATTAGACCTGTTTTACCTGTGAAATTCCAGCAAACACATATTCCAAGCTGGTGAAAAACTGAACAATATTATCTTCTCCCCAGTAGCAACAGGTAGTTAATCACCTTTCTATTCATCCAGGAAAACGTGCAGTTGCTCGCGTTGGACCCTAGGGGGAACCGTTCTTATATTTACAGATATACGGACATCAGTAACACATGTATATGGAAAAGAGGCGTTACACCTACAACTGAGATCACGAGAGCATATTGCAATTTCAGCAAGACTCTCATGATTTCACTCAAACTTTGGATTTTAGTCTTTTACTTGAAAAGCTGGCTGGCTGCAATTTATAAACTCTTGTTTTTGATAGGCAAAGTTATTTGTTCATAAAAGAAATGACAATAATTTAAAAAACTCAGAGGTGTGGAAACAGTTGGAACCTATGGATGCCCAAATCAATGATAGACTAGAAAAACACTTGGAGAGCGCAGACCTCCGCCATTAGCCCTATCTCCCAATAGTACAGAATTCTTAAAAAAAATCCTGAATCCAGACGGTGATCCGGATCACTCCCAAAATCTAATCAGTTCTTCCTTATGCCATTTCTGACATTTCCTGAAAATGTCATCAAAATCCGTCCATAACTTTTTGAGTTATGTTGCTAACAAACTAACTAACAAACCCTGCTGATCACATTGCCTCCTTTGTGGAGGTAATAATAAAGTTAGGGGTTTAAACTACAGTTAAGAAACCATAATTACACCTTGAAGAATATAAAAAAATAAAATATATATTTTACCTTATTATAGATACAAGTTATAGATAATTACTACATGACTACTGCTGGACTTGGAGGTTAAGGGTCAAACCTGCCTTCAACAGGTAAAGTATAAAATCTGCCCATGCTTCAGACATTGTTGAAATTTGGATTAGTAGGCTAAAATAAAGCTTTGGCTTCATTCTGTCAGTTTTGTTCTTCACTGCAGTGATACAGATGCTTACTCCAAAGTTTGTACCCTGTGACATCACTCTGAATCAGACCCAAAACTTTCAGCTACAGAGAGCAGTGACACACTGTACTTTCAGACTGTGTTAAGGTATTTTTCTGTTTACTGTTTAGAAATGACCAAACCTGAACCCAACCTAAAACTAGGAAGATTTTACAGGATCTGGAAGATAACGCTCATGTAGTTCAGTTCCATCATGGCCTTCAAAACACAAGGTAGTGGGGCTTTCTTGAAACTCTGAGGAACCACTTCATTAGGTATACCTGTTCAGCTGCTCTCAAAGGCTTGTTTGCCTATTACATGGCAGCTACCAATGCATGTAGACATGGTCAAGATGATCCGCTGGTGTTCAAACTCAGCAAAAGAATGAATAGAGGGGTGACTCAAGTGACTTTGAATGAGCCATGGTTGTTGAAACCAGACAGGCTGGTCTGATTTTCACACACAACCATCTCTATGGTTTGCAGAGAATGATCAGAAGAAGAGAAAACATCCAGTTAGCAGCAGTTATCCAAGCCAAAATGCCTCGTTGATGGTAGAGGTCAGAAGAGAATGACCAGACTGGTGCTAGCTGATAGAAAGGCAACTATAATTCAAGTAACCACTCATTACAAGCAAAGTACACAGAAGAGCATCTCTGACTGCTCAACAAGGCAAACTTTAAAGCAGATGGACTACAGCAGCAAAAGACCACACTGGTTGTCACTCCTGACAGCTAAGAACAGAAACTGAGGCACCACTTCACTAGCGTTCACCAAAATAGGACACACAAGATTGGAAAAGCGTTGTCTGGTCTGATGTGTCTCAATTTCTGCTGCCACATTTGAATAATGGGGTCAGAATTTGATGCAAACATGAAAAGCTGACAGACCAACACGTGTCATGGCTATCAGGGAGATAAGAATATCAACGGACAAAATGTCCAAATGAAAAATACGCTAATTACCAATTAAGAGAAAATGGAATAATTACTATGATATACTGTGTTACCTAGAAGATATGTTGCAAGTATCCTTTGATATAAACTTAAAGTAATATAAAAGCCTGTGCCAAGCAGAATGCTGCAGAGAGTGGTAGTGTTGTAGTACTCAAGAACGCTCTTGGTCTTGAGACCGGTCTCAAGACCACATTTTGAATGTCTTGGCCTTATCTTGGAGCATTTTTACTCTGTCTTGTCTCAGTCTCTGACTGGCCAGAATCAGGATTTTCCATCAAGACCGGTCAAGACCAGCACTGATCTGCTATTCTTCAACTTCGTTAATGTGATAATAAGTTGGACATTAGTCCACCCTACCCTTATTTCTAGTAAGAAATACCTCTGACCACTTTCTTTCAGCCTCATTCACCTGACAAATCTAGATAAACATCTCATTTTCAGATATTTAAAATAATTCTAGACTTGTCAGTGGCTTTTAAATGCATACAAGGATTTATTTTTTACAAGAATTTAGTTGAACAAATGTTTTAAGATTTGAGATTTTTGCATGTTGTGCATTGAAAGAGTTGCATAAATATTGTTTTTATCAGTCAAATGTATTAAAAGAAAACTAAAATTAAAGACAGAATGCTCTTTAACTGTTCAACCTTGTCATGTTTTTTTTTTTTTTAATGACTTTTGTGGTCTCAGCTTGTCTCGGTCTGTCTTGACTCGGTCCAGCCCCCAAAAGTCTTGGCCTTGGTGCACTCTGGTCCCGGGCAAGTCTTGGTCTTGGATAGTTTGTTCTTGAGTACAACACTAGAGAGTGGCAAAATCTGCCTATGACCTATTCTAAGATCAAGTAGAACTATATTCAGCACAGAATCTTGTCAAGCAGAAAGGCATAGATTCATTTTCAACTGCTAGAATGTTTTTCTCAATTAACACTATAAGATGTAAATATTTCTGTAATTAGTTAAAAAAATGAAAACATTTCGAAAATAAAACATTTTACACAGTAATCTATTATTTACTTTTAATTTTGGTCTAAATTTGAACTTTTTCCCATATTTTTCACATTTCAAAATGTCTTTTTATCATTACAAAGGAGTGATATTTTAATTTGGGCACCTGCGGCACAATCAGGTTTTTATTGGTAAGGATGGAGCAAAGAGACTAACATGAACTTATGAAACATCCTTTGATGAGAATCAGCTCACCACCCTTTCCTGCACACCAACACTAGTCACAGGAGTGAAGTAGGTAACTCAGTGGATAACTTCACTCATGGTGCATGAGCGTTTCAAATCAAAAACAACAATAATCCATCAGAAACATGTGATCACTGCACAACAAGCAACATCTAAACACATTTAAACACATATAAATACATCTAAAACACATCTTTACGCTTTGCACAATGGCATGATGGGAAAACTCTAACCCCTGATTTGAAATAGCAGTGGACAGAGCTTAGATCAGTCGACTCTCTACAGTGTTAGACTAACACTAACTGTATTAATATCGCCAAGTGACTCCAACACTGAAGGTCATTTCACCGATAATAGATAAAATCACCCTTTTGGGTGTTAAAATCAAATCTGAGTGTTTACTGAGATATACAGTAAATAAGTAGGGAGCTGTGCAACTCCTCCAGCCAGCTGCCAAAACTGGTGGTAAGATTTCAGTTGAATGAAAACAAAACTGTTCACAATTGTTCTTGAATGTAGCCTGAAAACAACACGTCATTTTTATCTGGTTGCACTATTATTAGCAGGAAAAATAAAGAATCATTATTAGTCTTTTTTGGGTACCATCTGTCCTGGATTATTCACATTTTGATAAGTTAAGAACTCCTCCTGTCATCTTTCTTACATGAAACCAAAATAACTAAACATAATGATCAACATTGTGTTCTTCAAGCAGAGAGCCTTGCTGTTGTTCTGGCTCTTTCTGCATACACTAATCTACTACAACTGAATTAATCAGAACAGGGGAGTAAATTGTATCATGTCTATACCCAACAGCGAATTAAAAGCATGGTGTCATAAAATGTGGTCGTTATCACATTATGGCCACTTTAGGGCTCCATAAAAAATTATACTGAGTCGTAAAGATAATACAGATATATAATGCATGAGAGTGTAAAGACTGTAAAACCCAATCTCTGTGTTAAAGGAAATATAGAACAAAACTGACATTTTTAAAGAAAGTTTGCTTTAATAATAGGACCCCCCATTAAACACTGACTAATGCTGGAGGTATGAAGATGTGGAAAAATCATTCAGCCATTACAATTTTAACAAGGAAACTATTTCTGTTGCCACAGAGCTTCTGCTCAATACAAATGTATCATTATTAAGGAAGGACTTATGGTCATTTTTGATGATGG
This sequence comes from Cheilinus undulatus, assembly GCF_018320785.1. Classification (NCBI taxonomy): domain Eukaryota; kingdom Metazoa; phylum Chordata; class Actinopteri; order Labriformes; family Labridae; genus Cheilinus; species Cheilinus undulatus. The sequence continues at coordinate 42,755,366 of NC_054868.1, forward strand.
CAGAAGAAATTATTATGCATCACTTACCCCCAATTGTATATTCTGATTAGACAAAAGGTATTACATGAGTGCTGATACAAAGTCAAGCATCACTGGGACTTCACAAAGTGTATCCCTCTGCCTTAGCTAGGTGTTCTCAATACAGTGAGTTAACATCCTAGTAAATGGATGGCCTTGTTTGAAGACTCATCTGGCCTCATATTCTGATTCATGTGACTGCCTGCCATTGGCTGTAGTTGAAATAAAGGTGTGGTCACACGACAAATGTTGGTCAGATGGCCCAGATGAAGACCTGCATGGTTGAAATATGTTGAATTATATATGTTATAATAAAGGTTTTTAAGTAGAACCTTGCAAAGCAGATGGATTGGCCAGATTTCATGTCTCTCATCAGGCAAATCCATCTTGGAAGGGTTTAATCAGAAAAGATTGAGCCAGGTCTGAGAACAGACTGGACCAATCAATTTAGGGGATGAGGCAGTAGCTACGGGCTACGGGTTTAGTTGCATTTGAAACTGGTATCAGTGACTGCCGCTGATTTAACAAGTAGGTCAGATGCAGTTATAGTATAGCAGCAGTCCTATCTGACCTGGACCACATTTCTTAATTAAAAGAAGAGGAAAGAATTACTGAAAGCTTTCCTGCTTCTCTCCTGAACTGCTGAATTTGCGCTAGATGCCAGTAAGGTTTAGCTGTACTGTAAGGCGGTATATGCAATGGCAGCTGGTGTACTGATTAGCTCGGAAGTAGCTACAACTTCAGTTTTATCCCAACTAGGACCGTATTCCTTTATTAAAACAACAGCAAAGAACCACATGCTTTCACTTGTCTCTTGACCTGCTTCAGCATGAGTTTGCAATAGTTACTGAAAGGGTTTAGCCAGTAGTAATGGCTACCACAGGTAAAGCTATTAGCTCAGATGTTGTTTTAACAGCAGATTTATAAGATTTGGACAGCATTTGTTTATTGAAAGAGGAGCACGGAACCATGCTGAATGCCTTCCTTGGCAAAGATGTTTTTTTGCACTTCTCTCTACCGACTTCGGCATGAGTTTTATCCACCAACAAGCTCCACCATTTGTAAACTATGACAGCACCTGCCTGCAGAGCTTATGCTACTTACAGGAGTTGTTGCTGATTGGCCAGTAATGAATGTGACTGACAGAGTGTTCGTCCAATTACCTTTGGACAAACGTTGAAAAGCTGGACACATTTTTTGAAAAGTCCTTCCCTTCCGAAAAACTTTGTATAGAATGTTTCCCAGATTGATGTGAACTACAGCCCATGCAATGGATATGTGAATCAGTCTAACTGCTGTGTAAAGCTAATATTCGTAGACTGTGAGACCAAACTGTAAAAGATTGTTAGAAAAATAACAAAAATGTAAAATAGCTGTTTCAACTAAAAATTTCTGGGTTGACAGAACACATTTTTAGTCTTAAGTAACAAGCCATAGATTAATTTAAGCTTTTTTTTTTTTTTTTTTTGTAAATGTATTCAAGCTATCTTACAATCATCTCTAAATCCTTGCCTTGGGAATTTGACACTTCTGCACCATGAGTGAAGTTACCCACTCAGTTAGAGAAATCCTAACTTCAACACAGACAGGATTATGAACTGAACTTTTAGGAAGAGTGCTTTCTGGGTAAAAATGCACCTTTCCGTGCTTGCTACTTGTAGTCAATCAAATTAGCTTACTTTGGGGTACATGATTGTTCACAATTAAAATACATGCATTTTAATAATATATAAGGTAAAATTGTTGTGGATGAGAAACATGGAAATTATATGTTTACAAAGAAAGTATTTCCACAGCTTAAAAGCTATAACGCAATCAGTTCTGACAAATTTGTGTGTTTTAAACTTGTTCGGTTTTACAGTGTATTTCCACCCTCATCTTTAGTTGTTTTCTTTTAACATTTTCAATGCTTGGAGTGCCTTGTTACATATCCTCCCCCTACTTTTCAATAACAAACTTTGCTTTACAGTTCTTCCACTTCATTCCCCTTTACCTGTGGTTGTAGAAGTTTGTCTATAAAAGCAATGTCAAACTCGAGATAAAGATGTGCTGATATCCAGAAAAACATCACTCCCTCTTTAGTGTTACTGCTTAAATAAAACCCAGCCTTGGAAAAAAGGATTCATATCTCCCTAGAAACATTTATCTCTAGTTTGTTTCGCATACATCATCCCCATTTTAAAACTCCCCCCTAAAAGTAAAGGAAAAATGTAACATTGAAACAGCTTGTTTATTTGGCAAGGACATCACTTTACACATCTACCACACCATACAGTGTCTGTATGTGCTGTGTTGCACTGAGGATAACATATGGGGTTAATGAACTGTGTTGTCCAGGACATATGTCTTCTCTAGCTCGGTTAGGAACAGCTCCTCCTTTTTTCCAGGTGGCTATGTCCAGGCTTTAATACCCCACTGTGAACGGTGACACTCCAAAGGTCACTTTGCAGTGCTGGTATGTGTACACACTCCTGTTCATGTCTATGCTGGTGAGTGTAACAGTAGGAGATGCTGTTTTGGGCTTAAGGCTCCCGTTGCTGAGAGAAAAAGGGCTGTTTATTTGTTAATTAGCCAGGACATCACTGTGGATTTCTTTTTTTACTGCAAAAACCCAGTTTTGCAAGAATTTTTATTAAAACCCCTTCGAGAAACTTCTGGTTTTCAGCAATTTTGGTGGAAAAAATAGTAACTGCTGATCTTGTACAGTACATTTTTTGTAAATTCTTCATGTTGAAAGAATCCTTTAATACAGTGGTTCCCAAAGTGGGCCATGGGCCCCCCAGGGGGGCACGAGGTCATAATAGGGGCCGTGATAAGGCAAGGCTTAGCAACACAAGCTGATGACTTCAGCACTGCAGAATTGGAGCAATTCATTGATATCACCTCAGATTAAACAATGCCATTGAGAGTCTGGCCACATGCATTCCTTTTGCAACATCCTACCTGTGTGAAATAGTTGATTTTTGTGCTGTTGCTGCTATTATTACAAATCTTAAAGATGTTTGTTGATCTTCACAGAGTCAGCATTTTAAAACTTAGGTTTTTATGTTGTGGTATATTCTAAAAATTAAAAAAAAAAAAGAAATTTGTGTGCAAAAGTTGTGAATGCCAGTGTGTTTGCCATATATTTACAGGTTTTTACATGTTGAAATGTACAGTGTGGGTTGGGGGGCCCGAAAATATTTCCCTTTTGCCAAAGGGGGGCCCGACCAAAAAAAGTTTGGGAGCCACTGCTTTAATATGACCCATTTCTTGTGCAGTGCTGGGGTTGTTTATCAACATAGGAAGCCATGGCTAATGCAGGGAAATGGGTGCTTTAGAGGGATTTTCAATTAGTCATCAATGCAAGTAAGATGAAACTGAAACAAAGGAACAGCTGAGTGTCACAAACACCAATGGATTAGCTGGGACAAAGACTGGCTTGGGCCTGGAGAGTTGTAGTGGACTTCTGAGAATGGGTAAATCTACCTTTGACCAATTCTCAGATGAGAATAATGTAATGCAGAAAGGCATGGGTCATTGAGGCTAATGGTGAGAGCACCATCTCTCTTCCCCATAACTGGGTTTTCATGCTTGGGGTGTTCTGGCTAATCAGAAGTAGCTGTATGAGAAGAGCCTTCTGTAAGAGGAGGACTGTACTGGGCTATCCACAGTGGAAGACTTTGTCTTTCTTCAGGGCTAATCCAAAGAGTGGAGGTTACAGTTGAGATCATCAGTCTATGTGGACTAATACTGAACAATTGATTGTAAGACTCAATTTTCAGTTGTAATATGGAACTTTATAGTGATGTCCACTTACCAGAGTATGGGTTAGCGATTTGTTCAGACAATTTGTTGGTGTTTTCAGTGGAGGATGGTATTTAACTGTTGTAAACAGCTAAGTTATGCTGGGTATCTTGCCTGTGTATTTTAGCATACATTGACAGTAAATTTTGTCTATTTCCACTAATAAATTAGTGAAATTTTAGGCTGAAACAACAGACCTATGTCAGTTGAGGTCCTTTTCTTTATTTATCCTCATTCTTCAAACTTTAGAGTGTTTTTTAAGGACTAAATTTAGTTTCCTTGGTCAACCTCAAACCTGAAAATGTGTCCAAAAGGATTGAAATTTCTTGTCCGAAAAGCAAATTTAAATATTGGTATCACTATTAGTATCGGCTAAAATAAATCTGTAAATATTGGCATATCCAATATTGGCAAAAATCCAATATGATGATGATGATGAGTCTTGATTGAATTTGTTGGTCATGGGTCCTGGGTGTTTATAATGTGTCTCCTGGGTTATTATGATGTTAGGGTTACCTCATTGGCTGATTTTTTTTTTTTTTTTTTTTTTTTAATGAGTCCTTCTGTTGTTGGGTTTTGTCCTTCATGTTGCGGTCTTGTGCTTATTTTATAATGCTTTGATTATTTGTGATTCTGATTATTATCAGCACTTTGTAAACCTCTGTTTTTAAAGGTGCCAGTCAAATAAAGTTATCATGCTGATTTCACAGTTTCATAACCACTTTAAACTCTTCACAGTGGCTGAATAAAAAGACATTGCATTTAAAATGAGTCCCAATCTAGCAGCTATAACATGTGGGAGCAGCACCCTTAATTTAATAATTTGGGGCCAGTCTGGTTTAATAGAAATGATCACGTCCCCTTCCATATTTAATGGCATTAGATTAGCACTGATGTCAAGGGAGCAAGTACACTTTCAATCAAATGAGCTGGTCAGGAAATTTAAGCCGTTTTCTTAGAAAAGGTCCAATGGTTTGTGTAAGTATTTCAGTGTGATAGTGTGAGCCACAGAGTGAGTTAACCTGATAATAAAGCTCATTATTTAGCTGCAGGCTGAGCTCATTCTTGTTTGTATCTGAGAATCCACTGAAATGGTGCAATGTGTAAAAATAGAAAGACTTATCACAGGAATAAGATAAATGAACAATCACAGGATGCTAACAATCCATGCTAATTTTTATCAAAGAGATAATTGTGGCCTTCTTGTTGGGGGAGCATGTCAACAATGCCGCTTTATCACTGATGAAGTTATTATGAGAGATACTATTTTTTGCCTGCAGGAAAGAAGGCTTCCCAGTCAATTAAGTGTGAATGTCTCATTTTGTAGCTGACTAATGCTGTTTTCTGCACAGTGATTATCACTCAGGAGGTGTGATATGTGGAATCTCAATCTGTGAACTATTTGTCAGTTCATTTTCAATCATTTCCTCTGTTAGTTTTTCATCTTCATCCTTCATGCTGTTTCTAAGACCTTACTTCCTGGCCTTTAGTTTTTCTGTTATTGTATACCTTGCCTCTATGTGTGTCACTTGAGCTACATCAGCCTCACCTTCCAGGATATTTAGTCAGCAAAACATTTCAGGAGTTAGTTGTTCAAACATAAACTTCACAGCAGAAGACTTCCTCTGTTAGATGGGAGAGAGGTCTTATTCACACTTGCACAAAACTGCTGCATACCTTCCTGCTGTAAACTGCAAGTGTGAACAAACAAGGCAGTAGATTTACTGGGTAGGTTACCCTGAAAATGTCCAAAAATGTCAGGGCTGCATGTGTCAGAAGGGGCCGGTTAGTGGATGGTGGGGCAGAAGAAAATACTAGGGGGGCAGCAGGGAAATTTTAGGTAAAAAAAACTCTGCTGTTCTCTTTAATACATACAGCTCTCCAAGGTTAACTGAGGAAGTTTTTAGAAATTTTGTGCAAATATATTTATGTGTATACATCAGTGCCAGTTTGTAGATTTCTAGATCAAAAAATACAGGAGAAGAACATGGACAATGTCCAAGGTGAAGTAAAGATCCTATATTCAGCCTATGCATTTATGCAGGTTGCAAGGTTTGAGGACTTTTAGGGTAGTAATACATTAATGCATTTAATGTGATTAAGCTCCATGATCAGTGTCCATGATTTATTTACAATTAATTGCATTTTTAGTGTCCTGTTCACCTTGGCTAAGCCACTGCAGTGTCTCCTTGCAGCCACAATGGTGTAAAATAAGTCCACCACTGCTCCTTAATGTCTCATTACACCTTAAAAGTCTCACAGACAGCTCAGTGGACAAATCGAGTCATCTGCACCTTGTGATATTAAACATTTACCTGTTCACTGTTCCCTTGTTTACTTTTCAGTCCATAACAAGTTCTTCTTTCTTTGGTTGTGTTCTTGTGATAATCTTAAATCTATCTATGAAAGCAGGCCTGTGTCCAGGCATGAATTCGGTTTAAGTTTGAGACAGTATCAATCGAAAGTGAAACAAAAATTGTTTAAAATGCAAAGTAGTAGAATTTGAAAATGCCACAAAAGGGGGCATTAATCTAACCTTGCAGAGCAGATGGATTGGTGAGATTTCATGTCTGTCATTAGGTAAATCCGTCTTGCAAACTCCCAATTTGAAACGGTTGTGTCAGGTCTGAAAGCAGGCCTGACCGATCAGAGTCATATGAGGGAAATGAGGTGGGAGCTATGTGTAGGGTTTCGTTGTACTGGAAGGCAGTAGCAATGGCTGCGGCTGGTGTAGTGCTTAGCTTGGATTGGGCTATAGTAAAGCTGCAGTTTTACTACAACTAGACCAGGTTTATTTTCAAGAAATAAAGTACAGCCCTGACAGCTTTTCATGACAGAAAAGATGCTTTCGCTCTGATACTGACCTGCTTCAGCAATAGTAACAGGTGGGGTTTAGTTGTATATACCATGCTGCCAGTGTAGCAATGAGCTCGGATGTAGCTATTGTTAAACTGCAGTTTTATTAGAACTGGGCCACATTTCTCTACTAAAACAGCAATAAGCCACACTAAAAGGCATATAGGATGTTTTTGCATTTCTCCGCATGAGTTTTATCTGTCAGCAAGGTCTTTCATTGGTACAGTACGACATCCCCTGCCTGTTGAGCCCAGGTTACCACCAAGGCTGTGCTTGCTTACTACCCAATTTTGTCTTGTAACTCTGATTGACTCATAATGACTGCGACAAATAGAGCATTTGTCCAATCACCTTCCAAGAATTCTTTTGGAAAGCCCTGCCCTTCTTTTCCCAGATAAAGGGGCAATACAGCACATGCAATGGGAATATGTCTAACTGGCGTTTCAGGCTAGGATTAATCAGGATTAACTACAGAAATTCTGAGATCAATCGTAATTACAAAATGTAATCATTTGAGGGCCCTAGTATTTATATCAAGTAAACTTGGCTATTTTCATCATCAGTTTCTTCAGGTATTAAGGGGATTTATTCATTCCTTCATGTATTAACTGTCCATAGCACAACAGTAACAAAAATAAAAATACATTAAACAGAATGGTATGAAGACTGATAAGAAAATTAAGAACAGTTAAGTTAAGCAGAATAGTTCATTAATGTAGTTTTTAGACCCATAGGAACAAGTGTCAAAGCCTGAATATCTGATGTAAAGTGGCTTCCTATAAATGGAGCAGAGAGGCCAAAAGCAGTTTATCAAAATGAAGTGTTTGTCTGTGGCACTTTGAGTATCAGCCAATCACTAGAACATGCTGAGTAGTGATTATGAGACTGATTTAATTAAGAAGCAAAATATGGTAGCATTTAGACAATCAAGGCTTTATAAATAAATTTAAAAAAAAAACTGAGCCTGTCACATCTTACACTTTTCCCCTCTAAAGTGGGGCATCATAGAAAAAAGTTTGCTCTATCCTGTTACTCCATTGCAACCATTTCTTCATTTCAGGTATCATGAGTTATTTTTGTGTTTCAGTTTTCCTGGAATTCTGGAAAGCACAGCAACATGCAGAATGCTGTTTTCAGACTTGATTTGCCCCACTTCCTCTCTAGATTGGACATTTTGCCCTTGTGTGTTTCCACATGTCATCGTTGTCTCATCCAAATTGCTATCACCTGGTAGCCTATTAGCATCAGTTGTTGCTTGCTTCCTTTCTACCAACCATGAGCTTGCCACACAAACATGAAGGCCGTTTAGGCTATCGTCTGATGTATCATGATCTGATGGGTCTGGAATTGGCATTTCCAGTATAGCTCAAAAGACCATATGCTGAACATATGCCAACTGCAAAACAGGCCACATTTCTGCTACTTTTACCTGTGCTTTTATTTATCACCACTGCAGATTGTTTTCTCACTCAACCACATGGATGCTACACACAGTCCTATTCTAAGAGGGAGCTAATGTTGTTACAGGATGGTGTAATGATCAGCGCTGTGTTGGATTTACAACAACTTGTCAAGGAAAAGTAGGCCTTTAAAATAGTAAGTACAGACAACAAGTGATCTTCTTTGCTGAAATAATGTAGACACAGATTTTCCTTCAAGTAAATACTGATTTATCATACGTGGTTTTAGTCTTCACAGTCATGCAGTTGAGTTGTGTATTACCTTGTGCTAGCCCAGCTCTTACATTATACTACAGTACATGTAACTTTAAAAACATACCTTTTCAGAGACTGTATAGAAAATGTACTTCTCTGCCTATGTTGTCTCTCAGATTGTCCTTTCGTGCTGATGTTGTCCTTGCACAGCCATTCCTTTGTGCAGCAGAGTTTCCTCAAAATGTCAAAGCATGTCTGCAGAAAGGAGAATAACAGTATTCCTATACATTTTCTGTGCTATGGTGAAAAGAGTGTCTTTGCAGTCTTGTTGCATGTAAAATAAAAATATAATGCTGGGTGTTCATCACATAACCGAGAGAGAAAAACTACAGAGACGTAGCATTATCATTAAAAAAGCACTCTGCTGGGACAAAGGTAAGCTACATTTTTATGTTACTTCACTTATATCAAGAAAGATCTGCCTGAATAAATTGTATTTAAAAACTCTTATTATAGGGTTACTATTGCTCTTCTGTAATGTATGGCTGACTCCTACTTTTGTGCCCATATCTGATAATGTGGCACATTGGGACTGTTGGTACCCCAGAGTTTCCTTTCCCTTGCAGTTTTAATGTTAAGTCTTAAGTGTTGGTAAGTTGCAAGCACAGTTTAAGTCAAATTCCTTGTAAATTTAATCATAACTGGCCAATAAAGTGGATTCTAATTTTTAAAAAGCACTACAAAAATATAAATTCAAAGCACTTGTTTTTTAGTGCTAGCAGTGTTAGCCTGTTAGCAGTCCTACACTGATTACAATGCCCAGTACAAACACAGAACTCAAATACTCTAAAACTTAAGGCTGATGTAAGGCATAAATTTGCCGAATAAGCTGCATGAGGGCACCGTTGGGCAGGAGGATTGGTACAACCCAGGTCTTGCTCTGGATGTCCTTTGCATATGACCGGGGCATAGGAGATAATCTGTTGAAAGGCTACTGACCTGGAGTCAGCACCTCCAAATCTGAGGCCATGGTTCACCAGAAGACAGTGGATTGCTCCCTCCAGGCTGGGAATGAGTCTCTGCCTTAGGTGAAGGACTTCAAGTATCACGGGACCTTGTTTACTTGTAAGGGTATGAGGGAGCTTGAGATTGGCAGGTGAATTAGTGCAGTGTCAGCAGTACTACGGGTGTTGTGATGGTCTGTTGTGGTGAGCAACAGAGACTAGACACACAGGACCCCAAGTAGGTCTGACAACCTGAGAAGATCTGATATTTACACTGGCCATAGCCAGGTTGCCCAAAATTCCCTATTTAGGTCCATTTGTTCTAGTGAAGACAATATCTCAAGAACACTTTGAAGGATTTTTTTCCAACTTTGCACTAATGTCAATGATCACTCAAGGATACACTGAATGTACTTTGGAGGTACAAAGTAAACCTCGCTATCTTCATTTTATGCATCAAGTTGAACCTGGGTACACAATGGTTTAGGGGTTAGCACTTTTCTCTCGTGGAAAGAAAATTCCTGGTTCAAATCTCAATTGGACAGAGCCTTTCTGTGTGAAATTTACGTTCTCTCCCCATGTATGCGTGAGGCCTCTTCGTGTACTCTGGCTTCCTTCTACAGTTCAAAGATAGGCCTGTTAGGTTAATTGGTGACTCTTAATTGTCTGTGAGTTTAAGTGTGGCTGCCTGTATGTCAGCCCTGTGGCTAACTGGTAACCTACCAGGGTGTTTCGTGACTTTCAACTAATGGCAGCAGGGAATAACTCCAACCCTTGGCTACCCAGAAGGGGATAAGAGAAGTAGATAATGGATGAGTGGGTGGAATATGAGCCCCATACACTTAACCCTTTGGGTGCCAGAGTTTTTTCAAGAAAATATTCAATTTTGATATCAAGATTTTAAAAGGCTGTAGCTTGAAAATGGTAAGCGATAAAGGCATACTGTAAATGAAAAAAGTCTTCAGTATGTCCCAAAGTTTGTGATAGGAGTAAATTCACTCATCTAATTTGCATATTCTGACATCATGGCCACGGTGAGGCAAAGCGTCGACTTCGGTACGTGCTGCTTGTGGACTGTTGTGGCGCATGGACTCCATGTTAGTGCTCACAGATGCACCGTCAGTCTCACCCATGGTTTCACCAGACGACTGAATGCCATGTCAGAGGGTGAATATTCCTCTATTCCTCCCGACATTGTGAGTATTCTCGCTACAATTCACTCTCTCCTTCTCTCCATTATGCTCCGACTACAACCACCACTTCCTCGTTTCCTTGACCGGGGGTGCGGCTTTCAAAACTCTCTCTCTCCAAAACTTTGAATAGAAACACCCACAAATGCTGCTGGGATTGAAGTTACTCATGTCCGCCATCTCCTGGTGTAAAGTAGTAACAACATTAGGAACCATACTTTAAGCTAGAGGCCGTTAAATTCAGCAATGTTGCTTGTCGCAATTTTGTGACTTTGGTGCTTAAAAGCATCTTGCAGCCCTACGAGTGGCTCCCGCTAATCAGTGGACTTGTAATGCAATTTTTCAGTCCTCTTAACACTCATAGTTGCCTACTTAGGCTATGAATTCCCATCACTTTTAGCTAATCCCATTCATAGACATTCACATGCTATGGGAGTGATTTACAGCTCAGTGTCTTGGCCTAGGAAACTTAGATATGTCACCACAGGAGCTGGGCATCAACTTTAAATAAGAAGATTTCTTTCATCATAGGAAAACTTGAACTATTACGGCAACTATGGAGTGGTTCTCCCCAAAACCAATAAACAGACTTTCATATGTAAAAACAGTACACTTTAGATCACTTTAAAAGCTGTGCACTGTAAAGCTCTTGAAATTAATTGCAAGAAAGTGCTCCAACAATATGACCTGTAAAACTCACAGCACTCTTTCAGCATTATAGGCAAACATACTCAGCAGTGGTGTTTTTGCCACATGAATATGTCTGGGTAATAAAGCCGGACAGCCCGGATATGGAGAGAGCGGCGAGATGGTAATAAGGAGTGTATTTAAAGAAGAAAGATAAACTCAGACAGAAGGTTAAGGACCGAGTGATCGAAAGAGTGTGAGCGTGTGTGAGCAGTTGGCTTGTAGCTGCACGGTTGGCATATTCTCAGTGGGATGAGAGGACATTCATGTGATGTCAGCACACATTAACCTCTCTGCAAATACATCGGAAACAAATAGGGACACATGTGCCCGGATCCCACCAGCTCTAAGAAACAAGTCTGTGGAGGAGAGCACATCCCAAAATAGAAATAGGAAGAAGCAAGAAGAACCACATGGCATAAAGAGATGGATTTTTAAAAATAGTTAGAGGAGGAATTGTATCAGAATAAAGGCTAATTTATACAGCTTTCTTTTGTGTGAATCAATCTGCCGAGTTTTTGGAATCACTGAAGGCCCAATGATGGGGAATTACAAGGACACTTCAGTAGTAATTCAGTAAGTTAGAGTGCCTTTAAAAAATATTCACCCACTTGAATGTTATAACCTTTTATTGATTTTATAAATCAGTCATGGTTAATTTAGTTGGGCTTGATTGAGCTAATTCAAGGTCCAGACAGTTCTCACATTTAGTGAAATGGGGATCACAAACTGAGTTACCCTACAAGAAGGACACTATCGAGAAAGGCCACTAAGACACCTATGACTACTCAGAAGGATTTACAAGCTTCAGCAGCTGAGATGTGAGAGACTTTGTATTCAACAACTGTTGCCTGGGTTGCCCGAGTTCGCCAAAAGGCATGTGGGAGACTGCATGGGCAAGTGGAAGAAATTCTTTGCTTTGATGAGACCAAAACGGTGCTTTGTGGCTGTAAGTCAAGATGCTATGCTTGACATCAAACACTGCTCATCACCACAAGCACACCATCCTCACTGTGAAGCACAGTGGTGCCAGCATCATACTGTGGGGATGCTTCTCAGCAGCTGACCCTGGCAGGCTTGTAAAGGTAGAGGGTAAAATTAATGTGGCAAAATAGAGGAAAATCCCGGAGGACAATCTTATTCGGTGTGCAAGAAAACTGTAAACAATAGTGTCAGGTGAAGCAATTACCTCATATGCAGCTATGGCAGTTTTATCAGGACCGGATAACATTTCTTTATTAAAAGAACAACAAAGAAATGCACTTAAAGCTTTTCTTGGCAGAAAAGATGTATGTGCTCTTCCCCTGACCAGCCTCAGCATGAGTTTGATTTACCTACTGGCTTGTAGTGACAAACAATAACAGCTGCCTGCTGAGCTTGAATTGTGCAGTTTATTCCTTGGAGTGGAGCGTGCCTACTCCCCCTTCCCATCTTCATCTATGGCATTTACCTAGGTACCCTAAATTGACACTACTGACCTTACAACTAGTCACAATGAAGGGTTTGATGAGCACTTTACACCCAAATTTAAGATAGAATCTCTACATTAAGGCAGATGACAAGACACGGTACTATTGTAGGTATTCTGAACAAAGCTTGTGCAAAAATATGCGTCAACCTGTGGTATATGGTTAAATCTAAAAAAATAGTGTTTAAACTGAGCAAAAAGCTGTGATTCTATTTGCAGTATCACCACAATTATTTACAACAGATTAGTACTTGGCATCTGAGTATTGATACAACAGAGTTTAAAAAACATTGTGATTTTCATCAGCAATAATCCTCGCCTTTATCTAGTGGCCTTTTTTTTTTTTTTTTGACAAATTCCTCTTTTTTCCTAAATGTTCCAATGAGCACCAAACATCCAAAACACACTATCTGACAGCTTTTTATTCCAATGTATAGCTGTGGCTCATGACTATATCATTAAAGTTGTTCTAGAGGCCAAACTTATAAAAAATGTACCATCTTGGCTCTTCTTCACTCCGCATGTCCAGATGGACATCTGGCTCATGTTCAAGCTTTGACAACTGTCAACGTCGTGATGCTAGGACTTACAAGGATTTATCTTAAGCACACCGATGGGGAAAATCTGCCCCGGTCTTAGAAGTTTTCTGCAATGACATGTAGACTTTCAAGGGCGCTGATTACTCACTAACTTGATTATACAATGAGTTAATTCTATACTGTTCATACAGGCAGAAAGAAACCAAACACTATAGTCCAGCTGCCATATTAATTGGCTGCTACTGGCTAATTGCTCTAACATGCTAATTATAGTGTTGTGAACTTAAGACCTCCCCATGTTGCCCCCTGAAGACACAACCGCTTCATCATGCAGCCTCAGCGTAAGCTACCATTGTTGATGGATGGAGCACTGTGGTGTTAACAACAGGTTTCCTGTTTGCATATGTTAAGCCAATTTAAATCCAAGTTAACTATACAAAGCCTGCCAACACCATCTATAGATGAAAACACTTATTAGTCTACTTAGATCCAGGAGGTTCACCCTTTCCCTTTGGATTAGATACCAATTAGGACATGCCTGTCGATTTCCCCCATTTAAGAATAGTCACACTGGATCTTTGCCATTATGCACAGAACCAATCAGCATCATCCTGGGGTGTTTACTGACTGCCATAGGTGTTTAGATCCTAGGTATTAAGTGTCAATGAAACCTCCATTGCTGGAGTGTAAACCATTCATGGCAGGTGTTGATGAGCTATTCCTGGAGTTGATGTCGAGCCTAGACCCAATATATAGGTTTACTGCTGCAAGTGTTTAGGTAATCTACTTCCTCCAAAGGTTCAGATATAGCTGCAATAGATGCATTTTGGTTAGAATAAAGACAAAAATACTTGATTACAGGATATATAAAGGAAGCTATGAAAGAAAGTAAGAAGGCCTTTCTGCCTCATGTAGGTTTGATCTTCATAGTACCAAAAGACATCCATCCATACATTATTAATTCAGCTTTTGTAATTCAGGGTCATGGAGAACTGGATCAGCTGTAAAATTAAGAGGCGGCATACACCCTGCACTGGTCACCAGTCAATCACTGGGTTAACATGAAGAGACATACAGCCAGTTATGCTCACATTTACACCTACAGGCCATTTAGAGTCACCAGTCTTCCTGGTGAACGTGTCTTCAGACTGTGGTCAGAAGCTAGAGTGCTTGGAGAGAACTGACTCATGCGAAGGGAAAACAACCTTCTAGCTATGAGGTGACAGCACAAACCACTGTACCAACTTACAACCCTACCAAACATAACCCAATGAAAGAATTTAAGAAAAAGAAAGAAAAAACAATTTGGGCTTCAAAGACTTTCAAAATTGACTTGAGGTTAAGAACTGTCTCCAAAGGGAACAGAGACATTAGCCTAAAAAAAATATCCCAGAGACAAGACAATATATTTAATACTTGGAATATTGCTAATCACATCTCAATTCGTAGAACTGTATTGTCATGCTGGTTGGACAAATTGAGTTCCCGGTTAGCTGACCTATCTAAGGGGTTATTCTTCTCTTTTACAGGGTTTGAATCCTCAATAAATAAGTCTGGCTCTGCTTGAGGTTTCCTGTTGAGTAAGTTCTTTAACTTGTTAATGTTATCAGTAAGGCTAAGGCCACACACTTGATGATGTTCAAATCATATTTCAAAAATGAGGAAAACTACAGAGATTAGGATAATTTAAGACACGGGGATCTAAAATATCAATCACCCATTTAAATGACCTGGACTGATGTGAAATTCACATTAATGAAACATTTTCAGAAAAAAAAAAAAAAAAAAAAAAACTGACGTATGGAAGTTTCAGCGTCAGTGTGCAAAAGTGATTTTTACAGCTTTTCTTTTTTAATATATGAATAATTTGGCCAAAAAAACTGGACTCAGTGTGTGAGAAGGCATTTTCTACAAAGCTTTCTTGAACTATTGATGATTCCCAATGACCTTGAATTTTGACCCATGACTCCCAGAATCAGTTAATCTTTATGCCAGTGCAGCATTTGCAGGATATCCCTAAAAAGTGTTCATGAAATATGGACAGGAAGAACAAACGGTCCAATTGCATTTACCTTTGACCTTAATAATTAATTCTGATTACTTTGATAACAGAGTTGTGTGACATTTGGTCAAAATCCCCTGAGGCATTCTTGAGATATCACATTCAACCTCCTAATTGTATCCTGTTTATCCTGATGTCAGAGAGGACGTTTCTGCACAGTTTGAAGAAATCTCCTTGAAGCGTTTTCTTCAGAAATCATACTCTTAAATAAGGGATGAAAATGAGGCTGAATGACCTTGACCTTTGACCTTCAAAATCTTATCAGTCTCTGAGTCAGAGTGGCCATATGCGCAATGTTTGAAGAAAACAGCTCAAAGCATTTTTGAGATGATGCATTCACAAGTATGTTGGGATGATGGATGAACAACCTGAAAACATAATGCGTCTAGCCCTGGGGATTGCCAGCAGGGAGGCATAATAAATGATTAAACACTGACCTCACTGGACAGAGCATTAATTAATGGTCTTTGTTTCATTAATAATGTTCTGTCATTCAGCAGAACTCATGGCTTGTGTATGACACTGTAAATGACTGGGATATGACTTTCTTTTATTCTGAGACTCTAATAAATAGATGTATATGCATATGAAGTATGCTGCACAAGGTGAATAGTGGTAGTACCTTTAGCATGTTCAATAGAAGTGATTAGCTTTTGCAGAAATCCTCAGACTGGTCTCAGATCTATTTTGAGTCTACAGACATCCCTGGGATTGAACGCGTGGGTTGTAATGGCTGATGGGTTCTTCGGTGAGCTTTTTCTCACATTAAGCGATCAACTCAACTCGACTGTTCTTTAATTGTTGCCGCCACCCTCCAGAAGTGTTTGGGTGAGCTCACTGCTCTCTCCCTTTCTTCACACTGATGAAACTGTCCACCTACTCTCCCTCTCTCTCTCCCACTCGCTGTGTAAAAACCTCGTACCAAAGGCAGTGCTGGCTACTCTGGCCCTCTGGGCTTTGTCAGCCAGCTCCTGGCTCCCACGTTACAGACAGTCCAGTGTTTTCCTAGCACTGCCTTGTGGGCAGAGATGCTAATTTGAAGTGTTCCTGGATGAGACAGCTCTGTGAGAATATAAGCCAGAGTCCACAGAGAAGGACTTATAATGCCTCCGTGCTTTAATGCTTTTCTATCACAAGCTCAAACGTGAGTGCTGGTTTTAGAAACCTAAATTACCCTGGCAGCGCGTGCTACCCAGGGAAAGGTAGCTTTTGTCGGTTCTGTCTCCTAAAAATAGTTTCACAAGGCATTGACTCCCTAAATTTTTAATGCATGTGCAGTCTGTAATGGGAAGTCGAATAAACAAGTTCCCCAACAAAATGAAGCAGACTTAAATGCTAAAATTAGATTGTGTCAGCAGAGGGATTCACAGGACTCGTGAACTGAAAATGTCCATGTGCTCTACCCAGACAGTCAACCTGGGGTAGTATTTCAGTGGTTTTCTTTGATCAGTATTTAACAAGTACATCAACCGATCATGCTTTGTGAGATAAAGTACAGACAGTCCTAGCATCACATTGCTAAATTGTCAAGTGGACTGTAATTAACACAAGTATTGATGTATTCGATCCTTACCCATAAAGACCCCTTATGGGTATTTTAACTTTTTGTAATGGTAGAAGAACAAGATGCTGTCAAGTATATGCAACCTCTTACTATGATCTATGCCATTCGTAGCTGTATCTAAGAATGGCATAGTATCTAAATCAATCATGGGCAATATAATTTGATTTTTCATGACTTAAATAAACTCTATTTAATGTCAAAGTAAAAACAGATTTCTGAAACAAATGCCAACAAAACAAAAATATATACTGTAAAAATTAGTGCATAAAAATTCATCCCCTTCAAGTCAGTATTTAGTAGATCCACCTTTGGCTGCAATCACAGCACTGAGTCTGTATTGGCAGGTCTCAGTCAGGCTTGCACATCTGGACACTGCAATTTCACTCCATTCTTCTTTACAAAAATGCTCAAGCTCCAACAGGCTGCCCAGGGATCAGGTGTGAACAGCTCTTTTCAAGTCCAGCCACAAATTCTCCATTGGATTGAGGTCTGGGCTTTGACTCGGCTGCTCTCGCACGTTCACCTTGTTGTCTTTAAATCATTTCTGTGTAGCTTTGGTTGGATGTTTCAGGTCTTTGTCTTGATGGAAAATAAATCTTCTCCCAACCCATAGTTCTTGTGCAAACTGAATAAGATTGCCCTCCATGATTTTCCATATTTTACCACTTTCATTTAAACCTCTACCTTTACAAGCTGCCAAGAAGCATCCCCACAGCATGATGCTGCCACCACTGCTTCACAGTGGGGTTGGTGTGCTTGTGGTGATGATGGTGTCCACCAAACACACCGTCTTGTCTGATGACCAAAAAGCTCTATTTTGGTCTAATCTGACCAAAGAACTGTCTTCCACTTGACCATGGAGTCTCCCGCAGGACTTCTGGTGAACTCTGGTCCAGATTTACTCGTTTAGTTCTCTTCAACAGTGGCTTTCTCTTTGCCACTTTCCCATAAAGCTTTGACTGGTAAAGAACCTGGGCAACAGTAGTTGTATGCAGAGTCTCTCCCATCTCATCCGCTGAAGCTTGTAACTCCTTCTGAGCAGTCATAGGTGTCTTGGTGGTCTCTCTCACTAGTCTCCTTCTTGCACGGTCACTCAGTTTGTGAGGAGGGCCCGATCTAGGCAGATTTATACGTGTGCCATATCCTTCAGTTTCTCCATTATGGATTTGTTGAACTCTAGGAGATGTTCATTGCCTCTGATTTCTTTTGTATCCATCCCCTGACCTATACGTTGCAATTTTTTGTCTGGGTTGCTTTAGTTTTCTTTTGTCTTCGTGGTTTTATGGTAGCCAGGAATACTGATTTACCAGTGACTGGACCTCCCAGACACAGACGTCTTTATATTACAACCCATAAGAAACATTCACTGCACACAGTTAATCCCATTTCACTAATTGTGAGACTACCATCACTGGCTGGCTGGACCTCTGTTGAATTAGGTCAGTCACTGTAGAGGGGGCTGAATATTTATGCTGTCACTTATTTTACATAACATATTTTTGCTTAATTGACATTAGTTTGTAGAAACCTGTTTTCACTTCGATATAAAAGAGATTTTTTTTTGTCTTTTTTTGGTCAAAAAAGCCAAATTATTTTGCCAATGCCTGAGTTATAAAATCAACAAAAGAGTAAACTATCCAAGGGGGTAAAGACATTTTATTGGCACTGCATCATTCACACCAATCTGAAACAAGATGGTCTTGACTCTGGAGGATTCTCAATGCTCCTTTCTTTTTCAACAAGAGCATTGGTATCATTTGATTGGTTTGAAATCAATAACTCACGTTTAGAACTGTATTATATAACTGCTTGAGGATGCACCAGCCCATGTGAATTGGTTCGCAATGGTTCTTAGGATATACTGGGCCATGAATGATGCACCAGATGGATCCTTCAGATTTGCTGGCTGGGGAAAGAAGGATGTACAAGGACATATTTGTTGGCTGTATTTGAATCAGCCTTGGAAATAGAACAGCTTTCAACACACGTGATGTAATCTGTCCTCAAATGTGCCCTCCAAAGGATACATCCCCTGAAATGGGACATAGCTAATGTTAGCCTGTACGGTTTACTGTTTAAGTTTTTCAGTTTTCTTCCTATATTTCTGTATATAGAGGTAAACTTCACAGATGTATTAATTGCTCTGTTCTGATTTTAAAAGTTTAAATTTACTCCAGCAAAGTTCAAGTAAATGAGTCATAATCTACATAATAAATAATATAAACCTTTTCAACTGTGTGTGAAGCATTCTTTTAAGCACAGCCAGAGAATTTAGCACAGGGACCAACAATTTAAACTCAACTTATGTTGTTTCTCTTTGCTCTGCTTATGTGCAAAGCTAAATTCATTCTTTACTGGACAGGGCATGATAACAGGATTAGCCCATTGGCTTTTTCAATTATTACCCCACAAAGACAAAGACTCTTTCTTCTACTCATTGGGACATTATGAAGGGAAAAAAATGCACCAAAAAATGTAATGCTTGTGAGTAATGACAACTATACCCTTTTTCCAAAGCATTGCATTGAATCAAAAATATATGTACTATTTGCACTTACCATGGAGGAAGTGGTGCTTTTAAGCACAGCAGGAAGAAAATGCTTTAACCTTTGTAACATCCTGGAGTCTGCAGGTTGCAGTATATCATCGCTACCTCCAAAGAGGGGCGCTTTGTTTTTACTGCAAACCCACATGAATGAGCTCATGGCTGGAATTTTCACCTGTACTTCTTTCAATACTGTAGAAATACCACTTAACACAAGGGATGCATTTGTGTAGTAGAACATACACTGGGTAATCTGGGGGGTAATTTTTGCAGAGTTACAAACATTTTCCTCAAAACTGAATTATTTTTAATTAATAGTGTCATGGCGTACTGTCCAAAGAGTTTATTGCACGGTTAGATAGTGGTGTAAGCTTCAAGCTTGCAACAGAAAGTCAAGGAAAAGGTTAAATTTGTCTTTCACAACTGATAGGCTCGTACTGTTAGGCTGGTTGGTGAGGGCAGGAGTGCTGGGCAGTCACAGCTGCAGCTCCTAAGGAATCATGGCTGCAGCTAATCCTTTGCAATAAAGATCCGCTTTCAATTACCTCGTGTTGAACCTTCAGATGCCAGAGTATACTACAGATTCCAGTGTGGTACCCGGCTCCTCTCCAGCCTTTAAATCTAGTGATTTTTCCGTGATTTTTTTTGCTTTGTCCAATATATTTTTGTACTCCTCTTTTGCAGTGCTTCCATCTCTTTACCAGTGGCTCTGCAAATCACCAGCAAGCACACTCACCATCTTTTGCTCTACTGTCCTTGTAAAATAAACTCCTTTAACTGCACTGCATCGTCTCGTGATCTGCCCCTATGTCCTTGTCATGTTTTTCCTAATTGTATCTTTAATATTCGAACAATATATCTAGCCCAGAGGCCCAGAAGTGTTTTTTAGCCCTTGAGACATCCACAGCATGACCAGGAGCTCATGGCAACCCTAATACCCACCCAGATGGTACCCTGAGCTAAATTTACTCACCATGTCCATCCCTTCCCTAAATCTGTGCATTATTTAAGCCACAAACAAGCCCCAAAGTTCTGTACAGTACTGTACAAAGACATGAGTGTTGCTAGCATTGTTTACTGTTTTGGCATTTCCTTGGTTAGAAGCAGAAGGACTGTTTAAACCCGGGAACATAAGTGAGATTTTTTTAAGATTTGTTGGGCCTTAGGTCTGGATGGTCACAGTAAACAAGGCTCCAGGAAGTTGCTGAGCTCGGTCTAAGAAGAGTCGAGCATGACCCCTAATAAAACACAACTTTGTGTATTTACTCTTCAGATTAACATGATGATATGTGTTTATGAAGTTTAGAAGGGCTTAAGATGCTTTTATCTGTTGATTTTATCGTTAACCAGGGCCAAGCTTGCTGTTTCCTGCCTCGTCATGATGTTAAATGTATAGTTTTGTATTTTTAGCACTCAGGTTTAAAGTGACATCAATCTTCTTATCTGCCACTTATCAAGAAAGTAAGTACCCTCCAAAATGGCCAACCATTCCTGATGACTAATGCTCTAGTTGAGCTAAACTGACTTATCTTGCTGGAAAAAACTGCAAGCCCATAGCTTTTGTTTTATCCTCTTTAAAGATTAGCATAAAGAGTGGTAGTTGATAACAACCAAAGAGCAAATAATCAAGTAGGGATTATGAAAAATGAGACAAGACTTCCAATTAAGCCTTATCTGTTACAGCAGCACAGTCTGTAGCCCTCAGTGGGACTAAATCATGAGGGTAAAAATCTATGACCTTTATGCATTGCGTGTCTTAAATACTGCAACTCTCTCGTCAATTATTCAGACATCTCTTAATAAATGACCGGATTCTTTAGGGGTCAGAATTTACTGGAACTGTGTGATATTAGAAATGGTTTTACTTCCTGGAATGACTTTGCTTAAACAGCCAGGCAGAGACAAATGTGTTGTTGATTGAGGATGAATTACTTGGGTATAAATGGGGTATAACGTCAACCTTTTTATCAAATAAGATTAAAAATGAACCCCTCCCAAACTTTCAATCTGTTTAGTCTAAATATTTTCAGCACATTTTACGTATCCTGTTCCCAATGCACAAGGAATATGTATATCTATTGAGTGAAATTTAAATCTGTCTATGTTTGCCTGTTTCATTAAATATCAGGAGTATAAATTAAATATAATTGGCAAGGCAGTGCAAGCTGATCTACACAGCACGATTTATACAGAGAAACTCAAGTGCTTTACAGTCTTAAAAAAACAGTTAGTACGCTCAACTGCCATTGATTTTTATCACATTTAAGGCGTGAAGTGCAAACGTCACTCCTGCTCAGGCCTACATCCTTTATTCCACAGCATGTAAGTGAACAGAGTTCTGTCTTTGCTACACCCTGCTGAGCTGCAGCCAATTCTCAGAATTCCACAGGACATGCTGTGTGTCTCAGAGGCGTCCCAGAAGCATCGCTCTGCTCTGCTCCAATAGAAATATGTGCCATGTCTATTTTCAACGGAGGTGCCGTCAGCAAGTGCCAAGCTGAACAGACTCAGACACAAAAATGGCATGGAGCATTTGGTCAGTTTCATCATAAAATCCCATGTACAGATACCCATTCTCTCTATCATCATAACATCAACAGCGTCAGGCACCGATCAACCTCTAAAAGACAGAGGTTTCACTTAAGATCCTCAAGCTGTTCCATGCATGTCACCCCTCACTCTCTCACCACATCTCCCCTGTCTTGGTAAAGCTGTGCTATTGAATAAATGGCTTAAAAAATCTTTAAAAAGATGCAAAGAACAAACGGAGAAAGTTAGTGAAGAAACAATGCCTTTTTTTTCCTTTTGCAAGGCCTTTTTGTATACTTTTATGTTTTTATTGTAATTTGGGTGTGTGGCTACCCTGTTGACCTGATGTTAAAGCAAACAATGTCTGTGATGAAAATGTGGTGAAGTGACCTCTAAGGGGCCTTCTAGTTGTCAAAGTGTGGCAAAATGCCATCTAGGGTGTCATTCCAAAGGAAAAACATGGAAAAATGCCCCCTAGGTTGCTATCTCAGTACATAAAAAAGAGATAAAATCCAGTCTAGGTTAAACTTCCAGTGGACAAAATGTGACAAAGTTAGCTCTAAAGTGCCCTTCCAGTGGACCAACTTAACTAGTGGCTCTCCAGGTGCCCTTCCAGTGGACCAAACCTGGCAAAGCGCCCTCTGTGGTGCTCTTCCAGTGGAAAAATATAGAATAAAGTTCCTTCTTGGGTAGTTAAACTGAGGGCAAATGTGGTACAATGCCCTAAATGTCATTGAGGTTGGTCTAACAGCAATAGAAAGTAATAAAGTGCCCTTAAGGGTGCCATACCAGTGGATGACATTTGATAAAGTGCCATTAAGGGTGCTGTTTTAATGGATGACATGACCTTTAAGGGTGCCCTGTCAGTGTATGAAGGAGATAAAGTGGCCTTTATGGTGCCCTTACAGTGGATGAAATGTCTTTAAGTGTCCCCTAGGGTTCCCTACCTGTGGATGAAGTGTGATAAAGTGCCCTTTATGGTGCCCTTACAGTGGATGAAATGTGATAAAGTGCCCTTAAGGGTTCCTTACCAGTGGATGAAATGTGTTTAAGTGCCCTCTACGGCACCCTACCTGTGGCTGAAGTGTAATAAAGTGCCCTCTAGGGTGCCTCACCAGTGAAACATGTGATAAAGTTCCCTATTGGGTTGCCTACCAGTGGAGCTGAAATGATAACTTCAAAAAACTCTCACAGAGAGAACTATTTGATGTCCTAGGCTAATCAGTTGACTATGATATTTTGATTGCTATGAACTTATTGGTGTTTACAGTGCACTAAAAATATTAAGTATTGCACAATCAAAATAGATGATTTAACCTAAGTCCTGCAAACTTAAATAAACATTTGAATCTCAGTTTTGAGCACTTGAAATAATTGATTTTAAACTAGTGGTGAATACTTAAATAGTTCATGTAGAACAAGTACTGCACACTAAAAACAAGTTTTTTTTTAACTCACAAGAGTCAAGTGTAGTTTACTTGTTATTTTTGAGGCAACAAGTTTCAATTTTTTTTTAGAAGTAAGCTCAACTAATTTTGTTTTACAGTAGTGGATAGGGTGCCCTACCAGTGGATGCAATGTGATAAAATGCTCTCTTACATGCCCTGCCAGTGGATGAAATGTAATAAAGCTTCCGTAAGGGTGCCCTACCAGTGGACGAAGTATGATAAAGTGCTCTTCAGCCTTCCCTACCAGTGGATGAAGTGTGATTAAGTGCCCTGTTGGGTGCCCTACCAGTGGACAAAATTTGGTAAAGAGCCTTTCAGAGATCCCCACCAGTGACCAATCCTGATAAAGCACCTCCCAGGATGCCCTCTCATGAGCAAAATTTAGTATGTATGAAAGTGTCATTCCCTAACCTGATCAAGCTCCTCAGAATATTTTATTCCACAAAATCATTGATAACTGTTATAACTGAGCATTCATCCTCCAAACTGAAGCTGAAGCTGACATCTTTCTGTGTGTTTCTCTGCACAGAAATTCCCAAAAATACAGAATTTCTCTGCAAAAAGTTCATACTTCCTTGTCTGTTTTATTACAGAAGTGTAGTATCACCAAAAAAATAATCTTGACCAGGATTTCTAACTGTTTAACATAAATGCATGACAACTTTTGTGCGCTCATGCCCCACTATATACAGCAGGTTGTCTTTTATTATCTGCCCCTCAAAAATCCTGAGTCCACCACTGGTGGATATAGTCATAACAGGGATGAGAGAGTTTGGAGTGACATACAGTATGAAGTGCCAAGGGTCAGAATCAAACCTGGGCTGCCTGTTTTTAAGGCCTGTGGTCTTTTGACAAAACTGCTAGGTCAGCTGTTGCCCCTTAAACCCTTTTTGGGGGGTGTTTTTCTGCTTTTTTGGTGCTGCTGTGTTCGCCTGTTCAAATCTGGAGTCCTGTTATGAATATTATCCTTAGCTAATAAAGCAATAAACCAGATATGCACTCTCGGTTCACAGCTCCGGTACAAGGTTACCTCCTGATGGATCCAAGGTCATTTCATGCCCACATCACAGTTTTCCACCTAGAGCCTGTTCTCCGCTCTGGGTGAGGACTGTTTTTTTGTTTTTTTTCCACAGTACCAGAGCAGTCCGGATGCCTTGTGTGCTCTTTACGAACATATTTGGCACAGACATAGGTTTTTTTTCCTCACTCATATAATCATTTGTTTGCAAGCTTTGCCAGCTCAGCTCAGGGCAAGCTGTTGTCATGGCAACACCTGTCCCTTCGGATTATAGAGGCTGTCACTGGAGCCAATTCAGCAAAGGGATTTTAGCTGCCTGGTAACGTTTGCGCCTATTTTACCCACAGATATGGCATCTTTCTGTTCAATCATTAAAAAAAACGGATGGAAAAAGTCTGCTGCTGGCACTCGGCCTTCATGAACACGCACGTATTAAGTTTGGCCAAAGCTGTCAGCATCTTACTGTGGCATATGCTGCCCAGTCTGTGGGGTCATGAGTGATGACCCACATTTGAATTAGTGGCACCTGCATAGATCATTAGTAGTGTATGAGGCCAGTTTGATGAGAAAAAGCTGCAGAGCAATGTTCCCCCCCCTGAAAGCAGGGATTTCTATATCACAGATTTGCACTGAGAAACTGTGGGAGCATTCGCCCTGTAGGTAACCTTTGACGTTCAATCACTCAAAGCATGATTAAAAGATTCAGCGGTGCAAGTCTGACAGCTGTAGAAGCTGAAGTTTTACCTCATTTTGCTTCTTTTTCCGACAGCACGTAATACACTAGAACAATCCTATCAATTAAATCATCTGATTGTGTAATTCTGGTACCCGCAGTTGTACTAATTAGTCGAAGACGAAACACAGGCAGAAATTAGAGGCTACGTGCTGCTTTAAACTTGAACGAAAGAGGAAAATTACAGTGAGGATGTTAAATATTTCACTGCGTAGCAATAATTACAGTATACAGTCTATCATTTCTGTTTTGGTACAGTAGTCACGTGTCAATCAGTCGGGCATTTTTCATCCATACTGAAGTGTAAAAACAACAGGGCCGGGTGCAGGGAGTTGATGAATTTAAAAACAATGCTCCTCACTCAACAAACAGTGGAGTCTGGAGTACTTAATCTCATGCATATTCAATGAGGAGATATTAAAAACGTGCTCACTCATATTGGGCACACTGAGCTGCGTGCCGCTGCTATTTTTAGATCCTCCTTCGACTGTTTCTGGCTCTGCACGTGAGGCTTTGGGAATGTCAACAGAAGGCTGCAGATAACAAGATGGAAAATGGGAAATGTCAGAGATGACAGAGCTGCTGTGAGTATCTTTGTGTGTGTTTTCTTCTAAATATTGTCACCATGATTAGCGTCAGGCTTAGAGGTGAAACACTGGCCTTTTGCCTGTCAGGCAAATGCATGGTTATTTAGCTTTAATGCTCCTCTTCCCCCACTGAGAAGATGATTTGAGGGTGCGGCTATTTTTAGTATTGTAAAGTCATGCGTGGAGGAAGGCAGGGAGATAAAGAAGTGAGACAGAAAGAAGTTAGTGATGGGGGATATGGGCGCCTAAGTGCATTAGCCAGATTTAAAACTTCTGTAGGAATATGGGGGTCAATTACCAGGCTTCATGTGTCTCTTCTTTACTTTATAGTCAATAATCCAGTTTTACATGGAGGAGTGGCACTAACTTTCAGCCCAGGAGTGAAATGATGCAGTCTTACTATTAAAAAGCCCATCTGAAGTCTTAAAATTTTAATATTTTCCACCCAAGATATGTGAAAGGAGTCTGTAAATAAAATGAGATCATTACAGCCACTAAAGCAGTTCAGTTTGGGCCCTTAGCAAGACATCCAGAAGCGTACTTATGGATGCACTTACCAATGTTTTCATAAGAGTTATCAATCAACTGACTGCGATAATGAAATAAGTCACTCAAACTTAGACAAATGCATAGCTGCAATTAGCTTCATGTTGCTCGTTGAAATGGATCTCTTAGCTTATTACTTTAGTTTAATGCAGGAGACTTTCCTCATCAGTCTTCTTAAGGAGTAGGAAACATTTCTTTTAAAGAAAAGCAAAGATACATAAAAGTAATTTTCACCTAAACCTCATATCTGTTTGTGCCAACCTTGGTGAGTGCAAGCAAGCATTTGCAAGACTTTGTGGTGAAGTTTTAACCCACTTTCTTTGCAGAATTGTGTTAATTCAGCCACAGTGGAGGTGTTTCCAGCATGAACAGCCTATTTAAGGCCAGCATCTCTATCAGATTTGAGTCCAGACTCTGACTAGGCCACTTCAAAACATTCATTTTGTTGTTCTAAGTCATTCAGAGGTGAACTTGCTGGTGTGTTTCAGACCATTGTCCTGCTGCATAGCCCAAGAGCGCTTGAGCTCACAGAGTGATGGTTGGACATTCTCCTTCAGGATTTTCTGGTAGAGAGCAGAATTTATGGTTCCATCAATTACAACAAGTCATCCAGGTCCTGAAGCAGCAAAGCAGCCCCAGACCATCACACTGCCACCATGTTAGACATAAAATTCAACAAGGAAATTAAAAAAAAAATGCAACATAAAATTTCAAAAGCTTTCAAAGGCATCCACTCTCCATAACATCATAAAAAGATTCAGAGAATCTGAAGAAATCCGTACACAAGGGACAAGTTTGAAGGTCATTACTGAATGCTTGTGATCTTTGGGCCCTCAGACAGCACTGTGTTAAAAACATGCATGATTCTATCCTGGAAATCACTGCATGGGCTCAGGAGCACCTCCAGAAATCACTGTCTGTCAACATAGTTCATCCACAAATACAAGTGAAAGCTGCATAATACAGAGACAAAACCATGTGTGAACTAGATCCAGTAACACTGAAGCCAAAGCTCATTTAAAATGAACTGGGGCAAAATGGAAAACTGTTCTGTGGTCAAAACTTGAAATTCTTCTTGGAAACCACAGACATCTTTCACATTACTGTGAAGGAATGTTGACCAGCCCACTCTTCTGAGTCACACTGGAGGGTTTTCCAGCATGAACAGCCTGTTTAAGGTCATGCCACAGCATCTCAATCAGATTTGAGTCCGGACTTTGACTTGACCACTCCAAAAGCTTCATCTTTTTTTTTTCTAAGGCATTCAGAGGTAGACTAGCTGGTTTGGTCTGAGGCAAAATGGAAAACTGTTCTGTGGTCAGATGGATCAAAATTTGTTTTTTCTTTTTTTGTTTGTTTTTCAGAAACACAGGCAACATGTCCTGTGGACTAAAGAGGAGAGGGACCATCCTGTTTGTTATCAGCCTATGGCGTGGGCAGCTTATACATGTGGAAAGGAACTGCCAATGCTTAAAGGTTTTAGAGCATATCCTCCCATCCAGACAACATCTCTGTCAGTGTCTGTGTCTCTATCACAACAGCATGGACCAATAAACGGACCAATTTGGCAAAAAAGACACAGGACTCTTGAGCAGCTAGATTGAATGGGACAACATTCACTTCCCAGACATTTACATACTGTTGTTTAAGGAAGAGGGGATGCTGCACAATAGTAAGATGTTGCATAGAATTAATTTAAAAACACTTCAAACCTGTGAAGGTCTTGGTTCATCTTTGGATTATTCCCACTTTTTTAACTTCTTCTCTTTGTGTAGAATATCAGTTAAGGGCCCCGCTGTGACTTGTATTTTGTATGTAGAACATTTAAAGGTTAATCCTTCACGACTACAGACTGAAAAAGAACACAGCATCATTTATTAACTCAACTAAATTGGCCTCAAATTTTACTGTCCCATTGAGGCTTCTCCCAGTCATCAAAATCACCTGTTTTCATCTGAAGCTGGAGCGTTTGAAATATTATCTCCATCTGACTACTGGGTTTTTAACAAATTTGTGCTTTCCTGCTGTCCCATTGAGGACCATTGAAGTACTAATGGGCAGAATGTGATCCAAAACACAGCCACTGCAGTGAAATTGAATTTTAGTCACTGCTCTCTGGAGACATCAATAGCTAGTGGCGGTGGTATGCGATCACTACTCCCTGGAATCAGATGTTTGTTTGAAATGAAAGTTATGATTGTGACTAAACTGATTTCTGGTGAAATATGATCAAACAACAGCAGCAAAGACGCTTTATTAAAGAAAGTCGATGCTCTCCCTCTACATTCAATAAAACAACCATGGCTCTTTAGATATTGGTGTTATGGTCAAACGTGTACAGTGATCAAGTTTGCCTCGCTTAATGTCATGTGTAGAGCACTTTGAATGTACTACCACTATGTCTGAGTCGTAATTGGCCTAATTCTAATGTTAGTTTGTGTGTTTTCTTACTGTTATCCCCAGTATTTCAGTATTAGTACTCTGCATCAATTTGCATTTGTTTTTGTCCATCTGTGTGGTCTGTACTGCAGGTGTCTGTTGCTGATTGGACAGCAGCTAAGGGGGTGTGTCAGCCATGCATTGGAGGAGAGCTCATGGTGTTTGCTGCCAGCTGGTTGGCCGTAGGATGCCAGCGCATATGTCAAAAGGAGCTGCAGAAACAACCGCCACTTTTTTTCCTCACTCCCTACTTTGCCAAAGAGGAGACGGATTTGTGGCAGAGTGAAAGATAACCTATAGAAACTGTTAATTTGTAAATATATCATTGAACACTGACTGTCCAGAGAGGTAAGATATTTGGTTAAAGAGCATGTTTTGCACAATATTTTAGCACTCTCCCCAAAGTTCTGTTTCTGGTGTTTTGTAAAATAACATAATTTCACTATAAATTTGAGTGCTGTGGCCTGCAAATTCATTTTATGTTTCTGCTTGGCCATCTTGGGAGTCAAGAAGGAGAGGTTAAACTTCTATGTCTTGTTTCCTCTAGGCGCAGCCAAAAATAAATTGGGGGCTAGTCCGGGATAACAGCTATACCAATCAATTTGCACTTCCTTCATTTCTAATGTGCTCTAATTGGTCCAGTGCAAATAGTGCATTTATCTGCATGATTAAGCTGCTTTGTTATTATGAAATTCTTTCACTTATTAGTTCAGTGACAGGAGTTTTGATACCGATTTTTCACCACGTGTCTTTAACCCTTGGAGCTCACCCCTTTGTAAATTGCTTGGTAACTTTTGAACTGTCAGTCATAGACACTAACTTGTTTTTTTCCTGTGAAAGCTCAGTGTTGTGCCTTTCTAAATGTGTTCCTTGTGCATTTGTAACCCTTACAGAACATTTTCTAGTGAGCCCGGAACTTGGCTGACTTCCCGGGGTCTCTGAGGACAGCGTTGCTGTATACAACAAGAAGTGACACTGTTTGGAAAAATGTTAATAACTTTCAAACCATAAGTCATAGACACGTACTCTTTTGTCCCCTGAAAGCTGACCATTTTTCCGTTCATTTGCTATCCGTTTGCTATGTCTCTATAGCTCTTAAGGATGCTGTTCTAGCAAGCCCGGAACTTCGATGACTTTCTGGGTCTTTAAAGATTGAATCCATGGTGTTAGATCCGATAATAAATGTCTTTTGGTCCATTTTTAATCCATTTTTGATCATGTACTTTGGATTTCTTTGGTGGGTAGCGCCATATTTGCTGAGGGCAATGTTTACATGCAACGCATTGTTAGAGGGGCTGTCCTCCAATAGCAAGATGTTGTGTCTCCACTGTTTAAAGGAATGGCACAGATGACTCTAACTGCAAAAAAGCGCATGGACTTTTCTTTGTATATGCGTAGATTTTTTGAAAACCTTTAGTCACAGAATGTGTATTTTTCACAGTTTTGTCCCCAAGAGATGGGAGAACAAGTCTGTGCAAAGAAAATGCTCAGTCACTATTGTTTACTGTGTGTTATCAATAAAAATCTCTTGAGTTTCAAATTCCTATTTCTTTTTTCTTTTGTCTTTAGAGTCCTATAACTTTTTCAAAAACCCAGTGACATTAATGTAGATTTATTCTTAAAGCCCAGGTTGTCCTGAAAAAAGGATGTTTAGAGCTTGACTGTGCACCACAGGGTTGATGTTTTACAAGCTTTTTAAGACAAAAAATCCAGAGGAGACATGATGGTGAAAAAAATAGCCATGAGCTCCAAGGGTTAAGTCACAAAGCTGTGATTTTTTTTTTTCACTATGATGCCGCAGGGTTAGTTGTAATGGTGATACAGCATGTAAATCATCCAATGGTAATTTTACACCTGATCAAGTTAAAAAAAGGGGAAAACATATCAAAACATTTAAAGAAAAACATATAAAAGATATACACTACATGGAACGTATTTGGCCACACCTGTTTATCATTGAATTCAGGTGTTTCAATCAGATCTGTTGCCACACTTGGTGATATTATTGGAAAATGGAAGCATTTAGGAACAACAGCAACTCAGCGTTGAAGTGGAAGACCATGTACAATCACTGCTAACACCCATGGTGTGTAAAAGTTGCCAATGCTCTGCTGATTCCACAGCTAAAGAGTTTTGAACTTCCACTGGCATTAATGTAAGCACAAAAACATTGCCCATAGAATGGGTTTCTATGGCTGGGCAGCTGCATGCAAGCCTCATCACCAAGTCCAATGTCAAGCATCAGATAGAATAAGCGTTAATTTTGACAGCCGTGTTTTAATTTTAGCTTCAGCTTTAGTCTTTAGATTAAATGTATTCTCATTTAGTCACATTTTAGTTATTTCTACCCTCTATAGTTTCAGTCTAGCTTTAGACCATAAAAAGTCCTCCAATTTAGTCTTAACTTTTAGTCCAACCATTTATTCTCTTGCCTGAATCTGGCAGAATAGCTACAGATGCATTGTATTTTGACAGATTTACCCACAGTGGAGAAATTTGATGGATTTGGTGTGTCAAAAGAGAACTTAATCACATTTTAGTCTAGTTTTAGTCATCTTGATGAAAACTAAACCTGCTTGTTGTCAATTTTTCGCCATCAGGGGATCTATTTTTGGCAGGTCTTAGTCTAGTCTTTCCGATGGAAAAAAAAAAAGGCTGTCGACAAACATTTTTAGTCATAGTTTTAGTCGACAAAATTAACACTGGATGGAATGTTGTAAAGCACACTGACAAGGGACTATGAAGCAATGGAAATGTGTTCTGTGAAGTGGTAAATCACACTTCTCTGTTTTGCAGTGAGATGGGTGAGTCTGGGTTTTCAGATGTTGGAAGTTTGGTGGAGGAAGGACAATGATATAGAACTGTTTTTCAGGGTTTGGTCTAGGCCTCTTATCTTCAGTGAAGGCCAGTCTTAGTGGTTCAGCATACCAAGACATTTTGGACAATGCTATACTTTGAACTTTGTGGTAACAGTCTGGGGAAGGTTCTTCTCTATTCCAACATGACTTTGCCCCGGTGCACAAAGCAAGGACTATAAAGACATGGTTTGATGAGTTCAGCATGGAAGAGCTTGACTGGCATGTACAGAGCTCTTACCTCAGGCCTATTTAGCATCTTTAGGATGACCCTGAACTGATATTGTAAGCCAAGCCTTTCCGTCCAACATCAGTGCCTGACCTCATAAATGCTCTACAGAATGAATGGGTACAAATTCCAACAAAAACGCTCAAAAATTTTGTGGAGAGCCTTCTTAGAAGAGTGGAGGCTGTTATAGCTGCAAAAGGAGGGCCATTTACACATTAAATTACATGTATTTGAATACGTCCAGGCAGCTGAATCCTTTAGTCTGTATAGTGCATGTGAATAGACAAATAAAATGTCTTAATATAGAACGAACCAACATATTAGCAGTCTGAAAATTCCCTCCAATTATCAAATGAAGGTCACCACTGCTGCTGTTGCGCTATCTGAATATGTTCTGTTGAATCATCTTAGCACCTATATATTTGATTTGTTTACCATCTGTCGCTCAGTCTGTCCACTGTTACTACACTTTACCGTCCTGGTTGTTTTTTGTACACAGAGAACAGGCAAATGCACTGCAAGACACGACTCAGGAGAGGCAGGATAATGTTTTTAGCCAAAATAATTACCCAGAAATTTTAGTAGTCCTTGGAGGTTTCTCCTAATCTCTGTAATAACAACTGTGCATCTGGGGCTGAGGCTTTAGAAATGCCGTCTCCATCTGACTGCTGGTTTCCAACGGATTTGAGTCACTTTTGCTGCCCCAGTGAGGACCATCAGAGCAATAATGGGAAGAATTTCATTCCAAATACAAATATTTTGGTGAAACTGAGGTTTTGTCAGTGCTCATTGGGGATGCCAAGAGCTGTCTTCTTTTTTAAAAGTTTAGTACGGTGATGGTGGTCTGACATTAATATTCCTTGGTGGGTCCAAAACAGGCCTTAGATGCAGAGGCTGAGGCCGTCTCCACATCATGGCAGGTATCTTTAAAAACAGAGGTTTCCCCCTCCATGCATTTATTCCATTTGAGGCGTTAGAGATGACAGCACATTTCAATCTCTGAACTGCTCTAACGATCAGGATTAGCATCTCATTACTATGGAAAACACTGGCTCTGTATTCCATGGCAGAAGGTACTGGAAGTCAAGCCAAGAATTCACACGAGGTATCACTGGGGCTGGGAATAAGGTGGATATAACTGATTTGATCTTTAACATTCCTCTTGAATCTGACCAAGTGCTTGGAGTAAGAAAAAGTTAAGTTGAAAAGCTGATCTTTCCTTATTTAACATAGGTGCCTGGCTCCTTTAGATAACGACATCATGGTCAAACTTTTGTGTAACAATAAAATTTATTTAATTCCTTCTCAGATCCTCTCTTGCCTTAAAAGGGATGCTATCGTGATTGGGTTTCTTTGTGTGTTTTATAAGATTAACTACAAATTAGGGGTGCTTTAAATTTCCCCCAGAGCATGCTTTATGTGATCAGTTTAAATGCATCCTGTTGCTGTAAGTCATTTTATTGCTCTGTGTAAAACAAGTTCAAGAGGCTTAAAACTTCCTTGACATAAGCAATCTATCTCAGTGTGTTTTTTACAGACTTCATTTTCTCTTCTAACTCACATTAAGGTCACCTGCAAATGGAGTTTTGTGCACGGCTCCGTTTGACATCTGTCCTCATGTCCAGCCCAACAACATTTATGACTGGAGAGACACACATGGACCATATCAGACCATGTTATGAAAAATAACTGAGAAAAAAATCCTTCAAAGACATGATAGTTGGAATTATTTACTCATTTGTACACATTAACTGAGTCTGTAAACTAAAGGAAATTACAACCCTGGTACAAAAAAAGATGGGACAAATCGTGAACTGGTAAAAATGTGAAATTTGCAAACACTGACACCCTGCTACAGTGGTTGGTAGGTGTCTGCTCCAAGATTCAGCATGCCATGTTTGATTTATCTGGATAAAGTCCGTGCAATACAACTACTTCAAGCTGGTGTTCCTCAAAACCAAGTTCTAGCATTACTGGAGTGAGGCCTCATACCATATCCAAACTGAAGTTCCACATAATGGGGGATGTAAGAAACAGGCCGCGTAGTAGGCATCCCAAGAAGACTGTTTCCTCACTTAGGAACCGTAGGCTGTCCTCTAAAGCAGGGGTTCTCAACCTTTTCAGCCTGCGACCCCCAAAATAAAGGTGCCAGAGACCAGGGTCCCCCACTGTACCTGAAGGTGGTTGAACAGCCATGCACAGTTTGGAAAAGTCATGTGTAGACAAGGCCATCCATAAAGGGGGATAAATGGGAGACCTTTGTAGCGTCCAGCCAACCTGGGGCCCATGGAGGTCAGCAAAACCATGGTCCATTGTAAAGTTAAGCTGTGATATCCATATTTCATATTTAAAATGTTTTTAAATTACTACAATTGGTTAATAATGGCAAAAAATTGTGAAAAAGGTGGTGAAATTGGATTTTGAAAGTAGCAGAAATGGTTTTGGAGTACCAAAAATAGGCATAAATAGTGATAAAAAGGAGTTAAAATGTGGCTAAAATTGCTTTAATCTGGCAAAAATGGGTTAACTGAGAAAGGAAATATAGGCAGATACTGGCAGAAATTGGTTAAACTAGGAAAAATGGGCATATCAAATGGTGAAATGGGGTTAAAATGGGAAAAATGAGTGTAAGAAGTGTTTAAAAAGGGTTAGCAGTAGCAATAATGAGTCAACAGAGGAAACATTAAGCTTAAGTTGCAAGAATTGGTTTAGAAGTGGCAAAAACGGGCAGAAAAAAAGTGGTGGAAGAGTTTAAAACTGACAAAAATAGGTGATAAATGGTTAAAATGTGTTAAAATTGGTGGGGGAAAAATGATGAAAAGGGGTAAAAATTTCAACAAAATTGGTGTAAAGTGGCAACAGTGTAATTTTAAAAATATTCGTAGTTTTTTTTTAGGGCGACTGGAGACCCCCTCTTGGTGTCTCGCAACCCCACGGTTGAGAACCACTTTTCCAAAGATTTGCAGTCAAGATTTGCAGGACGATATGGCGGCTCTCTGCCCAGACAATCCTGAACAGACTGCTCACAGCCAATCTCTGGTCTCATGGGGCTGCCAGGAGGCCTCCCTTCACCTTCAGGCCCGTTTGGGCTGGTGTCAGTAATACATGCACAGGGACCTGAACATGTGGATGAACATTATGCCCATCTATGAATCCAGATAGTCTATGGCAGTTGAATCATAGCGTCAAAGTGTGGAGAAGACATCGAACACGCTGGGTGAAAAATGAAGCCTGTCATCATTGGAGGCAATCTCAATGCAGAGACTATTGAGATGAGATTCTGCAACCAGAGGCAATCCCATATCTCCACAGTCTCAGACCGATCTCTATCCTCCAAGATGAAAACACTCGGACCCACATAGCGAGGTTGTTCAGAGACTACCTCCAGGATTTGGGAGAGGAGATGATGGCATGGCCTGCCGACAACCCCATATACCTCAACCCCATTAGCTTGGGCGTGCCAGAGTGACCAGCACAACCAGATTGGCTGACTTGTGACAAATGCTAGTTGAAGAATGAGATGCCATCCCACAGCAGTGTGTGACCAGGCTGGTGACCAGCTTGAGGGCCCAATGCAGCAGCCTTAACATTTCTTGTCATAAGGTCTAGTCCACATAGAGACAGGTGCTTTTGATAAGGGAGCATTTCCAGAAAATTGGGCCTTTCATACACGAACAACCCACATCCTTGATTACTGACAATGCACCCTTTGGAAGATTTTAAAAGTTTGTCACAGCGTTTATGTGTAGATGAGGACAACTACTCAGCGGGATTTGGTTTCTTCTCTTGTTGTCACTGGTGTGCGATGATATCACTCTCATCTACATAATAGCAGTAGCCAAATGATGAGAATTTTTCCAACTGGACTTTAACATTCTGACACATTATCATATTCAGAAATGCCCATCTTTACTTCTTAGAGACTCTGCCTCTCTAAAATTCTCCTTTTATACCCAGTCATGTCACTTACCTGTTGCCAGTTAACCTGATTGAAAATGAGTTTCACTTTTCTTGTCCCATACTTTTTCAAGACACCATGCCCCAACTTTTTTTTAGAATTGTGGTTGTAAACCTATGGCGTGTAAACGTCAGGAAGTAGCAGTAATAAGAGATAAGCCTGGCTGGTTAAGGATGATCTGTTTCAGTGTTACAACTGCTCATCCATAAGTTGAAGCTGATCACTTCTGCTGTAAATCACACTGACACTGTACATTATTTCTCAGTCAGATACGGCAGTAAAATGTCTTTTGGTCTTTTTCACCTTCCAAACAGCTCACTTTGATGTGATGCGAAATGAAATCGACTGAGCGGTGATGTCATGATTAGTGTGTGGAAATCAGCTCAGCTTGTCAATCATCTTTGCCATCACAGCACCCATCAAAGCCCCCGAGAAATGAAAGCCAAGGGCACAGCGATAAGACTGACAGAGGAGAAAAAGATGGACGTGGGGAAATAGGAAGCTTAGGAGGAGGCAGGAATTTATGAGTGGAAACGGAAAATATAAATGCGTGAATATAAGTGGAAACTTAGAGATAAATATATATTTATCTAGGATTCAAAGACAGAGATGCTCGAGAAAAGCCAGAACAAAATGTGTTGGTGCTAATGGCAGATGAAAAGCTACAGTGATTAGAATATTTAAAAATCTTTGGGGCTTATTATACTGTCAGTCAAA
This sequence comes from Cheilinus undulatus, assembly GCF_018320785.1. Lineage (NCBI taxonomy): Eukaryota > Metazoa > Chordata > Actinopteri > Labriformes > Labridae > Cheilinus > Cheilinus undulatus. The sequence continues at coordinate 42,791,799 of NC_054868.1, forward strand.
CTGGGCTTTAGCTCCTAATCTGATCCCAAATAGAAGCCTAAATCCCAGCATCTTTATTCCACTGCTCACTCGCTAATGTAGGCCACTAAGGACCAGCACGACGCACATACAGCCTCCTCAAATCTTTAGCAATCATTGCTGACATCCAGTTAAGCCCACTTCTCAGCTGGAAACACAATGTACCTGTCAGTGGGTAATTTGAAGGGCATGTGATAAAACAAAAGAGCAGCTTTTGTATGGAACGCATGTACAGTGGGCATGTTTTTTTTGGCCCGGAGCGCCGTGCGCTTCCCTGGGTGCATGCTGCTTCCTACATGGGCAGCCCCACTGGGAGACAAACACCTAACTCAGCATTAGCTCTGTGCTCCGGATGCAAGGTGACACAGGCATCAAGTGGGCTGACACGATGTGACGCTGCATACCCAACTGGGTTAGAGCCTGGAGAGGAATGTTGTGGAGGGAGAGGCTTCTATATGTTTATGATGCTTGTGTGCCCTCCATTTTTAAGCCTCTATATCTCAGTTATTAGAGAAAGCTGAATCGTCTCATCCACAGCAGCTTTAATTAACCAGAGGGCCAAATTTCAGAGATTAAAATAAAATCTCTAGGTGTAAACCATTTATATTTAAAGCCTGAAAAGGAAGCAGTAATCTCTCCTCTGCTGTGGACATGTCTGTTGAATGTGCCAATCCACACCTTCTTACAGTAAAAGCTACCATTCCTATGACTCTTTGAAAAAGCCACAACCTGACAAAGGACGCTTCACCTGCCTGCTTTATTTGAGCTGCCAAGCCTCACACGTTTCACCCTCTAAGACCCTGCATGTACACATGAGGATGTTACATTTTGGCTGTCCAGCAACATGATAATAATTTCTGCTATTAAAATTTTTCAGATAAGTGCTCAGAACATCCACTGAAGTTTAAGTAATTTGCTATGAATATTTCAGAAATTTTCAAGGTAATTTCAGGGAATTAGTTTGGATATTTTGCAGAATTGTCATGTATTTTTCAGGAAATCTTTTGTAATAATGTTTGTGTATTTTGGAGAGTTTCACTGAACATTTTGATGAAAATTTGCTTAGGGAAGTCTTATGGAAATTATGGAAATTTAGCTGTAATTTTTGTAAGTGTTTCACTGGGAACTGGTGGGTGTATCCATTGAATTTTAGTAGAATCTTCACAGAAACTTTGGGAATTTATTTTTATTTATCTATTTTATTTATTTATTTATTTTTTGGGGGTGTCTTTGAATTGTTCAACAATTCTCAGGGAAATTTTAGAGATTTTTTTTTATCTTTGGAAGAATTTTTCTGGAAATTTTGGAGACATATTTGGATTTTTGGGAAAATTGATTTGAAATCTTTGGAATTTTTTTCTGCGGGGGTCTCTCATTGGCTTTTTTTTTCACATTTCATATAGGTTTATAAATTTATATGCCCTTGATTTGGAGTTTTTTTTTAAGAATTTTTATGGACATTTTATGTATTTTCATGGACATGAGGAGAATTTTATTAAATCTTTTTAGGAATTTTCATGTAAATTAGGGGAGTTTCTCTGTAAATATTTGTGAAATTTACTCAGGATTTTTTTTTTTGGGTGGGGGTGTCCTTTGAAATCATTAAGAATTTCATGGAAACTTCAGGGAATTTGCCAGGAATGTTTATGGAATTTGCTTCGAATTTTAGGGTATTTTTTGTGAAAATTTGCAGAATATATTTGTTAATGTTTTGGCCTTTTCATGGGAGTTTTGGGCATGGTGGAGTCTTCAAAATTGTTAAGCATTTCATGGAAATTTCAGGGAATGTGTGTCATATGTTTGAAAATTTTCTGCCATTAGCACTGAGTTTTTGGGAATGTATTTTGAGGAAATTTTGCTTTGACATTTCGGGGACTTTGCTTGAAAATTGCAGGGAGTTACATGGAATTTTAAGGGAACTTTTAACTGGGATGTATGGGCTTTATGGTTAAGTTTTCCTGCTCAGGACTCAGGAGGTTAAACTAAAACAACCTGAATCAATGTCAGAACCTCCCACCTTCCTGAGAGTCTCAGTATTTCCTCATAGTTTGCCACAGAAAAGTATTTTTCCTCTATTTGTACAAGAATAAAATCAAAGCTAGCAAACAAAACTGCTGCTGATTATACTGAAACTTGTATTAACTTGTAATTGAGCAGGACAATCAAACCTGTTAAGGTACTCAGTGCTTTTGTGCTGTTGTATTTCTAGGAGGGTGAGATAATGGTAGGTCACTAGTAGCCCCACAGTAGCCCCATTTTTGACAAAGCTCCTAAAAGAAACAGAACTTAAAAGCTCTAAACTTTCTAACAGTCCGAATCCACAAAAGAGTCAAACTTAAGTCTGATGTTCTAACATTTACAATCTGGTGTGTTCAGTCTAATTTCTGATTTTTCATTTTAAAGACTTTGATGATTTTGCTTTCATGGTTTGAGTAAAATTGTATTCTCCAACAACTTAACCAAACTCTGCTTTCCTTAATAAGCATTGTTTCTATTTTTTGATTTACTTTGGGGGTTTCATGTCTATATTTGCCCCCCTTGGTGCCCTTATGTTTAAAAAATCCCCACAAAAGTGCCCTCTGATGCCCCTGTAGGTAGATGACTTCAGACTGCTCTCCCAGTGGACAGTAAGGGATAAAATGCCCTAGGGTTTTCTCCCAATGGGCAAAGTTCCCTATCAGTGGACGAGACCTGAGAGGACACATGTCCAACAATGGAGAAAATGCAATTAGGTGCTAGAATTTCCTGGGTATAAAGTCCATTTCTACTAAAATCCTTCCTTGTGCATATTTGCATATTTCTGAAATCAGTGGTTAAATAGCTCCTCATCTGTTTTAGAGAATTTTGGTAGATGCATCATAATTAAAACTTTTGAATCTTATTCAGGATTTGTAACTATTCTATGTTAAATGTTTGACAACTTTCTTTGTGTCGGTGGTGCCCCACTGCATACATCAGGTGCCCTTTCAGTTTTAAATCAATGTTCATTTCAGTGCTAAAGTTTGACGTAATGTTCCTTTAAGGCTAACCCAACCCCTAAGGTAAAGCTGTAGTAAAAGTAATGAAACTAAAGGGAAAGCCTGGTTAAATCTAAATGATCCATGAAGATTTAGTCTATAATCAAAAGCAGCAGCTCAGGATTCATAAGGACTTGGACCACCTCGTGGTTGAACAGATTTCCCTGTCTTGATCTCAGGTTTTCATCCAATTTCACGCTGGCTTCACCATATAAACAGAGCCTCTCTGCTTGACTGCTTTCCTATGTACACTAGAGCGCTGGAAATCTGCATTCTTTGCCCAGGCGATCGTAGCAAGCCTCACTTTTTTTTCTCCACTGTGGGTGACCCACTATGAGGGGCACCTTGGCACCTAGCATCCACTTTTATTGAACAGTCAAAAAAAAAAAAAAAACATTTAGATGGCAACAATCATGACCTCAGCTCATTCCCAAGCCTCTTCTTTCACTTTTGTTGGGATGGGTCATATTGCCTCTGTCTGTCAGCAGCTTGCTCTTTACTTCCCCACCGTGAAACTTTGAGCTGAAAACCCTGTGTGAGCTCTCCCCGCCGTGCTCCTGACTGCTGTAGGTCAGAACGATGGGCAGGTCAAACTTCTAATTAGACAGAAACCTGCTAGGGAACAATTTCAGCTGAGAGAGAGTTCACATATGGTCAGTGTGACAGTAAAAGTAAAGTTTTTCTTTATTTATTTAAAAGAACATCAAGAACAACGGCACAACCACTGTGAAAGGACCATGCTTAGATGAAGAGCTAACTCGTTCATCAAAGGACGAGGGGGTTTAAGTGTCCTGAACTGACCAAAGCCTTGGTCATGTTTTCACGTTCATTCAGTTTTATTGGTTTTATTTGTACTTACTGTTTTATAACCCCATTTCCAAAAATGTTGGCACACTGAACAAAACGTAAATAGAAGCAATGCAATGATTTGCAAAGACTTTGCAGAGATTTTGAAGAGATTAGAGCCAGAAAATGGACTGACACTGAGCCAGGCAGCTGTGCTCAGATCATAAGGTCACCGTAAGGTCAAAGGGCAGGGTAATGGTGTGAATGCTTTTCTCCATAGAGTGGTGCAGGAATGAGTACTAAAACGCAGAAGTGAGTTAGCATTTTAGCACTTCTGGTTCCCTCGTCTGAACATCTATGGGATTTTTGGATGAGTTTTAGGTTAAATGCCTGAAATAAGGTCTGTGGTGAACACAAGCTCAAGAGAGTTTGATGTTTTATCCTACAACATAGAATACATTTGAAACGCACCCCACCTTTGAATTCTGTATCCTTTCATGTCTTAATAAAGGCAGTAGCTAAAAGACAGCTAACAAGGACTACAGCGTTTGTCAGGAAGACTAAACGGCATCACCTGAAGTGCAGCAACTGAGCCTGCTGTCCACTTGTATCGCGAGTGTCAGTTGACCATGTTGTAGTTCAATATAGCACAACGTTAGCTTTTTACTTTCATCGCTAGATTAACAATGCTTTTATTATCAGTTTATGAATATTACCTTTATGAACAAGATGTGAATGTTTCATTAACTTTTATTGGACACAGATCTTATTTTCAGCTATAATCCAAAAACCCATTGAAAAATCCCATAGGCTCAACGCCAAGGGAACTCATGCGACGCAAACTTCCAGGTTTGCCTACAAAATTACGTCACGACTGCACCACTCTATTCAGAGAGGATCATTTTTCTCCTGAGTGGGCGTGGCTTCAGCTTATTCAACAGACACGCCCACACCATCCTGGAGCAGATTTTACTGACTCATTTTTCATGATTTTGAAGCTTAATTTCATAAACTTAGAGATGTTTGATTTGACTGAAATTTGACCCCAGGCTTCATAGAAAAGTGACCTGTCATACAACAAACCTAAATGCAGATTTATATTCACAGGGTCTTTAAGAATCTTTAACATTAGAATATTAAGTCTCACAAATTGGCAAAAAATACCGTGCTTAACAAATTTGTTAGACCACCCTAACCCTGACCACCTATTGTTATCCATGAATTTTCAAATTTAATGATTTACAAAAAAAAAAAAAAAACTGAAAAAAATAGTAAAACACATTAATATTTCTTGATGAATATGTCAAATTATAGTCATTTACTTGCATTCCTGAGCAGAAAAATGAGTTTTAGTGGTTGAATGTTATGCTTGATTCATTTCTGACTTCTCAGAGAAGCCCAGTGACTTGTTCAAAATGGTAAAACGTGAAGAGCTCACTGAAAATGAAAGAGTCTGCATTAAAGCACTTTATGATGCTGGATGGTCTCTGAGACAGGTGGTCTAATAAATTTGTTGAGCACTGTATATATATTGTTGTTCCTCCATTTTTGTGGAAAGGCAGAAGAATGATTTATTTAGAGTAAAATTTAGCTCTAAAGAGGAGCATCAATTTGTTCAGAGTAAGATACAGTTCCACAAAAAGTATTACATATTTCTATATGGAAAACAAATTATTCTATAAGTAAGAAACATTTCTAAATATGGAAGCCCATTTCCGCCCCTTAAAAAAGAAAAATGTGGAAGTTAGGAAACTTTCTTAAAAAAAGGATCCTGAGTCATAATTATGAGATTAAAAAAAAACTAAAGTATAAGATGAAAAAAATCATAATATGACTTTATGTGATAATTTTGACTTTTATCTCATAATTTTGAATTTTTATCTCATAATTTTTATCTAATAACTATGACTTTTTATCTCAAAATTTTTAACTCATAATTCAGACTTTTTTTCCTATAATTTTGACTTTCTATTTCATAATTTTTATCTCGTAATTATGACTTTTTATCTCATAATTTTTATCTCGTAATTTGGACTTTTTATCTAATCATTTTGACTTTTATTCTCTTAATTTCTATCTCATAATTATGACTTTTTATCTCATAATTTTTATCTCGTAATTTGGACTTTTTATCTAATCATTTTGACTTTTATTCTCTTAATTTCGATCTCATAATTATGACTTTTTATCTCATAATTTTTATCTCGTAATTTGGACTTTTTATCTAATCATTTTGACTTTTATTCTCTTAATTTTTATCTCATAATTATGACTTTTTATCTCATAATTTTTATCTCGTAATTTGGACTTTTTATCTAATCATTTTGACTTTTATTCTCTTAATTTTTATCTCATAATTATGACTTTTTAATCTTTAAAATCTGGACTTTTTATCTCACACTTTTTATCTCATTATTATGACTTTTTATCTCATAATTTTGACTTTTTATCTCATTATTATGACTTTTTATCTCATAATTTTGACTTTTTATCTCATAATTATGAATGCTTCACTGGATATGTTTTCCAACATCTTTTACACAATCTACCCCAAACATATGAACTTTAAATACCAATTTATAAACTGGCTTAGGCTGTTATTAAAAAGGGGAGGACCTCCTGAAGGCTCAGGAAAGGATAGGCAGCAGGTCTTCCAAAGAAAGCAGGGAAAGACAGACTGTCTTGATAAATGCTCTACATCTATTGATGAATTAATGAAGCCTTTGAAGGTGTGATTAAAACAAACAAACAAACAAAAAAACAGCACACTCTTAACCAGCATCCTCTGGGTTAAGACCCCCTGTCCTTTAATCCTAGTGACGTCCCTGGTTTAACTGTCATTTGGTCCCAGTACAATGTATTCATGTATTCTGTAGAAACATGGCAGTTCTTATGTATGAATAAAGACTTAATCTCGGTGCATATACTCAGGTGATTTGACACTCATTTAAACAATCCTAAATATTATCATCCATTTTTACCAGGGTTGTGTAAATGCCACTGAATAAAATTACACACTGTACCTTTAATATTGATATTTTCTGTATTTCAGTAAGAGAGAGGCTACTGTAATATGTACAGAAAGAGGAAAGAAGCTGCACCTGTACTCCCAAATCAGCAACATACTGATCTTATATTTCAACCACAAACAGACTGTATTTGTGTAGTAGTAAAAGCTCCCATTCTCATCATTTTCCCAGTGTCTCTTTGCTGCTGTTTGTTGAAGCAGCATTAAAGGCGCTGGGATCCCCGGGTGAAGTGTCGGCCCGCTGTGTGAGCGCGAGGCCTTGCACCTCTAAAGCCGGGACATTTAGATGGCTTTGTAGACATTTGGAGGCGGTCAGGTGGAACTGTGCACTAAAGGTGTCAGAGGAGTTGGTGCATTCTCTGCAGCATGTTGTGGCCTATACAGTATGGCTACGGGTCATGGATGTGACATTGACGTCACAGGACAAAGAGCAGCACAGATGCATGTGCCATATGACAGAGATGGAGGGGATCTGCTATATATAATGAAAATAGGTACCTGCTGAGAGGAAGCTGTGTTCACACAAGGCTAAAGCATTCACACCTGATACATCATTAACTCCTTATAAACATGGCATAATTCTACATTTCAATGTTTTCATGCTTTAACATGAATATCGTACATGAGAACAGACCAACATTTCATGGTTCACTAGATCAACCTTTCATGGTTCACTTGGTCGCCTTCCTTTCACCTCCTCCCGGTGCTGGTGCTACTGATGACACTCTGGTTGGGGGTTGTGCACATGATGGAAACAGTCATTTGACTTTCTGCAGCTTCTCCCAGCTATTTCACATTTGCACTTAAGGTGACCATCCCTGTGGGTATTACGCTGTTCATCCTAATGAGACAGATAAAGCATTCTTTTCAGGCATGGCATGCGTCCGTCCATCATCTCTAACCCACCTTGCTGGAGGTCGAGCGAGGGCTGATAGCGATCGTCCCTACAGTGGCGCACTCCACGTCTAGCTGTAACCTTCCCTGTCCTTGGTGTGGGTGTCACTGCTTGGTATTCCAGGTGTTATTCTACAGAGTACACTTTTTGGTGCTTACAGTAATGATATTTGTCCTGGCTGTGTGATTGTTCGCTCCACCGTTATTACTTTCACCTGTGCCTAATTAGTTTCACCTGGATGATGATCAATGAGAGGCAAAAGCTGGAAATCCCATAATCCTCCACTCTAAATCAATAAGCTTCAGGCTGTTGTCGGTACAAAAAACAATGGTTTAATTCATGGAAATCTGGACTTCTTAAAGGTACAATCTGTAGAATTTTTGCAATTTAAGTGGCAAAACAGCTCCTATGTGAGTACTTCATTACCAAAAAATTAAAAGCCAGAGAAATTCTAAGGTTTAATACAAACCTAAATCCCAAAAAAAGGGACATTATCACCTGCTTCTGCAGCACGTGCCATCTTCTCCTGCCTGCACCTGCAACAGGTGTGTCCAATCCTGTCTGCATCCTGCAAAGATCTTAACAATCCTTGGTAAATATTTAGAATAAAAGGGTGTTTAATTAAAGGATGGGCACCTGATTGAAAAAGTTTCCTCCCGAATAAAGGAGAAAACAACCGCTACATCACACCTTTGTAATGTTAAAGGTGTCACACATGGATAAAAGAGAGGCTGGGAGCCACAGACTGATTTATCTCCTGGTTACGGCTTAGTAATAGCAATGTCAAAGTAATATTTACAGACCTTATTTATGTATTATTTATTTTTAAATCATACAGAAGTGGATTTTTTTTTCCTTGATCTCTTTAGATCAGCAGTGTGAGCGCTCCATCAGCTCTTTCACTATTCTCAGCTTTAGATGCTCAATGCAATCAGGCCAGTTTGTATGGAAAGAGGTATTTTTCCCCAAATAACTGCATAATGGCTCAGTGTCTCTGCATGCCAGGGCTCCCTTTATTTTGTAATGCATGCAAAGCTGTGCTTTTTGTCTTATTTGCAAAGTTTCAGTTTAGCACTGTATGGTGGAGCTTTAAAACAGCATCACACCATTTGGCTGCCTGGCAACAAACCCAGATTCAAACATGTTTATGCAGCACCAATGATTCCAACTGCCAAATGACGTTAATCAAAACATGATTTATATCAGCAATATGTGACACAGCTCCTGTGTTATCATGTCTAATGTGAGCATGGAGGACTGCTTTATCATTAAACAGAGCTTACTTTGATCGGGGAATGTGGAGCAGGTGTACCATCTCATACAGGTGGGTGTGTTTCAACAAAGTCCAGTTGTTTTCCAGCTCTATCACTTACTCTACTCACTAACCTGCATTGCTGTGTTTTTGCTGTAAAAGAATCGTATACATCCTCTTTTCCATGTCACTGGTTTAATTCGATTATAGTAAACACTTTCTTTCCCTTGCAAAAGTTGATGTCCCAGGACCCACAGAAATTTTTTTGTCTGTCACAACCATCCACTCCCACAAGATTTGTGTTGGGTCCCACAGGACCCTGCTCCCTATGCAGCCTTCTAATTAATAAATCCTTTTCAACCTATTCACTTGAATAGAGCACAAAGAATAGATATTCATTCACTGATTAACTCTATTCATCTTTTTAAAAATATACACACATTCTGAATTTGACTGAGGAACTATGTTTCAAAAAAGTTGGGAAAAGAGCAAGGAAAGACTGGTAAAGCTGAGGAATGACCACAAAATAAAACACCTTGAACATTCCAAAGGTAAGTGGGTAAATTGGTATCTGGTGATAGTATCATGATTGGGTATAAGAGGAGCAGAAAACAATAATTTGAGGTTCTCCACTCTGTTAAAAAACTATGTGGGTAGATAGTCCAACAGTTTCAAAACAACATTCCTCAATGTGCAATTGCAAGCAATTTAACAAATTCACTATGAAAGATTCTACTGCATTCAGAGAATCCAGATATTTGTTTGCATGTGAAGGTCAAGGCCAAAAACTAACACTGACAACCTTTGACCTTTGATCCCACTGCTTTAAACACTGCCATCATTCTGTGATGGATATTACTACATAGACTCAAACAAGTATGAAAGCGACTGACATTTAACACATCTCTGCATCTTCTAATTTAAGATAAGACTCCACCATGCAAAGTGAACGCCTTATATCAACAACATCCAGATGTGAAGCTGACTTCTCAGATGGTCTGACCTAAATTTTAGAAAGAAAAGCCAATGCCAAGCCACATTCTGCTGGAGTTACTACAGCATGGCTTCACAGTAAATGCATGTAGGTACTAGACTGTCCTGCATGTGGTTCAGACCTGACCAGACCCATTTAAATCTATGGCATTTAAAATGTATGGCACACTTAGCTCAGCAGAATACAACGGAAACCCTGCCCTGTTGAGCAACTTGAGATGTGAATCAAACAAGAACAGGAAATACCTCCCCTATCAGTCCATCAATGATGCATGTGTAACAGAGTGATAGACATAGTCCTGTGTCAGCACACATCATACTCAGAATGTGTGCATATTTCCAACTGAATCAGCTTGACCATTAAATATCTTGAATTTGTGCTGTATTGGACTGAAAATAAGATGAAAAGGATTTGCAAATGCTGTCTTCTGTTTTTAAGCACATTTTACATAGTGTCCCAGCTTTTCTGGAAACAGGTTTGTAGTTGTTGCAGCTGTGATGAGCCACTATAACAAAACAGACTACATTTATTGTTGACATGGAAACACTGGATGCTACAACCAAGTCTGTTAAAGAAGGAAGCAAGAACTTGCAGTGAAAGTTGCTGTTCTGTTGCTGTACCTCATTCATATAATTATAGCTAATCCAATGCATTTCAAAGTCATATAGAGAGCGCTGCACTGTACTGAGGCCCATTTTCAACAACTATTCACAGGTGTAGTTCAGCTCAGTTTTGTTGCTCATTAATGGCACCAAGCATTTTTCTGCAACATGGACACTGACATACACTATAGTGCCAAAAGTATTCACTCACCTGCCTTGACTCGCATATAAACTTAGGTGACATCCTATTCTTAATCCATAGGATTTAATATGACGTCGGTCCACCCTTTGCAGCTCTAACAGCTTCAACTATTCTGGGAAGGCTTTCCACAAGGTTTAGGAGTGTGTTTATGGGAATTTTTGACCATTCTTCCAGAAGTGCATTTGTGAGGTCACACACTAATGTCAGACGAGAAGGCCTGGCTCTCAGTCTCCGCTCGAATTCATCCCAAAGGTGTTCTATCGGATTGAGTTCAGGACTCTGTGCAGGCCAGTCAAGTTCATCCACACCAAACTCTGTCATCCATGTCTTTATGGACCTTGCTTTGTGCACTGGTGCACAGTCATGTTGGAACAGGAAGGGGCCATCCCCAAACTGTTCCCATAAAGTTGGGAGCATGGAATTGTCCAAAATCTCTTGGTCTTCTGAAGCATTCAGAGTTCCTTTCACTGAAACTAAGGGGCCAAAACCAGCTCCTGAAGAACAACCCCACACCAAAATCCCCCCTCCACCAAACTTTACACTTGGCACAATGCAGTCAGACAAGTACTGTTCTCCTGGCAACCGCCAAACCCAGACCCATCCATCAGATTGCCAGATGGAGAAGCACGATTCGTCACTTCAGAGAACGCGTCTCCACTGTGCTAGAGTCCACTGCTCTAGAGTCCAGTGGCGGCGTGATTTATGCCACTGCATCTGACACTTTGCATTGCACTTGGTGATGTATAACTTGGATGCAGCTGCTTGGCCATGGAAACCCATTCCATGAAGCTCTCTACACACTGTTCTTGAGCTAATCTGAAGGCCACATGAAGTTTGGAGGTCTGTAGTGAATGACTCTGCAGAAAGTTGGCAACCTCTGTGCACTATGCACTTCAGCATCCACTGACCCCGATCTGTCATTTTACATGGCTGAGCTGTTGTCGTTCCCTGACAGTTGACTGTGGAATATTTAGGAGTGAGGAGATTTCACGACTGGACTTGTTGCACAGGTGGCATCCTATCACAGTACCACGCTGGAATTCACTGAGCTCCTGAGAGCGACCCATTCTTTCGCAAATGTTTGTAGAAACAGTCTGCATGCCTAGGTGCTTGATTTCATACACCTGTGGCCATGGAAGTAATTGGAGTACCTGATTTCAATTATTTGGATGGGTGAGTGAATACTTCTGGCAATATAGTGTTTATCCATGCAATTATTCCTTAAGACAGTCATTTTAGACTATGGTGGCAAAGGAGTCCTGTTGGTCTGATGCAGAGATTGCATGATTTAAAAGATACTGGACAGATGCAAATATTCAGAGTCGGCTGGATTTAAAAAACACAAGAACTTTGAGATCTTTACAATGTTTCGGCTATCTTCTGTGTCATGGGTTGTAGTATGAATTGCTGCTGGATGGTACGAGCTAAGATGATTATTTTGGAAGAAATTATAGCAAATCAATTAAGTTATTTTGTTATTACAGCTATTTAATTCCATTTCACAGTGATTGATGTGAACTTCTTATTACTAAATCATGTTTTCAGCAGCGTGAACATTCTCAGTATTTGTTTACTCGTGAATGGGCGTAAACGTGGGCAGCTGGAGCTCATTTAAATCGCTGTTTGTTGAAGTGTCTCAGTGTCTGGGTGATGAAAAGAAGAGTGGGAGAGAAGGAGATAAGGATGTATTAAGGATTTAGATCCAAGCTCAGACCCTCATTTATTATCCCAAACAGCAAAGCCCTAAAGAGAAAAATACAAACACTCAGCCCACCATTTTAAAGTGTGTGTAAATATGCACAACAAGCTCTTTTACCACATACTTTCCTAATTTACCTTCATCTTAAATTCTCTGCTCATTTTTTGCCATATTAAGTCTTTTATCACAGATTTCCTCAAATTAATGTTTTCTTTGCCTAACCTTCGTCTCTTTTGTACCGTGTCAAGTAGAAGATTTAGAAACATGGTTGATGTACTTTAGCCTGCTTGTTAGGATCACATTCAGAATGCTGCTCATTGTGAGTGTAAATAGTGGGCTCACTTATAAATAAGCATTCATCTGTTGTGAATAAGAAGCTCTCATTCAGTCTTTTGTCAAGATGAAAACGGAAGAAATGTCAATCAATCCCTAATGAACACAGCTGCTTTCATTCTAGATGTGCAGCTAGCAGCGCTCGATGAAGGCTCAGCCTGTTGAGAAGTTGTCAGCCTGTTGTTTATATACCTCTGTACGCATCTTTCATTCATTTTAAATGTGGCTGCTGGAGATGGAGAGGCTAGCAGATGAGATAGGTTGGTTTTAGGCCTGCCCACAGAAGTAGCTGGGCTCCTGAGAAACCTCATACCCCATTTTAGACCTGAAAAAGTGTGTGAGGTTATTATTGGGTTCTGGAGTTGACATTATCTTTTGTGCTACTTTATCACCTTCTTCAATCATTTTGCCACTTTAACTCATTTTTGCTGCTTTCCACCGATATCGCCGCTTTATACATATATTTTATGCTTGCTGCAAATTTTTCACCACTTTCAACCCATTTTTGCCACTTTTGCCCTTGTTGCTGCTTTTTGACCTTTTTGCCCCGACTTTGTGCCACTTTAAACCCATTTTTCTGCTTTTTGCACATTTTTGCCGCTATTGTATGACACTTTTAACCAATTTTTTTGCCATTTCTGCCTCTTTATAACTCACGGTTGACACTTTTTGACCATTTATGCTGCTTTTCACCCTTTTTTGCAACTTCTGTTCACCACTTTTAACCCATTTTTGCCACTTTTACCCACTTTACCTCTTCTTTGTGCCACTTTTAAAAAATCTTTACCGTTTTTTGCCAAATGTTGCTGTTTTTTTTTTTTTTTCTTTTTTTAACCTATTTTTGCCACGTTTCCCCTCATTCATAATGACCTCATCTTTTTGATGGGTTGGTTTGTGTGTGCTGGGGTGAAAGAAGCCAATTGGCAGCATTAGTATGTAAATAATATCAAGTTCGTTAGCAGACTGTGGCTAACATTAGACATCCTCATTTGATTTTATGGTTTCAAATTGGGGCAGCCCTGATCATCTTCTGAGCAGACCGTGGAGGGTTAAATTACTCTGAAACCACAGAAACATCAGTCAAGATAATCTGTAGGAACCATCAGATAATTTGGTCTTTGTTGACTTTGGTCAGCTGGTAAGAATCCACCCAAATTTGGCCTGACCAGTTTAAAGTTTGTGCCCTTCCTTAGTTGGACAAAAGTACACCATTACACAAGGAGATATATCAGCACTGCTCTCAGCAGAACTTTTTAAAGACTAGTGTGGTGATGTTTCTTCCTGTGTTTTTAAGATATAAGAGCATTTTTGTGTTGTAGTTAGAAGTCAAACATTGTTGGGTTTGTTGTGCGTTTATGATAAAATCTCTCACAAGTTCTCAACCTTCATTCATGAGCTGAAGTCCTGATTTGGTAAAAAAAAAATAAAAAATAAATAAATATCTCTCAATTTATGAACAATTAAGTGATTATTCACATCAAGATTTCCAGTCAAAGGAGAACTACTCAGCTCGAAGAGAGCCTTCATTTACTGTAGATCACATGGCGTCCGTGTCCTTACGTGACGCGCCGGCCTCAGAAAGAATCAGGAGGATTGTTAATGTAAACGTTCAGAGGCAGAATGTGAGACGTGACATTGACAAAGGAGTGTAAAAATGCTAAACAGCTGGAAATGGAGTCTTTTGGGCTTAACTCCTGAAGCGTGAGGGGTAAAGGTCAGGTCTAATGTTTTTACAGGACAAAGTTTAAAGACAGAGCTGACACTGTGAAGCAGCTCAAACACATTACTCTCAGGGGAGCCGAGTCCAGACAGGTGGCTGAGCACGAAGGTTAAACAGTATTAACATGCCTGGGACAAAACTCCAAGAAAGTGGCTTTCTCCACTTTCTACTGTAAGAGAGAACTTTGGTGTGAGAAGGTTTGCTCACGAAAGAACAAGATCGTCACTTTACTCCACTAAAGATGCAGACTAACTGGAAGAAAAGGAAGAAAAGCCAGTTGCAATGGAGAAGAAAAAAGGGCAAGGGTGTGTCCAGGCTTTTTCACTGGGATAGCCCATCTCAATTACAGATTCGTATATGGCTGACATAAATTTGCACACTTACATAAGAAATTGAACATTGATAAATCAAAATACTAAAAAATGCTTCAATTAGCTTAACTGTAAACTGCTAACCAACCAGCGAAGAAGGGGAAAACCAACAAAAAGAAGAGCTGAAGAGCAGAATGGAAAAGTGAAGCTACTAGACTTTCCTCCATCTCTAAATCTGCGAGAAGGGGACTTTTCAGCTTCACATCAAGCATTTAAATGAGTCTTAGACAACAACACCCTGATGTGTCAATCACTACAGTGAAGTAAAGAAAACAGGTGGTCCACAATGCACCCCTGCTGTTATCCCTGCTGTTTTTAAAAAGCCGGATGTGAAATCAGAGGTTCAAAGAAAACTCCTTTTTACGCCTATGCGCACATACATGCAGTCTTAGTGGACACCCTCAAGTTTGTTAAAAGTGCTCAAACTTTATAACGACGTCCAATCGGACGTCATCAGACATCAGACATAATCCAGTCCGTAGTCTCTGGTTGAAATGAGCAGTGACTGAAAACAAATAACTGCCTCTACTGACTAGAGTTAAAGGAAACAACACAGTTTTTCTCAGGCACAGATTACTTTTATAAGAAGAAGAATAATCAGAAGAAGCTTATTATTTTTGGCCTCATCATATTAATTTGCTTGGCAGTTAAAGGCCTTACATAGATAAGAAAAACAGCAGCAATAGCAGTGGTGGACATAGCAATTTTGGGGTCTGAGGCGTACACAGGCATGGGCTCCTCCATATCCATTCCTCTCTCCCCTTTTAACTCTTACATCACATAAAGTTTTATTTTTAACTTGATGTAAAACCAACCAAAAATGACTGTTTAGCAACATGTTTTTGTATAAAAATGTCCAGGCAGTTTTCAAAATGACCACTTGAAGATTCTAAACCAGGAGTGAGCAACTTTGGTTACAAGAGAGCCGCATTGATTTTACTGCCAATACCAAAGTGCTGAATTGCTACAGCCTGTTGGGTGATCTCAATTTAAACCCTTTGATCACTAATAATTCAATGAAAGGCAGACTATGATGCTTTCATGATAATTTATTATACCTAAATGTATATTTTTGAATCAAGGCCAAAGAAGAATAGTTAATTTAACAAGCAACAAAATTTTTCAAGCTATTTTTAATGCAGCAAATGTGATAGTTACTTATTTTACTTGCATATTTTTTTAAGTGCATTGAGGGATTAATACAAAAAGATTTACTGAAAGACTTGTAGCCAATGAACTCTACCAAAATGAAAAAAGAAAAGAATTAACTAAATCAAAGGAATAGAAAAAAAAATAGATAAATTAAATGGAAAAAATGTAAACAAAAAAATTAAATCAAAATAAAAAAAATTAATAATAATGAATAGTAGAAATTAATTGCAAATTAAAAAAAAAACTAAAAATGAATTATATTAAAATAATTAAAATATTTTAAAAATACCAATATAACTGAAATATATAACTATAAATTAAATGAACAAAACATTTTGAAAAAAACAACAAAAGAAATTGAAAACAAGTTCCAAATTGTTTTAATCAAACAATAATAAAAACAAATAATAATAATACTGACCATATACTAATAGAGAAAGATCATAAGATTAGTTCTTCAGTTTTCATGGCAGCTTTTGTCCTTTTATTTCTTAAAAGTTGTAATTTATTGCTATTTGAAATTGACTTGGTTGCCGGGTAGAATAAGGTGGGAGGCCACATGTGGCCCCTGGGCTGCCAGTTGCCCACCCCTGCTCTGAATTAACACCCGGTAACCAAATTTAAAAAATGAAAATGAAATAATCTATGTTCCATGTGGATTTTTTTTCTTTGTTTCTCCCTTTTTTACATGTTCTACCAACCAAAACCTTTCAACGAGTGACCACATCTACATATTTGTAGGATGTTGATTACAAAATACTTGGCAAAACAACAGTTGTACCAAAAGACTTGTTTTGGTGTTTTTCAATTGAAAAAGAAAAAAAAAAATTCACATAAATGTTCACACTATATTTATATCTGATCATTTACGGCTGGCTTTATGCCACTATAACCTGACCAAGTTTGCTTAATGTCACGCACTCTAAATAAAGGTGTTAAACAGGGAAAGTTTCACAAGGCCAGAATTCTGGCAGGAGAAAGGCAGAGGTTAATGATGTGTTCAAGGGGCCCCTAGTAGTCTGGAGCCACCAGCAGTTGCCTACCTTTGCCTAATGAGTGACTCTGAGCAATAGGTCTAAGAAAGCAAGTGCATCGAAATCCTGACTTTTAATATGAACTGCAAACAAAGCATTGCACTGAAAAAAACAGAAGCAAGCACCAGCATACAGCATTACTCAACTTAAAGAGCAGTTGGTCTATAGGGAACAGCAAAGAACCTGCAACTTTTTTCACATTTCATCACAGACTTTTAATGACTTCATTCATAATTTCATCCATTTATGCCAGAGAAAATAACTATAAGTTTTCTGACTGTCACATGTATTACAGCAGCTATGTTTCATGTTGTGTAACTTAAATCAATGAAAGTGAATCAACGAATGAAAGGAAAGTCACCTCTTCTGCATTCTTGGCAGCACACTTAACACTGAGATACGTAATTCATCTCAGATACAACAACCTTTAAGTGGACAGAACAGTCAGTCCACACAGGCCGTCCTGACACAGTGATGTCCACATCAAAAGTTTAGCTCTTTCAACTTTAAAGAGCTGCACTGAATCGATGCGGCAGTCAGCAGCAGAGTGAGAGGAATTCTGAACACATTCTCACAGCTGGGAAGTGTTTGTCCGAAGCTTTTGAGGAACCAGAGAAGTTTCAAGTGCTGAAGTTTGTCCCATTGGAATTATATCTCAGAGTATCTGCAGCTCTTGGAACAAGTTCTGTGTGTTAATGTCCTGAGTCGGGCGTGCTCAGAGCTTTACCCCGTCTGTTAGAGTATCTCTGAAAGAGGAGATACAAGAAAGGACTGCAAACACTTGGGCAAACTTTGACTTGTGTAATCTATTTCTATAGGAGGTGAGAGCCCATTCAAAGTTATGATAGTTTTAGGAATGTGTTTGCATTGCTTTTCTTTTTATTTGTCCTGATTTCATATTTGCATACGACTCAAGACCCCAGATTACAGTTGTGTGTAGTCTTGACCAATCAAATCAGGCCATTTACTCTTCCCAGGCTTGGGACTGTAATGGAACTTCAAATACATATACTTCAATATGTTTTGCAGCTATAACAGCCTCCACTCTTCTTGGAAGGCTTTCTACAAGATTTTGGAGTGTTTCTTGTGCCCATTCATACTGGCCTGGCTCATGATCTCCATTTCAGTTCATCCCAAAGGTGCTCGATAGGGTTGAGGACAGGACTCTGAGGACCAGTCAAGCTCTTCCAGGTCACATTCAATATCATGTCTTCACAGTCCTTGCTTTGTGCACTGGGGCACAGTCATGTTGGGATAGAAAAGGGCCTTCCCCAAAAAGTTGGAAGCATTGCGTTGTCCAAAATGTCTTGGTGCGGTGAGGCTTTTAGACTGGCCTTCACCGGAGATAAGGGGCCCAAACCCTGACAAACAACCTCATACTATTATCCCTCCTCCACTAAACTTCACAGTTAGCACAAGCACTGGCGACTTTTGTGCATCATGCTCCTCATTGACCCTGCTCTGTGATTCTACGTGGTTTTCTGCTTCCTGGCTGAGTTGCTGTTGTTCCTAAACACTTCCATTTTCTAATAATATGACTTACAGTTGACTGTGGAATATCCAGCTGGGATGAAATTCCATCAACTGTCTTATTGCAAAGGTATCCACACTTGAAGTCACTGATCTCTTCAGAACGACCCATTTTTATCACAAATGTTTGCAATTGGAGTCTGCATGGCTAGGGTTTGATTTTACACACCTGTGGCAATTCAATAATTAACATGTGAGGCCAAATACTTTTGTCCATGTTGTACAAAGTGTAAATACATGCTTTACCATGTGTAAAAACAAACTAATCCCTTGTCCTTTTTCTACTACAAAAACTAATATTTAAGAGTTTAGAAAAGAACTCATTTCTAACTTCTACACTGAATACCCTCTTCAAGAATGTAAATCACAGCACCTGAGACAAATCATAAAGGACCTTTCAGGTAGCATACTTGTGTTAAAGACTAAAACTAAGCTTATCTTATTTTTTCTTACCTTGTTTTGTAAGCACACATCTTTTACTGTTTTTTTGTTAATGTATTGATAAGTTCTTGTATCATGAGAGTCCTGAATGAAGAGTCAGTGATGTCTCAAAGGTTAAAAATGACAATGGCATGATAACAGAGAGTTTACTGAAAGTGTTTCAAACCCTCCTACAGTCTCCTAAAGGTTAGTCTTCAGAACCCTATAATGTGAATCCATAATGTAAAGTAGTCCTTCATAGCTGATTGTGCTGCAGTTTTAAAGTGGAAAGACTGCAATTTGAGATGAATGGCCTGAGTTTATTGTAAGCTCCACTTCACTGCTCTCTCTTCCCTGACTCACCTCACTCTACAGAGAAATGGGATAGATCTATTTGATGTGTAGTTGGGCAAAATGGAAGATATTTTTAATGGTAATCTCACCAAGAAATTTTAACTAATAGAGTTGATATTTTTTGCACATTTCTGCACTAGATGCTGCAATCCAATCCAATTTACTTTGTTAATAGAGCACATTCCACAATTTAGGAGCCACCACAGGAAAGGCTTAGTCACCTCGGATTTTTCATCTGGTTTTTGGGACGACGAGGTGAAAGCTTAAAAACAATACTTTTTCAAAATGAATTCTAAAATGAAAGGGGAGCCAGTGACAGAGAGCCAGGATCAAGGTTATATGTACTGCAAGTATTTCCAGTGAACACAGCTCTCACCCAGGAAAAGCTGCCCTGATCTATTGTTTCAACGATTTTGTCTCCCCTGGACTTATTGTCTTAAAAAGTAGAACACGAACCCTATGGGGCACAATCAAGCTTTAAACATCCTTTAGGAATATATGTGCTGCAGTAATGAATTTTAAAAAGACAAAAGAAAAAAAAAAAACTAAACAGAAATTAAAACAAAGATTTTTATATGTGGCACACAGTAAACAATAATGACTAAGATTTTTTTTGCACAAACTTATTCTCCCATCTCTTGGGGACCAAAAAGGGAAAAATAAAACATTCTGGGACAAAAGCATCTTCCAAATATTCACATATTTACAAAAACGTTGTTGCACTTCTTTGCATAGGTTGTTTGGCAATGCATGATGCAACGACAGAACATCCAGCTATTGGTTGTCACAGCCAGTGTGACAACCAATAGGAAATCGCTAGCGGCAGAAATGATCAGTTCAATATTGGACCTACTGGTGTGGATATAATCTTTTAAATGCCCCAGGAAGTCACACAAGTTCCAGGCCTCGCTAGAGAAGCATCTGTAAGGGCTACAAAGGCATGGATAGCATCATGAGAACGGCACAATGACAGGCTGCAAGAGGGAAAAAGGGAAGTGGCTATGATTTATGGTTCAAAAGTTATTTTTTGTTTTGTAACCTGTATTTCTTCTTATTGTGTATGACAACATCAGTCTCAAAGAGTTAAAATGTTATTTCTCCTACTTAATTACAACTTAGCATGAATGCCTCACAGATCAGGCTACATATTAAGATGGACACAGCAACAGCTGCCGGCTGTGAAGGCAAAATATTTACAGATCCCCCTACTGGCTGGCTGTAGTCACATCACTTTTATGATGGCACTCAACACATTGGACTGTGGAGGCACCATGATTTGTAGGTTGACTAAAATATCCAGCTTCTTAAACTTTCCGTGTACCAAATGTGCACTACAGAGCTTTTCACAGGGAATTCAACAAACGTTTTTATGTCACAACAGCATCCAGTGAGTAACATGCACCTTTTAGTGTCCAGGCAGTTAAAACAGTAATATAACAACACACCCATGACCTTCTATAAATCAAAATGTGAGCTGACACACCCATGCAGTGCTGATAAATGGCCTAAACTACCAAAATAAACTTCTTTTTTACTAAGCTTTTCCTCTTAGCTGTGAATGCTGTTTTTCAATCTGATATTTTCTCAATGCCTAATGACATCTGATTTTGATGGTCATGTTGAAATGAGTTGTTTCTATGAAATCACTCTAAGAAGACAATATGAACTCTAATATTGGTGTTTGCTGGCTTTTCTTTAATTTGACCCCTTTTCAAAAGTTCTCTTTATTGAACAAATTACTTGTAAGACAATAACTGAACTTTTATTAGAGCATCGCTCTCAAACACTCAGACACTCATGAAAAGTGTTCAGTGGTTGTTTACCATGAGTGATTTTTTAGGATTTAAAGGTTATGCCCAATGGCCTAGAGGTTAAGTTGTAAACCATAAACCACTGTGTCCCCCGTTTCACCCTGGATCAGGATTTGATGAATGTTATTCCATGTGTCTCCTCTCTTCACTTCATGTCATCTTTTTGCTGTAAATCTGGTTATAAAGGCGCAAAGTAATTAAAAGTATGACAGCCATGGAGTGGATTTTAGAAAGTGAGGTCAGGAGTGCACCTACAACAGCGCATCATGCCCATTCAATCTGTGTTTTATTCATGTTTTTATTCTTTTTTTAATGCGACAGGACTTTGTATTTCTCAGTGTTATTTAGAAATATGTTGAAATGATATGAAGTAATGAGGTAATGTATTCTTCTTGTGTTAAATATCTTTCCTTAAAAATGACATACAACACCAAATCATGAGGTTCATGTAATACATTGATGTTAATGAGGCTCATCTCAACCAGCCGAAGGTAAAATTTCCACTCCACATGGACAGTCATAAAAGGTTTGCGGGGTCAAGAAGAATTAAAGCTCTGAGTGAGGAGTTTTCAGACGGTTATGAAAGCGATTAAATTAATAGTAATACTCTATGATCTCAAACTGAGGTGAACAAGATCATCTGCATGAAAATGGACTATTTCTATAACATTTGTCATGTCTGTTACTCACACTGCTGCAGAGTAGGTGTAAACAGACTGAATTCAGTTTATTTTTTATGAGAGAGTATGCATGTGATTTCACAATGTCACTGCACTTTTAGGCAGTGTGTCAAAACTCAGGGGTGTAACTCTTAAGTTTAAAATTTTCATCAATGTGATGACAACACCCATGATGCTCATACAAACCTATAGGCACACATGCACAGGACAACAAGCAAGTGTGCATGAAACACCTGTCCTTCAGCATGTACAATGTCTCTCTAACTGTAATATTCAGCTAAAGGTGCATGTCTGCTTACATATGCATGTCTCAGTCAAGAATAAAGTGGAACTGAGCCTGTGACAAGGCCTGTACACATGCAGCAATCATTACACTTCATTCTAGGCCAAGGTGGGAAATTAGCACCCACTAGCAGAAACATGCAGGTATTTCTGAGCAGTGTCACGGGAATTTTCTCAACCCACTGAGGCCAAGGCTGCCCATAAGGAAGGATAAAGGGGGGAGCTCTCTGGGGCCCAGCTGAATGGGGGTCCCATGGGGGTCAGGAAACTCATGGTCTATCCCAGAGTTAATCTGTGGTAACAATATTTTACGAATAATAACCACCCTGATCAAAAAAACAAAAAATAACATAAGGAGTATATGCTGTAGAACAATGTAGCCTTTTCCAAATGTAAAACCATTTTCTTAAAAAAGAATTACCTTTTGTGGCGATGCTTATGTATCTGCAAAAGGTGACATCAAAATTAAGTGGTTGGTAAAAACAAGGGGCGTAGCTGGTAGATTTTTGAATGATTGAAAGCTTTATTTAAAGAGAAATGCATAGAGCCAAAATATAAGTCAAATAATTAAGCTCAAAACAGACATTTTTAAGGGATGATCTGGGGTAGCTCCAACACCCCAAAGCCCTTCTGGCACAGTCTATGTTTAATGGACACCAGGAGTAAATCTGACTTCCACAGCCAGTTTGAATGAATGACCCCCACTGTGACAGTGAATGAAACTCTCATTGCATGTCCACTTGTTTAGTTTCACATGCTGAGATCTCTGAATTTGTCCCTAGCAATAAATGAACTTTTTTTTTTTTTCTGTATGTGACATGGCTTTAACGTATTGGCAGCTTTGTGTTGTCCTATTGAGTGAGAACTGTGAGTCAATGAGATGCTTCTGAAGGATATTTTCTGCCTGTGTGACATTTTAGTGAAATTGATTTATCATAGAACACAGAAAGGGGGATGTGGTGTGTGCGTGTGTTTGTGTTCTGCTCATTAAATATTGTTTCATGACTTTTAAATCTGACCTTCTCCACTTTAACAAACAAGCCTTTTAGAGGAGAGAACGGTTAAAAACACCTTAACCAACAATTTCACAAGTTAACAAGTTTATCTTCATCGTCAAATCCTGATATGGATCTCGGTTTGCTCGTGAAACCACAGAAGAGAAAACTCTTACATGTAGGCTATTCAGGGAATTTGAAAGCAGTAAAAGGGAATAATTCTGATCTTTTCAAAATGTCACACCTCCATGTCCAATGCACATGCATGTACATGGACAGATTAGCAAAGCAGTGAATCTAAGAAGTCCCTGCTCCCAGCAGGTGACTGCTTCCTGGATTGCCACAGTTTGTTACAATGATTGGTTTTATACTTCATAAAATAATTTGTAGTAAACCAATACTGGTGTATCAGGCTTTCCAAACTTTCCATGAACAAAATGCGCACTACACAGATAAGTGTGGGAATTTGTCAGCAGGAGTATTTATTCAACCCAATCCACCTCTTTTGTTGTCGCAGCAGGGGCTGGGGCCAGATGGGACAGACCTGTGACATCAGATGAAAAAGGTCTGTATAGCGACATTACTGTCCCAGTGAAATGGGACCACAATGGTAATATTGCTAAAATTAAGGCTTGCACCATTTACATTTTCAACACAGCAAAACTAAATAAGAATTGTATTTCTTATGTTGCTTTAAAAAGTAGTAAAAGGCATTTTAGATTTAAAATGAAATGTAACAGTTGCTTGAGTCAATTTAGGATGGGCCATGTCTTTGATAAGGCAAGGCCACAGATGCATTTTCAATGCTCATCATGATATGACTTCATCAAGTATGTTCTCTTTTTTTTATTGTTGATACAGTAAATACTACGGAGCCCGAGAGGTGACATGAAGATGTTTATTTTTTTAATACGCACGCGTATTTTAGTATCTCACGCACACGTTTTATTCGTAACTCATGTGCGCGATTTCTCAGTACCTCTCGTGCGCATTTTAGTATCTCGCGTGCGTTTTATTCGTAACTCGCGCGTGCGATTTCTCTGTATCTTGCATTTGCATTTTACATGTATAGCATAGACTATTCTACACACACGAGATACTAATAAAACTTGCTCGTGAGATATTAGAACGTGCGTGAGATACAGAGATATCGAGCGCATGAGATACGAATAAAAATGCGCGATACAAAATTGCGAGTGCATATTAAAAAAATAAACACGTTCATGTCACCACCTGGGCTCTGTAGAGTACAGTGCGTTCAGAATGTATTCAGACCCCCTTAAATTTTTTTAAAATTTTGTTATGTTGCAGCCTGATACAACAGTCATTTCTCTCATTAGCACTTAGTACCCCATAATGACAAAATAAAAACAGATTTTGGAGAGATTTACTAATTTATTGAAAAAACTGAAATATCGCATTGACATAAGTATTTATAAGTATTTATAACTATTCAGATCTTTTGCTAAGTACTTAGTTGAAGCACCTTCTGCAGCAATTACAGCCTTTAAACACCTGGATTGTAGGATTTTCTCCCATCCTTCTTTGCAAATCCTTTCAAGCTCAGTCAGGTTGGATGGAGAATGGCAGTGGACAGCCATTTTCAGGTCTCTCCAGAGATGTCCAATAAGGTTCAAGTCAGGGTTCTGGCTGGACCACTGTAGGACATGCAGAGTCGTCCCTAAGGTGTTGTCTTGGCAGTGCGCTCAGTGTCATTGTCATGTTGGAAGGTGAACCTCCGGCCCAGTGTGAGGTCCTGAGCATTGCGGAGCAGGTTTTTTATCGAGGATATCTTGGTATGTTGCTCCATTCAGCTTCCCCTCAATGCCGACCAATCTTCCAGTCTACCCCCTCAGCATGATGCTGCCACCACCATGCTTCACTGTTGTGATGGTATTGGGCAGGTGATGAGCAATGCCTAGTTTCCTCCAAACATAATGTTTAGAATTGAAGCAGAACAGTTCAATCTTGCTTTTATCAGAACAGAGAATCTTGTTTCTCACAGTATGAGAGTCCTTCAGGTGCTTCTTGCAAACTCCTAACAGGCTTTCATGTGTCCTGCACTGAGGAGAGGCTTGTCTAACCACTCTACCAAAAAGCTCAGATCAGTGGAGGGCTGCGGTGATGGTTGTCCTTCTGGAACTTTGTCCCATCTCCACACAGGATCTCTGGAGCTCAGTCAGTGTGACCATCAGGTTCCTTTTCACCTCCCTTCTCCCCTGATTGCTCAGTTTGGCGAGCCGACCTGCTCTTTGAAGAGTCCTGGTTGTACCAAACCTCTTCCATTTGAGAATTATGGTGGCTCCTGTGCTCTTGGGAACCTTCAGTGCAGCAGATTTCTTTGTAGCCTTCCCTAGATCTGTGCCTTGAAACAATCCTGTCTTTGACCACATGGCTTAGTTTTGTCAGTTGTGAGGCCTTAATCATGTCTAGTCAATTTAGTTTACCACAGTTGGACTCCAATCAAGATGTAGAAGCATCTCAGCATCTCATCTCAGATCAAGAGAAATGGGAGGCATCTGAGCCAAATTTCATGAGCTGAATACTTTCTTAATGCACTGTATGCTGACGTACATGTTGCATTGGTTTAAATGCAGAAACAGGCCGAAGTGGCAGACTCTTTTGCTTCAAACGCCAGTTCCGCATCACCCATTTTACAGCTTGTCATGCTGCCTTAGACTCCCCCGCTTGTCTGAAATGAAATATGTCATTCTTTGAGGTGTAAACTCAGGAAGACTTCAGGGGAATCCTGACTGAAAAGTGACTCATGCTCTTTCTCTCATATATAAACGTATGTCTGTAAAGATCTCAGTTGGATTGTGTGGTCAGATGTGTGTAATTCTTCAACATTTCAACCCACAGAGGTCTGTGTCGTGATTTCCCTAAACAGAGAAGTATGTGTAAGAGTCACGTGGCACCTCAGCACTTTATTCTTACCTGTTTGCCCACAACACCGGCACTCCTAACACCCCCTGTGTGCCATGTAAAGTTAATTAGCGCTGACATATTCAGTCCATGCAGTCATGAGTGTAGTGTTCATTTCCATTCTTACTTTTAGTGATCCTGACATTGCTCTAAGCAGCGCTGCAGACACGGCCTCTCCGGCCTGTGAATTATTGGCTGAATTAAATTACATTCCTGCCACTGTTTTAGTGGCTCTATTTACAGTTGCCTGTCTCCGCTCTCCCGTTGCCATGAACACAACCCAGGAGTTCAGGTTGAAAGATTCCTGTTGGTGATGTGTAAGAGGCAGAGACGGACATGCAGAGATGGAGCTGTTCCTTCTTGGGTGCACAAAAGTGGATGTTCCTGTCACTTCATCTTCTTTTTGATTGTCATGTTGATGTCTCTGAGCTGTCCGTCAGAAACATGGGAGATCACACGAGGAGCAGAGTCCATAGCAGCGCCTCAAACAGAGATGTCACAAAGCTTTTAGTAAAATATTTAGCTCTGTGCTGTCTTATGAATTATATCTCCAGTGGAATAGAAAGATGATTTCATAAAAGTGTTGAAACGGATCGCAACCAAAGTAAACTGAGTAAAACATGCATGAATGCAGGATCACCCTCCTGTACTGTAAATGTGTTCAACTGTTTACCACTGGGAGCAAAAAAAAGGGCAAAGAATGATCAAATACATGCCTACAAGGCCCAAAGGGCCAAAATAAGATCCTTGTATCATTTATGTGACATCTTACCTTTGCAGAGACAATGTCTGTCTGTGAAAGGAAGATGACATATACTTAGCATAAAGAGTAAATATTTCAAGCTCTGGAGCGCCATGCGACTTAACTTTGGCATACTTTTTAAAAATAGCACCATGACTGCAAACAATGAATAATTCAATAACATATTTAAAAGCACACATGCATGTTTAAGCGATGGCAGTCTAATGCATGTTCTTATACTCCATTCTGTGGTTTGGTGTGTTGTCTCTTGCACTGGTGGGCTGAGACAGTTTATACAAGTGCTGGTTTCTAGTCTGGCTAACCAGATATGAGACAGAGGATTTTAGTAATCATGAGTAGGATTTTAAATATTAGGAAAATGTTGATTCATTTAAATGATGGCAGATCCATTCTGACTAGAGTTGAATGATTTGCAAAAATAATCTAATTGCAATTTTTTCCCCAATATTGCAATTGATATTTAAAACGCAATTATTATTAGGTTCCTTATCTTATGTATTTTTCAACAAAAACAAGCAAAAGACCATTCTTTATAATAACGTAAATTCATTCAGGAACACTCTCATCATACATTTAACCATTTTACATGCCAAAGAAGGCTCTGCTTAAAAGATGCTCCCTTGGTTAGTCAAGTGGCATGCTTTGACTTTCCAGGGAGTGGAAATAGGTTCATTTATAGGCACATTAGGTAGAGTTATGACAGTTTGTACTGAAAATAATGAAATTATTTCAAAAGCATTTAATTCATAGTAGCATGAATCTGAATATGAGGGTGCAACAAGCTTTAAGCTATAAAGGCTGGGGTGGAGGAGGTTAAGCTTTGCTGGCAGCAGCATACATCAACATTAATGCAAGCAAGGAATAGTTAAAAGGCTGTCATATTTAAATAGATAGCTGTGCTGAGAGAAAGAGCTGTGATTAGCTGTGGCTACCAGCTGATCACGGCTGAGCGTATGACTTCCAAAAATGAATGCTAAGCTTCATCAATATTTGATAGAATGAATTATGATTGAAAAAATATCTAATTGCAGTTATTTTTGCTTGTATTGCAAATTTGATATCAATTGCATTATTGGTGGAGATTATCATTTTTATGTCGTTCTTATTTTAAGAAAAAGAATCTTAAAAAATGACATTTCAAGTTTGCATAATGTGCAGAACATTTGGGCTGCAAAAAAAAAAAAAAAAAAAAAAAAAAAATATATAAATATATATATATATATATATATATATATATATATTAAACATCTTATTTTGACACATTTCAAGTTAAAAAAATATTGCAACTTCTGTGATTTGTAAATTGCAGCTGGCCTTATTGCTTACAATGTTACAATGTTACAATGTCATTTAGCAGACGCTTTTATCCAAAGTGACGTACATTCGAGAGCAAGAAAAACACAAGCAAGATCTAGACGAGAAGAAACAACATCAGTAACAACATTAGATAAATTGCCTAATACTGACTATAGGAATCGTGATCACTCCCTTGTTAAAGTCCTGATTTTTGGGTGCTGGTAGCCTAATGGTAAAGGTCCACATGTCCAGTGATGTAATGGTGCCTGGAGAATATCAGGGTTTCTACCAGACTTTTTTGTCTCCGGCCAAATGACCGTCAGTCCTCAAGAATTTTGGCCATTTAGAACAACTGCCAGACATTTGCTGTCGATAGCCATATGTGACCAAAAACCTGCATTCAAGAGCAATAAAACACCTAAAAACCGAAACACTGTGATACACCCTCATGTCTGTGCTAAGACAGGACTGGCTACACATTTTTATTTCTGTACCCGACCCAAAACTGAGACAGTAAAAACTGAACCTGACAGTACAAGTAAAAGTTTTTATTACCCTGTTATTACAACAGTCAGACACATATTACACATGACTGGACTTGGAAATGACTGCAGAAATACATAATGTTATTTCTCTTGTTGTAGGTTGTTAAAAAAAATATGATGAAAATTGTGAGCTTTTCCTTTCTCACAAGCAGTCAGTTGCACAATACCGGCCAACCTTTAACAAATAAGCAACAACAAGCACTTAGCGTCACATCCTCCACAACACCAATAAATCATCCCAAAGAATAAATAACCAGTGCTCTGTTAACTATACGCCACCTTAAAACTCTAAGTTAGAAATGCAAATTGAATCTCACTGTTAATTACTCCTAATAGACTGATGATCTCAACAGTAACCTCAGGTAGAACAGTAAATTCAACCATTATGGTCTCTATGAGTAATCCTGAAGAAAGACAAAGGCTTCCACTGTGCATAGTTCTGTACGGTCCTTCTCTCATTGATTCCTCTACCCTGCAGCTTAAGTCATGTTTGCTGCTGATGCTAGGGTAGATGAGCCAGAAGGTCCCAAGCTAGCACTACAAGGAGTGAGATGGTGCTCTCACCATCAGCCCAAACTACCAATGCCTTTCTGCATGACTTGATTTTGTGTTGACTACAGTTCCATGCCATCAGAGAATTGATCATACTTAGTCTTACAAGTCCACTACAACTAAGCCTTTCAGTTGCTCTAAAGCTCCCTGGAGATAGGCTTCAATTTACATCATCCATGTTGATCACATGATCATCACATCACATCACATATTCATCACCTTAGTTAGCCATGTGCTGTGCAGGTAGATAAACAACCCCGGCAGGAACCGGAAGTGGGTCGTGGTAAAATAACTTTGAGTTTATATAAAAGGATTCTTGCAATATATCTTCTAGGTAACACAATATGAAATTATTCACTATTTACTAATTTGATAATTGGCCTATTTGCAACTGGGAGATTTTGAATGTTGATATTTTTATCTGCTGGACATCCACTTACGAAACTGGCAAAAGACCAGTAAATGCCAGCTAACAGAAACTCTGATTAGGACTTTAATAGCCAAAGAAGAGCAGATTTTCAAATCACCACTGCATGTTAAACAGCATCAGACAACCACAACAATTTAACAACAATTCCATATTCCTCAGAAGTGTTAGAATAATTTGTTGCAAAGCAATACACAGCTGGCATTCAGATTGCTTTTTTTTTTTTTTTACTGCCTTTACCATCCAAGGTGAGGAAACTTTAATGGAATACTTTGACTGACAGACTAAAAAATAAGTGGATATATTCCATATACTTGTGTATACCCAGCACAACACCACTGTGCCCCATGATCTATGGTTTTTGTCCTTGAAGCAGGCTGTCATATCTTGGTTCCAGCTAGTGGCTCCTTTGTCACATGTTATTCCTACTCTCTCTCCAACCTGTTCTCTATCCTGTCTCTACAATAAAGAGATATAAAACCTCCAAAGTAATAATAGTCTATTAAAACAATAAGTGAATAACCACATTTGTCTGGAGGCAATTGGGCATACACTACAAGTACAGACACCTCTTTGTGTTTCAATAAAATGTTAGCATCTGTCTGATTCATGGTGTCCGAGCTGACATTCCCATTTTGAAAATGTGAAATCCCTGCAGAATTCTAACTAAGTGACTAGACATCAGCCTTAAAAGATGGGAAATCTGCTCGATGGGCCGACATTGAAGTGTTGCTCCTTAGCTTTAATAGGAGAGTTGCAATTCAGAGAGGAGCACAGGCACTAGAAAATGAAGTTGAAATTACACGGTGAAAATGATCTTATTAAGAGGGATGTGAGACGGGGGTTCCAATCTCTGGAAAGTTCTGCAGAGTCCTTAGAATGACACTGACAAAAATGTGGATCAAGGACAACTTTTCATACATCAGAATACTCTTGTATAAGGACAAGGATTTTTTTTGACATAATGATGTTAAGTTTCTTTGGCAAGGGGAAATTGTACACAAAGAGGCAATGCGACTATTTAATTTATGGCTAAAAGATTAGGGTGATATGATCTCTATGTGCAAATTCTCAGAAAAGCAAGAGCAGATTGGATTTTGGCAATGGAAATGGACTGGTTTTGATTTGTCTGACCCTCAGATTCCACATACTCTGTCTGCACAGCACTCTGAACATGTTGTACACTCTGGGGCTCCAAATTGATCTCTGGCGTGGGCCAAAAGTGCCATTCCTCAGGTACAAGAAGACACGAGCTTCTGGTTAATTTAAAGTTCCAACACAATGCACAGACTTCCAATCGACCTATCACTAATACTCACTCTCCAATATAAACTCGATTATACTTTTCAGCATTGATAGTGCCTATCCAGATGTGTAAGCTGCTCAAACCATAGGCACCAATGAAACCCCATATCATCAGAGAATCAGGATTTTGAACTGCGAGCTGATAACAAGCTGGATAAACCCTCTCCTCTTTCGTCCACAGGAAACAGCATTCGTGGTTTCCAAAAGAATTTCAAATTTTGATTCAACTGACCACAGAACAGTTTTCCATTTTGCCTCAGTCCATTTTAGATGAGCGCTGACCCATAAAAAAAATGCAAAAGTGATGTTGCCACATCCCTTGGCGTTGCTTGGTATCCCAGCAAGCTTTGAGCAAGAAATTGGAAAGACACAATAAAAAAGTTTTCATTATTCAAAGAGGGCTTTAAAAATAGCCAATTATGCCTAGATTGAGGTCAATTCATCGTCATCAAATGACCAGTTTGTGTGCCGCTTAACTGGGTTTAACTGCCTTGATAGTTTTATCTACTCATAAAGATGATACTATTGTTTTTTATTCAAAGAAGGGGGTATTATTTTCATTCGAATGGTAAAAGGGAGCTTTGGCCAAAGAATACTTTGACAAAAATACGACTTTGCTCTAAGGGCAGTGGACTGGGGAGGAATTTTCCTCATGGAGCCTTTTGTATAATATTGATCTGTCCAGGTCAGATACAAACCTTAGAGCACAAGGTCACAGCATGTTTCTTTCAGCGTTTCTGTCTCCTTAGGCTGACTCTGTAGATTTCTCAGAGGTCCTGATAACACTGGACTAACTCTGTCCCTCAGGATGTAGAGGTCCTTGAGAGTTGAACTTCAAGATTGTACACGACTTCAAAAGTCACATCTCAGCATACGTGCTTGTGTGAGCTGTAGACGTACAGTATGACACAAGTTAACTATTATTTACAGCTTGATTTAAACAGTAAAGGAATGCCTCACCAGTCTGTGCATCTCCAAAGTAATCATTAGCTTCATTTAAACATCAGGTCTCTAAGAAAAATTACGGGTTAAATACTTCTCTATGATGGCATTACTAGGTATGCATGTTGTGTTCATCATTATTTCATTCTGACACCTTTGTAAAGCTGATTTAGTCAAATCAGTGCATGTGTCAAATCTCAAAACATGTTTCCTATCTATGATTAAATACATGCCACAATAGTAGGGCAGATACTGCTCGAGTAATAGTTTTTCCACACCCACTTCAATTCAGCCACCATCACAATATGTTTACAATGGAAAGAGCTGGCTAAAAACAACAGAGGTCAGTGACTTTTTTATAATCTAGTCTGGAATAAAAGTACACATGAAGTGTCTGAATTACAGTGCCATTTTTACATTAAGCCAAAGCTAAAATAATTACTGTTCCAAGAGTTTACTGCACAGTCAAATGCTAATGTTAGCTTTAAGCTTGCAGACATTAGGCCAGTTTAGTCGTCAAATGGCAGTCACATTAAAGGTTCAGCACCTAAATTTGTCTCTCAGAACTGATGGGTACTTACTTTTAGACATTTTGATAAATGTTTCATCTATCAAAGGCAGTTATTTCAGAGCACTTTTTCATGATTGATCTCCAGTGTTCTTTTGTTTATTCGACTCTCTTTGTTTATATTTTTGTTGTTGTGTTAGATTAATCTCTCTCTTTCTGTCTTCCTCTTTCTCTCTTCTCACTGCAGGCTGGTTGGTGAGGGCAGGTGTACTGGACAGTCATGGTTGCAGCTCGTTAGGCGTCACCGTTGCAGTTAATCCTTGGCAATAAAGACCTTTAAATCACCTTGTGTTGAACCTTCAGATGCCAGAGTATACTACAGCTTCCAGTATGGTGACCTGGCTCCTCTCCAACCATTAAGGCCCTGTCCACATGGAAACGAATTCAGGAGTAAAAGCCAAAGTTGTTTGTCGTATCTGCGTTTCATCCACATGGAAACTACATTTTGGAGGCTGTAAATGCTACTTTTTGAAACCAGGTCCCAGAGTGAACAAATCTGTAAACGCTTACCGTTTCGTTTCAGTGTAGACAGCCAACCGCATCTTATAAACGATTATGCCATACATGAAATAACCCACTTAAGCTGCATGCTAGGTCAAACCAAAACAACAATGGTGGATTACAGGGCTGTTTTTGTGCTGCAGATGCTACTGAGCTTATTATGGCTTTTACAGCAAAATCTGATGCTCCTTTACCGACACCAAAAACAGCATACACCAGATGCTCTTAAATCCATCATGGAGAACAACCAGAAGGACAACAAGAAAAAAGTTTGTGGCAGTTTTCTGTAATGTTTTTCTCTCTGTTGGTGCATTTCCGTGTCAGCGTTACAGCACCACCTACAGGCCTGACATATATACGACAGTGTGTTCAGTCGTTTTCAGTGGTTCCATGCTTACACAGACATTTCCTGAAACGATCCCATGTTTACAGAAAACTTTTCAAAACAAAATGGAAATATATCGTTTTCGTCTCTGTCTTCATCTTCGGCCGAAATCTTGTAATTTTTCACTGAGTTTTTTCTTTGACTAACACCTCTATGTCCTCCTCTTTTGCAATGCCTCTTTCTCTGTGCCAGTGCTTCTGCAAACCCCCAGCCAATACAGTCACCATTGTTTGAACTATTGTTCTTGTGAAATAAACTTTAATCTTACAACCCTGTCTCATGCTCTGCTCCTGGGTCTTCATCATGTGTTTGCCTGTTTCTTTGATATCTTTGATATGTAGACAAAAAAGTTTATGTTGTTCCACCATTTATATTTGGAAAGGCAACAGCAAAGGGAGGTATCCATTTAAAGTAAATTTAGCTCTGTATAAAGAGGAACATTATTCTTTTAAACATAAAATACAGCATTACAAAAGGTCAGGAGATTGACTGCAGAAGAGAACGGCTTGTGATGGCAGATTCGTTGCGGTTTATTTGCTTTTTGCATGAGTTGCCCAAGCTGACTGTCAATGATGAGTAAATTTAGCTGAAGATGTACATTGCAGCACAGAGCAACGATGTCAAGAAGCGCTATTAACCATTTTTGAAACATCATTTTAGCATGTTTGGATGCCATTATGATAAAGAATAAACACAAACAACAATAGAAACAAACGAAGAAAAAAAACTGGCGAATTAATGCAGTATAGGATGGTTGAGATTTGGCTTACCCACAGTTTCCACATAGGACGACTGCGCTGTGCACAGAAGCGCCGCAGGTTTTGTCTGACTGTCACTGTCACTGTCACTGGAAGCGAGTCTAGAGCACTGGGCCGCGGCGTGTAGCCCTGATCAGCAGGAGGAGATCACGGGAGAACTGCGAGTTCACGCAGGAAGGTATGTCAACAGCGGACTATTTTACCTTTGGGGCTTAATTTATCATCCTTTCCGGTATAAATCCATGATATTATTGCTTCTGCCATTGAGCGAGTACATTAGGAAGTTAAAAGGTTAATGTTTGCTTAAAGGATCTGTGGATTTTTTTACAATACTTTGGCTAAATATCCCCAAAAGTTAACTTTTCCTCATCAATGGCACCAGTGTAGCTTTATGACCTACTGACCTCTCAGTGACCCTCTGCTCTCGCTGCAGGATGAGACGTAATGTTGATATAGTGGTGCTTTATGATCGGGAGTCCATGCATTGTGTTGTATTTTGAAAGAACCGGATATCCTACGCTTATGACTTCCTCTTCTGGAACTTTCTTTTCGACTGGTATTGACGCGGTTTAGCAGCGGCGACGAAAATAGACCTGCAGTGTATCTCTAATGAAGCGGTGCTGCTGCCGGTCTAGAGCGCCGGCTGTGGAAATGCTCTGATAAGGGGGTGTGAAGGAGTTTGGACTTTGAATCTTGAATTTGCAGCTCAAAGAAAGTCATAAAACATCCCTGGGTATGTTTTCTGCCATGGTCATCTATGGAGGGCACACTGCTGACATGACAGGTAAAATGCTAAACTCCTCACTATCTTAGAGTTATAGCACCCTGCAAAACCATCAGCAACACAACCATGTTTTATTACTATAACTTAAGCTTACATTTAAACTATCTCAGTCGGTGCAACACGTAGAAGAAACTAGGCTAAGTTTGAGCTTGTACATTGCTGGTGAAACTCGTGATTGTTGGCTTATGGGGAAGGAGGTTTTACATTTCAACTTGATCAGTAGAGTCACCTAAAAGTGTTTTGGCATGCTGCTTACCTTCAGACTGCAGGAAGCCACCTGCTTTACCACTGACGCAGGTACTCCATCATATCGACTGCTTCATGCTTTGGTGTCAGCACCCCACAATCTCTGTTTGACTGGCTCTCCTGTAGTGGTTAAATGTGGAAAAAGTCACAACAAAAGACTTAAATTTGAAACAAAGATGCTGCTGTTGGCTACCAAGTCTTATTAATCCTTCTGTGCTTTTTAATTCAGTGTGACTTCCCTCTAAAAACACAGGCACACTTTAACTTTCAATGTCTGGAGCAGTCATTGCTCCCTCAGACAGACTCAGCCTCCAAATATTCTTTAATAAGATCAACGCTGTAATGTTGCTGACCCTCCTAATATCCACCAGGTGTTATTGCAACTTCTACAGCAATTTGTAACCAGAGAATGAAAGCAATACAAGTGCTCTCTGAGACAATTGCCTCAGGTGGGCCTCTAAATTATACAAGGACAGTTGATGCTCTCAGACTTGGGACAAAAACATTCTCCCTTGTCCTTGGACGGACGTCTTGGTATTATGCACTTTCAAAACATTTCATTGTTGGAGTAGAAGAATTATAGAGTAGAAGAATTAATTGTTTAGTTTGTTGCCACATGGCTTGGGAACATGCCATCTGAAGCGGTACCTGCAGCTGTACAGCTGTCTGGGCTCCTCATATCTGAGGGGTTTCCTGCAGAGCCCACATCTGTTCACAGTGATTGTCTGCATTGTCTCACATTGGGGACAAATAAACGTATTAAATGAGTTAGGTCACAAACAGCCGTTCATTTGTTTACCAAATAGATGCACAGTTACATGTCCTGCAGGGGTTCAATCCCACAGTCCCGTTCCAGCACTTTAAAAGCTTGGCAGCTGAGCAGTAGCAGGTGCTCGTGTATAACTATTTTATGTATTTTGCAGCACAAAACAGATCTCATCCTGTATTTATCACTGTGCAGATTAGTCTTGGCTGCCCCAATCTATGTCTGCATGTTGTTTTTTCAAACAATTAAACTCAAATACTGCAAATTTTAAGCCAAAAACACCTGTAACACGGAGCCAAGTCATATGTTTCTGCCTTGCTTTCATACTTCTCCGTTCAAGTAACTAAACTCAAGTATCACCACCTTAAAGAAATACGCCATTTCCCACAAATGGAATAAAGAGAGGATAAGAGCAGAGATGCAGAAGTGCTCCTCACAGAAAGGATACACAGGAGCATCAGCTGCAGAAGTCTTTTATTGAGCTAACACATCCTGTCATTGGAAAACTATTAGTGACTCGATTTCGCAGTTCAACTGGAGGTTGAATCTGATGAGGTTTAGATGGCAGACTGCCCAAAACTAAAGGCCCGGGTCATGCCCACAGAGAGTAGCAGCCTCAATGCATGAGTCACATAACTGATGGGCAGTGAGAGATCTAAGGAAATCTAAGATACATACAGAAGAGTACTCACTGATGTGGCTGCAAAAAGATGGTAGAACTGAGCCTTTAATGTGGAGATATGGGGGAAAATGGTGACCGAATTTAAAGAAGTAGCTGTGGAGCTAAATTATTACCTAAAAGTGTAGTATTTAATCCTTACAGAAGATTTTAAAATCTAAATCACCTGACCAATAAGTATGCATTAACTGCTGCCATTCATAGTTAGGCATGATTGCAGCTTGTTATGGTTACATATAAATTTTCTAAATGCTGTAAAAAAAATACATCACATCAACTCATAAAATACTGTTTTGCATCATATCACATCTAATCATACTGTGACGTACAGTGACATACTGTATTGTAATGTAAGGAACTACATTATTGTTTTGTACCATATAATAAACTGTATCATACAGTTCCATATTGTGACATAACCTATTGAACCATATTGTGTTGCACTGTACTGCAACACAAAGTGTAAATATCAAAGTGTATGGTACAGCACTGTATTGGTCTATACTATGTTGAATAATATCATACCATACCATGTATCTTTACCTATCATACCATATCTCACTGCATCACACTGGATCACAAAGGATCATATGGTATATATCATTCCTACTCTATTATATTGTTTTATACCCAGGGGTGGAATGTAACTAATTACATGTACTCAAATTACTGTAATTGAGTAACTTTTTGTGTTTTTTGTGAGTAGTTTTCAAAATCACTACTTTTACTTTTGCTTAGGTATATTTTCAGTGAAGTATTGTACTTAATTACATTTTTTAAAGCATGAAGTACTGAGTAAAAAAACACTAAAAGCTGCAATAAGAGGTCCAAGCTTTCTGCCAACAACATAAAACGGATCAGTCATTTGGCTTTCATAACACATGATGGTAAGTGTATGCACAAAGCAGGAGAATGATTCCATAATTCTTCCCAAAACAGCTGTTGCATTGTACTTTGGTCAAATGTGATGATAAATAACCTGGTTGGAGGTTCATGTTTTCATGTTATTGCACATTAAAGACCAGCCATATTTCACTGTGAAAGTCCCTTGGGTTTCAAAAGTAGCTACTCAGTACTATGGGTACATTTTAAATGATGTACTTTATGGACCTGTACTTTAACTTCTACTTGAGTAAATTTTATCCAGAGTAACTATACTTTTACTTGAGTACAATAGTCTGGTACTTTTCCACCTCTGATTATACCATTACTTATTGTACTATATTACATCGGATGGTCTTGTTTTGGATTCTGTTGTGTCATACAGTTTTTCTATTGTATTGTACCATACTTTATTGTACATACCATATATATATTAGGAGTGTGACAAGATCAAAACGTGATCATCACGCAAGATCAATATTGCGTAGACACCAGGAGCAGCAGCTCTCCTGACAGAAAACAATATCAAACTGGAAATGATAAAAGTTCACAAAGATGCCCTGGGCACTTTAAAATGTGTTGGTTTGAGAGCTAATAAAGACATGAGGCTGATCCGTGATCAACACTCCAACTCCCATCCCCTCCTCCATGTGTGCTACCTAGGGCCGCACATGATGCCAATGCATAATAAGTTCATCATAATGGTGTGAAATTATTAAATGCTGTTGCTTGAAACCTGTGCAATCTCTCTGTATGCGCGCAGACTCGCTCATAGTGTCACTATTTGTGACTCTGTAAGTTTGATTCAGCCGCTGCTTCGTCATGTCTCCTTCTCTTCTCACTGTCTAGTTTAAACATTTCTGAATAGACCTGATTGCTTTGCAATTATGACTTTCAGCTGTATAAAGTACATATTTACCACTGAAGTATTTTTTTTCCAAAATTAAAAATAAATTGTAAAATCTTGTCTCATCTATATACAGTGCTTAACAAATTTATTAGACCACCTGTCATATTTGTGTCAGAGACCATCCAGCATCATGAAGTGCTTTAATGCGGACTCTTTCATTTTCAGTGAGCTCTCCATGCTCTACCATTTTGAACAGGAATGAGGAATTTCAAACTGAATTCACCTTTTCATACCCAAATTTGAGCCGGCTCACTGGGCTTCTCTGAGAAGTCAGAAATGAATCAAGCATAACATTCAACCACTAAAACTCATTTTTCTCTTCAGGAATGCAAGTAAATAACTATAATTTGACATATTAATCAAGAAATATTAATGTGCTTTACTATTTTTTCAGTTTTTTTGTAAATCAGTAAATTTGAAAATTCATGGATAACAAAAATAATTATATTTTAGCATTAAAAATATCATTTGGGTTAAAGAGCTTCTACATATTGGTGTATTTACGGTGAACCATGTGGCCCTCTAACTTCTGGACCCCTCAATGATGCAACTCTCTCTCTCAATGGCTCTGGCTTACTCTATAATATTGAACCATATGTGCCATTTCTTATTTTCTTGTTATTGTTAATTTATATGATTTTATGCTATTGTCCTGGGATTTCACTGTACTGTTCACTGACTCTTGTCTAACTATGGAAATACTTATAGATAAAGGTTAAATAAAAAATGACTAAAGAAGAACTATTCCCACCCAGTGCCTCTGTGATAAAAGCAAAGCTATATTCTATGGGAACATTATCTGCATTTGGGCCCTGCAGGTCTGAAACATTCATTCACATTCATGTACTCCTCCTCTCCTAAACAAAAAAGTACTCTGTAGAGGTCAAAGTACAACATGCATTATGGAAGCGCACATGAAAAATTAAAACCCAAAGAGCGTCATTGGTCACATAATTAAAACTGTCTTTTACCTCCCCCTCTCTCTGGGACTCCACTTTGAAACCTCCAGGACTCACCCATCTGTGACCACAAAGTGATGCTTCATAAATCATAATATGTGATTTAATTAACTATCATTTCAATCCCCTCTCCTGCATCTGCTTTCGACATCTTACTGTGAAAACTGCTGCAGAAAGAATAGGAACTATATTATGCCCTTAAAGCATACCGTCGTCTGCATGAAGCCGTGTGAGATGTTTGCAAATGACATGGATAGTGACTATAGACAGTTTGCTATCTTTCTTCATCTGACTCTCTCCCTCTCTCCTTACCAGAGAAGATGGATGTTTCTCCACCAGCTGCTTCCGAGAGGGTCGATGATGGTCGCTTAATGCTCTAATCCACTGGCTAATGCCGGTTCTCTTGAGATGAGAGGCTCTTTAGACGGGAAAATGCAATGAGAAATACCAGCAGGCTTATATTTGATGGAGTTTTTTTCAGTTTTATTTAATAAGCACATATTCAATTGTGGTTTTTGATGTATTCTATTTCTCATCCTATTAGTGCCTCCTTGTATTTAAGCATCTAAAAGCAGGCGTTATGTATGGCAAGACCCAATTCCCATTTAACTCCCTAAAGCTACTTATCGTTTAAAAACTGCAGCTCTCAACCTCAAAAATAAAGGGACAGGTATAATAAACACCTATGATGATTCACATCACTGTGTAAACAGTATATGATGTCAGACTTGGGTTGTCTTTAGTGACCACATGCTCTTTTTATCTCCCTTCTAAGCAGATGTCTCGGTTCCTGTATTCCTTTTCATTAGGATGTGACTCTGCTCTTTTCTTTGACCCATATTTCTCCTCACTCCTGCAAACTTGTTCCTCCTGAAGCACTTTTTGCAGACTCATCCAGGGTCAGAGTCGAACAAACTAATGGCCAAGGAGTTTATCTGAGGAGAACTTCTCTTTATACCTCCATAACGCTAATTGGAGACTGAGAAAAGCAAGGTACTTGGTGATTTTGGTCTCTGGGTTTATGTTGTTGTATATCTAAAAAACAAGTATTAACGCAGAATTACTCTCAGCCTGGGGGGCCAATCACATAAACACACCTTAAAGATATCAGGTAAAAAACAGAACTTGATGATACACATCTTTTGAAGTTTGGCGAGACAGTTTCCCCAAACAGAGTCCTGTAAACCAGAAAATGTTTTTGTTTCTGTAGGTAATTTGACATTTGAAAGTGCATGTAAGACGTAAAAAGGTGTTAATAATGTTGACTTATTTTTCATAGAACACTGCCTGATCTTTTCAGTTCTCCAAAGATTTTTAAGCTGGTTTCACATTAGGGACCTAGGACACCTGATACCAAAGACCAGTTCCATTTGGTCAGTGTGAACTTGTGTTTAAGAGGTGGTCTCTGGCAGGATTCATGTGGATCTGGGTGGAGTTAGATGTGCACACAGCCAGGCCTGATACTGGGTCCAGCAAGTTCAATTGTAAACATCTCCTTTCTCTTCAGTCCAACCTATCCGTGCAGCACAGGCCCATTTCATCCTCTGAGCGGCAGGGTAGCGGTAAAAGACAGTCATTGTTGATGTCTTAAGAGGAAAAAAAAAGAACATCCATTGTAGCCTGTAGGATGGACTCCACTGTCAATGTGGCGCATAAACAAATGTCGACCCTAGTGGTTGCCATGGTTGTCTCTTCTATCATCTTAGTGGATTTTCAAGCCTACTATCTGCATAAAGCTACCTGTGTTGGACTGTGTACATATATACATGTATGCTTTGGCACGAAACAGTGTTAAAAATGTGAAAGCAGACCAGTGAGGGAGAGGGGAAGGGGGAGCAGTCATGTCCAGGCATGAGGCTACCATGAGTGAAAATGTTTTAAGTGTCTTTATTTGAGTTAAAGCAAAAAATATGACAATAGGTGTCTAAGACACATTACTTATTTGTTTATATTACTTTAAACATTTATTCTTGCTTTCATACTGGTGTGAAAAATATGCTACAAAAATGCTGACACACTGTGCCCTGGATCCAAGTACAGATGCCACACTCATCTAGTCTATGCAATCTGTTGCAGTTGATATTTGGTCATATTTATTTTGTATTCCAAGAAGATGCTTTACAGCTTGCAGCCCTCTTCCTCATTAGCTTATAATAGGCTCTACCAGCATTTATGAATTAACCACAACTATAACTGCAAATAAGTACTGCAGTGACGTCACTTAAGAAAAAACTAAACGTAAACTAAAACTCAAAGGTATTTTTTTATGTGCAACACACAATAACCAATAATGAAAAAGACTGTTTTTTTGTTATTGTTTTTTTTTTTTTTTCTTTTTTGCAAAAACTTGTTTTCCCATCTCTTCGGGACCAAGTGAAAAAAAAATCCTTCTGTGACAAATACAAATCTACAAAATATTCATATATTGACAAAAAAAAACCATCCTTGATCTTCTTCGTGTTAGCATTGTGCCATTATTTAAAGCACTTCCTGTCTGCAGTGACACACAGGGCCACATCACAGGCTCTCTGTCTCTCTTCTTTTCCATTATGAGCTGTTCAGTCCATTTACATTGTCATCTAAGTGTAAAGACAGTTTGGCAAAGTGTGACGCGACAAAAGAACAGTGTGCCATAGTTTTGTCACAGCCTATGTTACAAAAAATATTGAGGATAGTATTAGGGGCAGAAATGCTTTGATTGAATACTGATTTTAAAAAGATGCTCCATATCTGAGTTACTGCTGTGGATAAAATCTCTAAAGACCCAGGAAAGTCCCTATAATTGTTACCCTAAGACATGTATGGTCATTGGAACAACACAACAGCAGGCAGCAAGTAGAAAAAATAAGTGGTGATTTATGGTTCAAAAGTTATTTAAAGACCCTGTAAAGTGAAAATGAATCCGTCTATAGGTTTGTTGTATGACAGGTTACTGTGTTATGAACCCCCAGGTCAAGTTTCAGTCAAATAAAAAATCTCTAAGTTTATAAAATAAAGCTTCAAAATCATGAAAAATGAGGCATCTGCTCCAGGATGGTGTGGGCGTGTCTGTTGAATGAGATGAAGCCACGCCCACTCAGGAGAGATCCAATCCTCTTTGGTTTTAGAATGTTACAATCTGAATAGAGGAAAGGACTCACACCATCATCTTGCCTCTTGACCTCTTGAACAGACTGGCTCCTTCACCAGTACAATTCATTTTCTCATGAATGAATTATATTAAAAATGAATTTTACAACCAAGCATTTCCACCTCTTTTTAAAAATCTGGATATATATCTTGATAACTTGGTCACTTGCTGCAGGCTTTATGTCTATACTTTGTATTAAAATGGGTTTATATGATTTTAAATGAGGACTATTTCGCTCCTCTCTGCACGGCTTTAAACTGCAATGATTTTCTCTTACACAACTGCCATATTGTATGAACTTAAACGACAATCATCCATCCAACCATCTATCCATCCATCAAATTTTTCCAGCTTCAATATATAAACTGTCCAAGGAGCTTTGAGTCCACCCCAGAGTCTCCTCCCGGTTGGACGTGCCGAGAAAACCTCTAACAACCAGTCCATCTCAACTACTTCCTTTTGATGCACTGGGAGTAGTGGATCTACTCTAAGCTCCCTCCTGATGTCTGAGCTCTTCACCTTATCTCTGAGACTAAGCCCAGCTACCCTGCAGAGGAAGCTCATTTCAACTACTTGTATCACCAATCTTATTCGTTTGATTACTACCCAAAGCTCACAACCATAGGTGAGTGCTGGAATGTATAGGCGGGTATAGCAGAGTCTTTTTGTTTTACCATCAACCTTTCGGTCAATTGCAACACTGCTTACCCTGCACCAGCCTTTCAGTCAACCTAATGATGGCTTTACCCTCACTCGTGCACAAGACCCCAAGACACTTGAACCCTTTTGCTTGTGGCAGACCTTCACTC
This sequence comes from Cheilinus undulatus, assembly GCF_018320785.1. Classification (NCBI taxonomy): domain Eukaryota; kingdom Metazoa; phylum Chordata; class Actinopteri; order Labriformes; family Labridae; genus Cheilinus; species Cheilinus undulatus. Next base: position 42,835,106 of record NC_054868.1, read on the forward strand.
AACCGCCCAGAGGGAGCAGTCCACCATTTCCAAGCAGGGAATCATGGCCTCAGACTTTGAGGGGCTGACCCCCATTCCAGCTGTGTCACAGCTGGCTGCAAACTGCCCCCATATCTGCTAGGGGTCAAAGCTTTATGATGCCAACAGAACCACATCATCTGCAAAAAATGGAGATGGAATTTTGAGGGCACTAAATCGGATGCCCTCCTCCCTCCAAGGATTTGCCAAAAGATCTGACCATGAAAATCATAAACAGGGTGAGGAAAAAAAACTATCATGTTCCAGTAGATTTTCTGTCTATCTGATATTCAGTGAAACAGAGTAAAGTTTGAGGCGTTTCTTGAAATTCTCTGCCCGTTAAGCCTCCTGGTTGGATTTTTCTAGGGCAAGATTGAGAGAGGAATCACAGCAGGAAGGTTCAAATGTCAAGGTGAATGTATGTAAGTAAAGATGTTCAAACCTTGATTCAGTCCCTGTGTAGCTTGTACCAAATATTGACAGCTTATCCCATGACACTTGGCTAAAAGAATCCCCTTTTAAGTAGGAGGTTTCTGACGCTTTTCCTGCCAAAAAAAAAAACTCTGCCACCAAGGAGGGATGGCATCAGTCCAGTGACAAAGGGTCTGGATTACTGTGTAAATGTTTCAAAATGGCATGAGGTTTTACTGAAAGGGACTCTGAAGAAGATACTTGATAGCTGATTCAGACTGGTTCAACAAATGCATGCTGGTCCTCTACATCAGGGGTTCTCAACCTTTTCAGCCTGCGACCCCCAAAATAAAGGTGTCAGAGACCAGGGACCCCCACTGTACCTGTAGGTGGTTGAAGACAGCCATGCACATTCAAGAACAGTCATGTGCAGACAAGGCCACCCATTAGGGGGGAACAATGGCCCTGTCAAACTGGGGGCCAGCAAAATCATGGTCCATTGTAAAGTTAAGCTGTGGTGTTTCATATTTAACCTGAATTGTAACCTCTCTCATCAAAGAAACAAATAAACTTTCAATTCATTTGTGAGCCCTCTTAAAAATGTTAATATTTTTGTTAAAAACAAAATTAAAATACATTAAAATAGTTAGAATAGGGTAATAATGGCAAAAAATGCCAGGAAAGGTGGTGAAATTGGAGTTTAAAAGTAGCAGAAATGAGTAAGAAGTGCCAGAAATTGGATAAAAGTGGCAAAAGAATAAACAAAAATGACAAAAATGGGTTAAAGTGGCAAAAAACATGCATATTAAGTGGTAAAAGGGGATTTTAAAAAAGTGTCTGAGATGTCTTTAAAGTAGCAAAAATAGGTGGAAATTTGGTGAAATGGGACGAAAAAATGATATAAACTGGCAAAAAAAATGGTTAGCTTAGGCAGAGAAAGGTAGAAATGGGTTAAACCGGCAATAGTGGGCGTATTAAATTGTGAAATGTGGTGTAAAAAGTGGTAAAGAGGGATTAATATTGGCAATAATGGGACAACATTGCTAACAATAGGCAGAGAGTGGCAAGATTTGGTTTAAAGTGGCAACAACAGGCAGAAAAGAAGTGTTGGAAAGGGTTGAAAACTGACAAAAAAAAAAGGTTTTAAGTGACAAAAATGTATTAAGGTTGGCAAAATTGGAGGGAAAAAAGTGATGGCAAAATTGGTTTAAAGTGGCAACAGTGTAAATTTAAAAAATATTCCTAGTTTTCTTAAGGCATCTGGAGACCCCCCACTCAGTGTCTTGCAACCCCCAATGGGGTCCTGACCCCAACGCTGAGAACCACTGCTCTACATAAACTAAGCACACAAAGCAAGGACATGTGTGTTTGGTTGATTATTTATTTGTTGTCACAATGCTTCTTGGTGATAAATCTTATACGACTGGAAAGCCTGTTCAGTTCCCTTTTAAACGATCCCACATTTGTAAGGATCATGCATTTTTGGGACGAGCAGCAGAGCTAAGTATGTGGGTTGTGCCCATGAAAAATGGCCAAATCGTCTCCCATTACTTCTGCAATTCAACAAACTTATTATGTAGTAATTTATTCATGAAAATGATCAATTACTGGAAAAGAGTCATGTTTGACTTTCTTTTTGTAACCATGACAGAGAAAATCTCTGTAGAAACTGCACAGTTTCTGTTTCCCTCCAAATTCTGGCAAGGTAGCAGCACTTGACTTGACAGCACTGACTTTAAGTAATCAAACTGGCATTTAAAGGGTTAAAATCCTCAAAATGATTGAATGTTTGGTAGTTTTGAGCACAGCTGAAGCTGTTTAATAGATTTATGCAATAAAAAGCAGAAAAAAATATTACTCTGTTTAGTTTTTATAGCAGTTTTTTGGAAGTGGACATTGTTGTCCTTGATGGCTTTAAAGGGTGGTAAATTAAAGTGATGCCTGAGGGTTAAAAGTAAAGCTAAACAGGTCTATGTATTTGTCTATGTTTTTTTTTTTGTCGAATTCACAGTTGCATCAACCTGCATCTGTGAAGTTGCACCTTGACCACTTCAGGGTCTGCCTGCACTCGCAGAGCCTGGTTAAAATGTGTAACCTCTCTATTTCACACTAGCTGTGCAATTTAATGGATTCCTCAGAGCCGATACATGCACTGCCTGCCATGACGCTCTCAGTATTTCCACGATGACTTGTGCCTTGTGTGTCACTAACAGCCACACTCACAGCCGTTATTCCGGCTACAGTAAATGAGGGAATTGAGCCAGCAACACCTCAATGCACCCTTTTACGCAGTGAAAATTGCATGTGTGTGCGTCACAGTGAAAAACCAGAAACACACACAAATACACAAAAACCACAAAAACCAATTCAGATGGAACAGGTCTCGTGACAAGTCCATGGAGGAACAACAGAGCAGCGCCGAACAACAGAAGCGTCCTTATCGTGTGGGGAAAGGTAGCGGATGCAGTGACATGAAAAGGTGGTCATGTGGTGACTTCACACTACCCTGTTCGCAACGCTGAATCCCTCTGAGATTAAACCACACCGGGTAGAGCATAGACCAGGGCATGTGGACTGACATTTTATCCACATAGTCCTGATCACAGCTGCATTGCTACACATAGATAACATTTACTCTATGATTATATGCCACGTGTCTAAAGCCATACAGGTTCATTAAAAAGGAAGCACTTGAGGTTGTGTTGAGAAAAGGTAACTCTAAAATCATTCAATTTAAGATCAACTTTTATGTTTTAATTAAGCTGGAAACAAAGCAGGCGTTTTAAAAAATGCCTCTGTCAGAGGAAATCCATTAAGGCATGAAAATGGAAAACAGAAAGGGATAAAAATGGCAACCACTGTAAGGCAAAAATTAATTACAGATTTCTAAAAACTGTTCATTTACAGCTTTATTTGCTCCCTCTATTACTTCTTTGTCTCAGATTGGTTTTCTGGATTTTTTTTTTAATATCCATGCTCCTCAACCATAAAACAGAGCCTTACTTTGAAAACAAAACCTGAAGCAATCCAAGAAATAAAAACAATCTGATGCCTTGAGCAAGAGTGAAGGTTCAAGTGAAGCATTAAGTCATGCATCTCAAGCTCTCATCTACCCAAGCACCAGTCTTGATATTAAAAATAAAACCATTGCGGAAGAGCAAAAACTGCAGTTCCTTGATTGTCCACTAGAGGTTGGCTGTGAAAGGTCCAGAAGTCCCTCTAAAACCATATTAGAATGCCCTTTTTTACAGACAAAATTGACATGTTTTCAATCTGGTTCCAAAAATGAAGTTGGTATGAATAGCTCGTGTTTTTATTGGTACACATAACATGGGGGTTACATTTGGCAATACACCCCTAGCCGCTATGGCTAAGTCCTGCCCCTGCTTGTTTAGGATGTCCCAATTCTGATTGGAATGGAGGGGTAGGGTTAGTGCTAGGGGTACATGGACCTTCTAACCTGTGGAATCATCAGCAATATTTGAAAATTGAAACCGTCTTATTGCTTATTTTCATGTTGTCATAGTGCATTATGGTCTTTTTGATGTGGAACGAGCATGTTTTTAAAGTTCATTGTATAGAAATGTATGGTATTGTTGCATGTGCTGTATATGAAGTCAAAGACTACGGATGACATATGACAGGGATGTCCAAACTATGGCCCGAGGGCCAAATTTGGGCTGCAGCCCATTTTTGTATGGCCCCCAAAATATTCTTAAAATTAAATGAAATATGGCCCTAAACAGAGCATGACACTTTTGTTAGACTGTAATATTATTCTTAGTTTCAGGACAAGGTGCTATCATACTAACACTGTAAACAAACATTTTGACAACAAGTTTTTCTGCTGGTTTTTAAAGGACTAAATTGAGACAACATAGTACGCCCTATTGGATTACAGCAGCAAATAGCAGCACCAAGTGTTTTTTAAGGGCGGAGCCAGTGGTAGCCAGAGCTGAACAGGGCCCCCTGAAATCTGACTTGCCTCCCTAAAATCCTTAAAAATGATTGGCTAGGCGCGCCGGTAGTCGAGTGGTTAAGACACATGCCATATATGCAGGTGACCCGTGTTCAAATCCAGCCCATGGCACTATTTCCTTCATGTCTCTCCCCGCTCTCTCCCCTGTTTCCGACTCTATCCACTGTCCTATCAAATAAAGGCCAAAAATAAATCTTAAAAAAAAAAAAAAAAAAAAAAATGATTGGCTATTTGCCTTGCCAGCCATCAACTAGCCATTTAAGCATACCCAATCACTGAGCATATCTTAACCTACATTAGATTGGTTTTACTCACTTTAATATCAAGGTGAGGTATATGAAAGTGGCCCCACCATGCTTGTATATTTCTGTATGCGGCCCCAAGTGGAAAAAGTTTGGACACCCCTGATGTATGAGAACCTCAAAAGGTCTTCCCGTTTAGTTGGGGAAGGTTTTATAACTACCTCTTATAACTCTGTTGTATGTGGCAAAGGGGGCTCTGAAAATCGAGGGGTGGGGTCAAAGTTTGAAAATCTGAGCCCACTTTACAAGTCATCAGTTTTGATAATATTATGGCTTTGGGTTAACCTCGCAAAGCTGATAAGCTGGACAGATTTCATATTTAGGATCAGGAGGATCCATTTTATAGAAAATGACCAGGCAAATCAGTGACATTTGAGGAGAATGAGGCAGAAGCTACAGGCGTGGTTGAGCTGTACTGCAAACCTGTAAAAACTGCCTATAAGTGAAGTGATTGGCTCTGATAACTACAAAATTCTTCATCAAAAGAGGAGCAAAGAACCACACTGAAAGCTTCCCAAACACCGTCTATAAGGTGTATCCCAGATGAGTGTGAAATATATCCCATGTCAAGGATATGTGAAACACTACCTGGTATGTCAGGTTTACCCTTGTCACTGATGCCAAACTAGTAAAACTTAGCACTGCTGGTGTCCAGATTGGCCAAAAGTTAGCTCGAGATAGCATTTCCAGTATGACGACTGACACTGTTGAGCTTGCAGAATCTGCTTCAGAAACCAGTGATTGACGTAGCAACATTATTTCCATGTTTATACAGTCTATGCATCTGCATGAAAGGGATTACTATTATAATAGGCAAAATGCAATATTTAATACAGCTCTTGATGAGTTAGCAAAAAGGTGTAGCCATCTTTATTAGCCTGATTAGCTTATGATTGCTTAGCTGGACTTCAAGTCGGATCTAGCTGGGATCTCTAGAGATGGATTTCATATGGGTTGATCCCATTTAAAGTCAGGTTACAGGTGGGGCCACCATGGAGCCTGCGGACAAACCCACATGGGACTCATATTGCAGGCCACATAAAGCCAATTCAGGGCTCACATGGACTTGCTGGTTGGGTATAAGACTGTAGTTTGCAGGTGTCTAGATCAAAATCCATCAGACTGAACACTATGTCATACTACTTTTAGAATATTTTCTTCCAGATACAACCTCAACCAAACAATGGGCATACATGTTGAATACCAGCACTTCTTTATCAATACATGGCATTGTTTTATTCTATTAACCCTCCAACTGAGAATAAATAGAATAAAGTTGTTAATGTATGAATTGAACATACTGTATTCTAATGAATAAATAAAACATTCCTGTTATATCTGAAATTAAATCGTGCTTTTCCCTCACAGCCTATCAATAAACCTATTAAAAATCCAAGCAAAGGTGTTAAATCCAAATGTCACATTGAATTCTCAGCGATCAGGCTCCTTTATGTTTCAACCTCCTGCTCTGTCCGGGGCAGAAGAGTTTCATCAAAGCACATTTCCAATGTCGACGTGGGACTCATCGTAAGTGCTTGAGTTTGATGTCTCACAACCTATTATAGTGGAGATTTATGGCCTAATAATAGCCTAACTTCCCCTGTAGTGCCATGTTCTCCATGTTAATCACCTAGTATTTGTCCAGAACGTACTTTTATATTCATTGCATAAATGTGTACCTGAACAACCCTAGATAACTTATAATGTATATACATGTTGCATGTGCAGATTTACAATGTTCTTATTAAGCATCTACTCCATTTTATAGGTCATAATTCCTATTTATTTTTGAGTAGTTGCTTGAAACAGAGGGGATGCTTAACTCCAGACACCATTGGAAAATTACGGAATATTCTGAATTGATAAAAATCATGCAAGTACAGTGGAAAAACACATTTTGGGTTCCCGTATTTTCATCTGAGAAAACAATTCTGTACCATTTACCACTTACAGCTGGCACCATCATACATTGCTCGCGACCTTATGCAACAACCTCTCCTCTCATTCACTGTGTACTTCAAGCAGCTGCTTCCCAGCTCAAAATGCACTTGCATGCATAATGCCACATTTAACAAGTGACCAGCAGAGGTGGGCAGTGAGACTCAAGTCTGTAGGTCTCTCCCTCACAACTATCCCTGCAGACTGAGAGCTCAACCTCCAGAGTGGAGGAGAAGGTGCACCAGAGAGGCCTCTGTCTGGCTTGGGCCTCATCAGCCTCCAGGGCCGTTTCTTGCTATATTTGGACTGTGCAAATGCATAGGGTCCCACAAGCCACTAGGGGGCCTCAAACCTGAATGTTTTACCTCATCTTGAAGAAATACTAGTTAGGATTTGTACGCTCATAACCCAGCTTTAGTGTTTGCTTCATGAAAGTTGGCTAAAATAAAATAAACATGTCACATGTGAAAACTTGAGTTGTGTTCTTGCAAAAGTAAATATCTTTTAAAAACACTCAATATCTCGTTCATTTATTGACATACAGAAATTGTTTTTTTTCCTTGTATTTTATCAGTTATTTTGCTTAATATTTAGTTATTTTGAAATGTAACAGACTCTGGCATGTTCATGGATCATCTTATGGATTAGGAATCTCTCCATCGTGGTTTGACAAATTTGGGGCCCCCAGTCAGCATCTTGCACAGGGCCTCCACAAACCTAGAAACGGCCCTGTCAGCCTCTCTAGTTACTGGATGCAAGTGTTACTTGGATACATGTGCAAGTTTGGCAAAGAGATCTCTGTCAGAGGGATCAGTAAGGAGACTGCTGTTAATCCAGAGAACATTGTGAGCACCCTGCAGCCTTTACAGTTGCTCAGGTTTGCTGGATTTCAAACTCCACATCGTGAAAAAAAGATGGCACAAAAAGAGCTGCACAGAAACTTGTGTGGCATCCTACTTTTGCGATCCTTTGAGCAGCCGAATAAGAAGCCCTCTGTGCTTTTTCTGAGGTCGTGGTCAGGTTCACCATTCGTGTTTTCTAGTTGATGCTGTCCTCACTCTTTTGTCGGAAAATATCTTTTGTTTTGTCTTTAAACTCCGCAGGCTTTGTTATCAGATGATGCTTTAGCTTGGCAGGCTTCATGGCTTCACATGAAGACACACAACAAATTTTGGTCACTTGTTGCTGTTCTCAGTAAAACCAAACTTGAAATAGCAGTCATCATATTTTCTCAGTTTAGCTGGTTTTGTCTTAGCATCACCTGATGAAGTGGACATGCTGAAACGTTTATCTATTTTTCCTAGCTGGACCTGCATCCTGAGCAAAGTGACTGATGTGTGACGAGTATTAGATGTACGCGATATCTCACAATCATATCTGAGTTTTAAATGACCCAAAGCTGACTTATGTGGGAGTCACTGGTTTAGTATGGTTGTTTTATGGCGCTGTCATCCCTTTAAGTATTTATTTGCATTTTAATGACATGGCATTACTTTAATAATTTATGTCAAATTATTTCGCGTACCCCCAAGCTGTGTCTCGCGGACCCCCAGGGGTCCCCGGACCCCAGTTTGAGAACCACTGGCTTCCAGGGCTTAAGCCACAAATGTTTTCTCAAAAGCCCCAAACCTTCCAGGTTGGTAAAAAGTATGTTGCATTGGAGTGTTACGATAGATGCATAAAAAACAACTTTTAGTAGCTTATGCACACTATTTAGTGAAAAAATACCTTAACATTGCATTAAATATGAACATTTTCTGCATATTCATGAATATATAGTGCATTCAGGAGGATTCAGATCCCCCTTCACCTTTCAGTTTTGCTGTGTTGCAGCTTAATGATAGTCGTTTAAATTCATTTTCTCTCATTAATGTTAACTCAGGACACCATCATGACAAAGTCCCGTAGGGTTAAAGTCAGGGCTCTGGCAGGGCCACTCTAGGACATTCACAGAGTCGTCCCTAAACCACTCCTGTGTTGTCTTGGCTGTGTGCTTAGGGTCATCATCATGTTGGAAGGTGACCCTTCAGCCCAGTCTGAGGTCCTGTGTGCTGTCGACTTGATTTTCATTGAGGATATCTCTGCACTTTGCTCCATTCAGCTGACCTTCAACCCTCCCAGTTCCTGCTGCTGAAAAACACCCCCACAGCATGATGCTGCCACCACCATGCTTCACTGTTGGGGTGGTGTTGGGCAGATGATGAGCGCTGCCTTCTTTTCTCCTGAAATCACAGCTCAATCTTGGTTTCATCAGAACAGAGAATTTTGTTTCTCCCAGTCTGAGAGTCCTTCAGGTTCTCTTTACAAACTCCAAGTGAGCTTCCATGTGCTTTTCACTGAGGATCACTTCTGTCTAGACACTCTGCCATAAAGCTCAGATCAGGGGAGGGCTGCAGTGATGTTCGTCCTGGGATCTCTAGAGTTCAGTCAGAGTGACCATCAGGTTCTTGGTCACCTCTCTTTCTAAGGCCCTTCTCCCTGATTGCTCAGCCTCACTGGGCGAGCAGCTCTTGGCAGAGTCCTGGTTGTGCCAAACTTGTGCATTTTGTTTTGTTCTTGATAAATTTATAGTGTAATTTTTTATCTCTTACACATTCTGTAGTTTCAACCCTTCCTGTGTTATGTAAGTAAAAAAATAGACAAGGACAGTTTCTGCCTTTTTTGGAGGCAGAATTGAACCAGTGAGTGCCATCACATTGTATTCTGATGTTCAAACAATGAGCACAATCTGAGAACAATTACATTAAAGAAACATCAGGATGTTTATGTTTGATTTGCAACATCATTTTTATTATTTTTAGATTTATCGGCTTTGAAATCTAGATTTGCAATTAAATTGCTTGAAAATACTGCACATTTCTGCCTGATAAGCATAAGATTTCTGGGGAAGCATACCTCCTACACCCTCTTAAGTCTAGGCTAAGCCCCAGATACTTAAAATTCTGGCTCTTCCCCTTGTATAAGAACAACTTAATTCTTTAATTATATATTTGTGACCTACAGTCCATTCAAATATTGATTATTGAAGCAATGACGATGCATTGCTACGCCAACAATTTTTGGAGCCATTAGGTATTGTCTACATCAAGTAGAACATCTGGGGTCTGTGGCCAATATTTGCTTCCAATATATGGATTTGTTATTCCAATAAGAGATTCGGTCCAACTCACTTTTCAATGGCCTTTCATTGCTTACAATCTGATTACTTTACCAGAGGAAGTCCAGCTTAAGAGGAGAGAAGACATCTGCAACAGGACTGTTTTTTTGCACCTGTTTGTGCTGGAAAAATTAATGGACAGCTAAACCATTATCAAAGAATGACTGTTAAGTTCTGGGATGCATTTCAGTTAATGTTGGATGGACTTTGTCTCTGTATACAAGCAAAGTTACAGGAATGCAACTGTTTAATGGTGCAACATTTCTAAATTAATATTAAAAAAAGTTTCCTAAATATACTGCTGAGTAATGACTTTCTTAAAGAAGTGGATTAAAACTCCCTCTGGGTATGTTGTTCTCAGCTCTATGTTCACACTGACAGGGTAACACTTCTGTTGCTGCTTAGAGGCAAATGACAGAAAAATTGGTGAGCAAGAGTTAAAAAGTGGCAAAGTTGTAAAAAGAAAAATGGGGGGGAATAGGGTAAAAAGTGTGCAAAATGTATGAAAAGTGGCTGATGAAATTTGAAAAAATTGGCTGAAAATGTGGTTAAGTAATTTGATTTTTAGAAGAACTTGCTATTAAATATTCAGGAAGTTTCGTGGAAATCTTGGGGAAATGTTTGTATATTTTCAGACGGTTTCTGTGGAGGTTTTGGAGATAATCTTTGGAGTTGGCATTTTCATGGAAATTTGGATAATGCACTTGTAACTTGGGGGAATGTGATTTGAATTAAGGAGATAATTTACCCTGGAATTTTTAGATATGTCCAAGGAAATTTGTGAAAGTTACTTGTGTAACCATTATTGCTGCACAGAGTACATTTAATCAGTTGTTGATTAATATTACTTGAGTTCATAAAATTCTTAGTGGTTATTAAAGTAGTTTGTGCACTGCATTGAATTTAGTGTATTACTGCAGGAGTGATTCTATTCTATTCTTATTACCTCCGCCAAGGAGGTTATGTGATCGGGTAGGTTTGTTCGTTTGTTAGTTAGTTTGTTAGCAACATAACTCAAAAAGTTATGGACGGCATGAGGAAGAACTGATTAGATTTTGGGAGCGATCCAGATCACCGTCTGGATCCAGGAATTTTTTAAACGATTCTGTACTATTGGGAGATTGGGCTAATGGCGGAGGTCTGTGCTGTTACCACTTTACACCAGGAGATGGCGGACATGAGTAACTTCAATCCCAGCAGCTTTTGGGTGTGTTTCAACTCAAAGTTTTGGAGTTTATGGAGTTTGAAAGACGCACGCCCAGTTGAGGAGACGAGTCAGAGCATAACAGAGAGAAAGACAGTGAATTGTAGCGAGAATACTCACAACGCTGGGAGGAATAGAGGAATATTCACCCTCTGCCATGACTTCCAGTCGCCCAGTGAGACCATGGGTGAGACTATCAGTGCATCTGTTGGCACCGACAGGCAATGCTTCCACCATGACGGTCCACCCGTAGAGAAGCCAATGCTTTGCCTCACCATGTTTCCACCCCACCATGGAGGGAGTAATCAGCGAATGCCATGGAGCGGGGCACATGGGGGTGGATCCTGGAATTTTTTTAAGGATTCTACACTATTGGGAGATAGGGCTAATGGCGGAGGTCTGCCCTCTCTGAGTGCTTTTCTATTTATTTATGGTTTCCAGAATGAAGTTTACAATTATTAACAACTATTATCTTATTTGCATCCGCTGTACTCTAAATATTGTATGTAATATGTTAGTTACTTTGTTTGGGGGAACTTTGAGTAATTTTTTGGATATTTTTCATGGGATACTTTAAAAATATATTTTGGAATTTTCGCTGAAATTTGGGGTAAGGTTTTTTTTTTTTTTAATTTGGGGGAATTTGTGGTGATTTGGGGGGGATTTTTTTTCAAGAAACTTAGACCTTTAAATTGAAATTTTGTTCTTGCTTGGTCTTAAAGGTACAATGTGTAAAATTTGGCATTTTAGCGACATCTAGCGTTCTGATTTTAGAATGAGCCGATCTGTTACCAAAACGTCACATCACTAAGCGACGAGAGCCTGTGAAGACCAAAAAGGATCGTGAGCAGGATATCAATTACAGCAGTGATGAGGTGAGAGTTTCTTCATTCATTTTTGCAAACATTATTTTTATGGATTATAGGTCAGTCTTCTTCTCCACCTGCCTTCCAGGTAACTTCAGGCAGGTTCATATTTAAAAATCACGTTTCGCTCTTTCTGTCCCCAAAACATTGCCGTAGACAATATGGTGGTTCGTTATGTCAGCCTCCGTGAGGGCAACCCGTGGTAATGTAAATTTGAAAAGCTTTTTTCTAATTTTGTGAAAAGAAAACGAAAGTTTAAATGGGATGATTGTGCACTTATTTTAACATACTTCACATAGATATATAAACATTATATCCCATGTACACCGTTTCTGTTCAGCGAAATGCAGCCAAATTTTACACATTGTACCTTTAAAAAGTCTGTGGTCAATCATCAAAATAACAAATGTCTCTACCATAGCTCTATCAATGAATTAATGACTATTTCTTACTGGTTAAAGACCCCAGTAACTGACCAGCTGGCCCACAAATGGCCAAAACATATGCTCCAAAATCTATTCAGTGCTATTTTCTGCAGAAGCAGGCCTTTTAGGAGATTTGCAAACAACCTTCCTGATAAAAAAGGACTAATTCCTTTTTAAGACAAATAATAGGAGTAGGGGAAACTAAAAATGAATTCCAAACAAAAGCTCAGGTGTCAGAAGTTCAATACTACTTGAACAGTAAAAAGACACAAGAACACTTCTGCTGTAGCATGTATGATAGAGTTAACAGTTGAAGAAGACTGTGGTTCATGACCCTGTGTCTGTCTAACAGTCAGCATTTGGTTTCTGTCAGCCAAACCAGATGGTTGATGTTTGGTGGCAGATTGGATAAACAACAGTCATGAAACTTCCTAAAACAATAAGGAGCACCAGATCACTTATCATTCCCATGGACCATTTCTGCTGTTAGTTTGAGCTACCGCCAAGGTTGAAACAATAACAGTTCCTGGTAATGGGTGCTCTATGGATCATCTTCCTTCTGGAATAAGGGATGCAGATCAATCTCTACTGTTGTACATGCACATCAGCAGGCTGTGTTGCAGAACCTCAGGAGTAATTTCTGTTTTATGTTGTCAGGAATGTTTGTCTGCAGCATATGGGAGATGTGGATGGACACTGGACAGATGGATTATACTGTGCAGGAAGTCTGAACTGCAATCATGGATGTTTGGATATTACTAAAGCACGTTCACATGTTTTATTTTGACTACAGTGCTGTGAAAAAAAAAGTATTTCCCCCTTTCTAATAACCTGCCCATCCTTGTTAAATCATAATTAACTGTGATTAATCACATGTTTTGGAAAGCTGAGTGTAGTTTTGCTGTGCCTAATTACTGCCAGGCCTGCTGGATCAAGAAATCCCATTAATAGAACCTGTCTGACAAAGTGACGTAGGCTAAAAGATCTCAAGAGGCTACACATTATGTCACAAGCTTAAAGACATTCATGAACAGATGAGAAAACACAGTTGACATCTATCAGCCTGGAAAGGATTACCAAGCCATTTCTAAGGCTTTTGGATTCCAGAAACCATGGTGAGAGCCATTATCCACAAATGGAGAAACCTTGGAATAGCAGTGAACCTTCCCAAATTACTCCAAGAGTGCATCAACGACTCATCCAGGAGGTCCCAAAAGAAATCCCTAGAGGTCCAAGATAGCTCCTACTTGTAGTAAACATGGACAATTGCAAGAATCTCTAGACATGGCCTATATGGGGCCATATGGGGCCCACATGGACATGTTGACTGGGTGCAGGCCTCACTTAAATCAGTCAAGGTCAGTGTTCATGACTCAACAATAAGAAAGACACTGGGCACAATGGGAACCATGACCCTGGTCTGGGCAGAACAGGGTCACGGTTCCCATTTTTTAAAAGGGGGACTGGAGGGTGTGCTCAAATTTTGGGGTTATCACACTAAAACCCTCCCATGTAATTATCACTTTTGGTTGCTGAAAAGGAGGCTGTGGCTGACTGACGAACCTCAGATACAGGAGAAATAATGCAAGAATGCATTCTGGTTGTGGACCAGTGGACCAGCTCTTTACCCTTGGGCAACTTCTAAAGGGAGCATGGGCGTTTGCTCATCCAGTCTACATGTGTTTTGTGGATTGGAGAAGGCTTACAATCGTGTCCCTCTGGGGGTCATGTGGGGTAACTGCAGCAATACAGAGTCCAGGGGCCACTGCTGCAAACCATCAGGTCTCTGTATAACCAAAGTGAGCGCTGTGTCCATATTCTCAGCACATAGTCAGACACAATCCCAGTTTATGTTGGCCTCTTCCAGGGCTGCCCGTTATCTCCAGTTCTGTCTGTGATTTTCATGGACTGGATCTCAAGGCGTGGCTGGAAAGAGGAGGATTTACAGTTCGGGGACTTCAGAGTTCCATCTCTGCTTTTTGCAGATGATGTGGTTCTGTTGACTTCCTCAGCTGGGGACCTCCAGCAGGCCCTGGAAAGCAGTCTGAATGAGAGTCAGCACCTTTAAGTCTGAGTCCACAGTTCTCTGCCAGAAAATAGCGGTTTGCTCCTGCTGGGTGGGGAGTGAGTCTCTGCCCCAGGTGTAGGAGTTCAAGTATGTTAGAGTTTTGTTCACATGTGAAGGTAAAAGGGAGCATGAGATTGACAGGTGGATTGGTGCGGCATCAGCAGAACTGCAGGCGTTGTGCTGGACTGTTGTGGTGAAGAGGGAGCTGAGCCAAAAGGCAAAGCTCTCCATTTACCAGCCGATCTACCTCCTAACCCTCACCTATGGTCAGGTCTGGGTGATCGAAAGAATGAGATCGCAAATGTAAGCAGCCGAAATGAGTTTTCCTTAGAGGGTGGCTGGGCTCAGCCTTAGAGACAGATAAGGAGCTCAGACATCCGGAGGGAACTTAGGTCGTTTTCACACCTGATAGTCTGGGGGACTCGGCCCATTTTGGAATGGAAATTGCAATAATGTTGCACTTTCCTTTGGTTTGGTTTGCATTCATACTGCTCTTTGTTAAATGGACCAAACCGTCTGAACATCTACAACATCTGCCCGCTAGGGGCGCTGTCGTCACAAATGGCGACCAAGAAGAAAAGCGGCATAGAAGAAGATGAAGTGGGGAAATCCAGCTCCTTCCACCAGTCTTTTTTCCACATAAACAATGAAAAAAACAGAATTTACGCTGTCTTGGGGTTTCTGCTCTTCCATTGAGGCATAAGGAGCAGCCAGCGAGACGGTGAGCTGTCTAACATGGGGGTCTTTACACGAGACGAATAAATAAGCACGGACTACAATGTGTTGCCGTGGCTACACAGACGCCAAGCGAGGTACTGACATGTATTTGAGTGTATTAAATCACATATGAATCCTTATATCATTGCGCTTTATGCCACTTCCTGTCTTTGGTTCACAAATTGGTCCACTTTGCTTTCACACCTCACACCACTGAACCAGGGTTCGGTTACAAGCTGACTGAGACCCCCTGTTTTCAAGCGGACCAGAGACCGCTTGTTTGGTCCGTGTGAGCTTTCACACCACTCCAAATGAACTGGACAATCCTTCGAAAACGGACCAGAGTTCATTTAAAGCAGACCAAACAGCTCTGGTGTGAATGCGCCGTAAGAGTAGAGAAGCTGCTCCTTCATATTGAAGGGAGCTAGTTGAGGTGATTCGGGCATCTGATCAGGATGCCTCCTGGGCGCCTCCCTTTGGAGGTTTTCTGGGCTCGCTTAGTAACGTCTGGCTGGGAGGAGACCTCGGAGAAGACCCGAGACTCACTGGACTTATTACATATCTCTATATCTATATATAGATATATACATATATCTGTCCTGGGAAAACCTCGGAATCCCCCAGAAAGTGTCAGGAAGTGTTGCTGGGGAGAGGGATGCCTGGGTTGACTTGCTGAGCCTACTACCACCACGACCCAGCCCGGGATAAGTGGAGGAGATGGATGGATGGATTTACCCAGATTATCTTTGTCTAACATTTGAGAGTGACAAATATGGGAAAAATGTCTCTGTTAGGATGTCCTGTGAATGCAAACTATCTACCTAGGATAACTTGGATGTCATGTTTTGAAAGATGCAATTTTGTCCTCACTTTCACTGTACTGGGATGCTGAGATTGGAAAACATGTTTTTATGCAGTTTAAAGTACATTTTTGAATCTGTATTTCCACATTTATTTCCTTTTTGTGTTCTCCTACAGCTTCCAATCAAATGCTGCTATCTTTGTGCCTCCCTCCCTGCAAACAATCGCACTTCAGAAAGGGGAAGTCAAAAGCAAAAAGCAATTTAAAGCTGCCCTGTCAACAAAGCATCACTCCCCCTTAGGTTACACACCTGCACATACCTGCTGTCAGAGATGGTTTAAGTGCTGGAGTCTAGATCGAGGAGTACAGTAAGAAAGGGAGAAAATCTAACCATCACTCTGGTCATTTTGATTCATTTGATTAGCGTAGATCATATTAGGGAAATTAAATAGATTGGATAAAAATACAGTGGCCATTTCGTCCTTCAGACAGTGCGAAATCCGTCCAGTGTCTATTTATATGCACTCTATTTTTAGCCCCGATGGTGCCACAGAAATTGACACATTGAAAAGCGCCGCACGTGACAGACTTAGCCTCTGCAGCTCACTGCCTCCACTTCCTTGCATACATCTGTCTCTTTTTTTCCTCCTCTCCTCCACTGTCTCATTGAAGTTTGTTTTTCTCCTCTCCCTCCCTCGTGTCGAACTCATTTTCTCTCCCCATCCTTCCTTTTGGCCGTCCTCTCATTCAAATTCTCTATCTGGCTCTATCTCACCCTCTCTCCTCTCCGCTCCATTCAGTCGTGAAGCTCCGACTACACAGTCACGTTTTGCTTCATACTTTCGCAAACCCCTGAAGGCGAGCCATTTCAGGATATTTCACAGCGGAGCAACACACAGACTCTGTCACTCTCATAGACGTGGGCGCACAGACACGCAGTATTCACCAACGCACACACGCTTAACTTCTTCTTTTTTTTTTTTTTTCCACCTCACACGTGTGTCTTTAACCTGCCACAACCGATAGGGTTTTTACCACACCGAGACGTTTTGTGTGCCGTTTTGCAAATAAGCCGAGCGGCAACAAAAGCAAGGATGGGATTTGCTGCAGGCAAGAAACAGCGCGATTCATATATAGATTCATAAATGTATGAATGCAGCGCAGCTAAAAATAAAACCAGCTTTATTTATCTATTTTCTTTTAACCCCCCCCCACCCTTGCTTGCCACCCCCCCTCCCCGCCCCTGTTAACTCCCACCCTCCCCGGCCAAAATCATTCAGCTCATGCTTCTGCTCTGCTCTCTGAGGAGATGTGCTAAAAATAGAGGTGTTTCCCGTGCACGTTCCAGAATTATTTCCCTCAGTCTCTAACCCTCCCCCTCCCTCCCCCGTCTCTCCTCCTGCTCACATGCAGCCTCCATTCTCCTGCAGTCCTCCGTCAGCCGGATATACACATGCACAACACACAGTCATTTAAATTGGCTACTTAATTTATTCTGCTGCATTGGCAGGGAGTTGTGTTCCTTATCTAAATACGCACATGCACACAGAGGCACATATATAAAATAAAATCGATTCAATTTGCCATTTGTTAAGAGCTATTTGTGCTCCCGATGCAGAACAACAACAACAGAAAGCGCCGCGGCTCCAAACACAAACTGTATTAGAGGTTTGTTCTGGTGAGGAGGATAAGCAAGGGGAAATGAACCCTGTCTGCCTGAAATTTTGTCTGTCTAAAACATTTTTTTTCCACCTCTGGAGGTAAAGTTAAAGCCACGTTTGTCTTCAGTTTTAACATTATGTTGATTCATCAAAGCAGTTGAAGGTAGAGGGATATAATCTGGTTGGATGATGGATAAATGTTCTGTGCAAACTTTGACTGGAGTAAAGTCTCGACGGTGCATTTCAGTAGTTTGGATAAGAATTAATCCAGCTATTGTTTTAGTTGATAAAGTTTCTGTTTGGATTTAAGAGTAGATGTCGACTCATTTTAAGAATAGAGTGAAAAAAAACATGGAATAAGTCTCAGGGTGCTCTCAAATTAGGCATGATTGCTTTGAACCGTGCCACGGCATGATTGCATCCCTTATGCCATTGATCATCAACTGGCTCATGGGTGTAGCACAGGGGGGAAAAGGGTACTGATTCCCCAGGTCCACAGTAGGGAGGAGCCCTTGAGATGCCTGCATGGAAGCCCATTTGGGTCAAATAAAAAAGGAAAAATGTGAAAGTACAGCAATTCTTGGAAAAAAAAATTCTAAGTCATAATTATGAAATAAAAGGTAATAATTATAAGATTAAAAAAGTCATGATAATTGGATAAAAAGTCATAATTATGATATAAAAAGTCAAAATTAGAGGAAAAAAGTAATAATAATGAGAAACAAAGTCAAGATTATGAATACAAAAGTTAAAATAATTACATAAAAAGTTATAATTGACTAAATGACTTTTTATCTTATAATTTCGACTTTGTATCTTTTAATTATGATTTTGTATCTCATAATTTAATATTCTTATCCTATAATTATGACTTTAGGTTTCTTTTTTTATTTTCTTACTTCCACATTTTTCTTTTTTAAGTTGTGGAAATGGGCTTCCATATGCCTACAATAAAAAGTGTGTTTCCATTTAATTTTTCTTAATAATTAGTGTCATTATTGTATCAGAAGTGACTAAATGAATCGGTCAACAGACCTAAACTTGTATCAAATAGAGTAAAATACAATTCTGGGGGGTCCCTCTCTTAAAAATGTCCAAATAGTGTGGTCAAGTTCAAAATAATGCAAGTAAATCTACTTTAGCCATAGTAAAAAAGTTGCTCGAAAATTGGGAAATCATGGTTAAAAAATGCATCAAAATGCATTTATATTTGTAAAAATGATGCAACATTTGTTGCTTCGTGAGCCTGGAGTCCTGTGTAATATTCTTTCTAGGGGCCCTAAATCCCTAGCTTCGCCCCTAAACTGGCGGCCCGGGGACCATATCAGGCCCCCCAAAGCTTCCTGTCCGGCCCCCATGGAATCATTAAATTCATAAAAGGAGAAAAAGGAGATGTTGTGGTTTTAAGAGTGTATTTGGATTAAATGCCCACAGCTAGTAGTTAGTTTCAGAATGACTTAAAATTTGATCTGTTCACACAGAAATTCACTTGTCAGCCATTATTAATAAATATTAGAAAATGGATTAAGACTGGCCATGTTGCAGAAATGGCCAGATAAAGTAGTGAAAAGAGGTTAATAAGTGGCAAAAATAGATGAAAAATGGCAAAAATTGATAAAAGAATGTGACAAAAGGGAAAAACATGCAGGAAAAGTGATTTAAAAGGGGTTAAGGAATGGCCAAAATTGGGTTAAAAAAGCAAACGGGGTAAACGTTTAAAAAATTGGTCAAATTTGGTAAAAATGTAGGAAAAAAATAGCCTGACAAAGTAGTTAAATGGGGGTTAAAGAGTGAAACATAGGGGCAATAATTGGCAGGAAAGTTGCAAAAGGGGATTAGAAAGTGGCAAAAATTGGTTTAAAAGTGGCAAAAATGATCAAAAATGAGTTAAGAGTGACAAAAAATGTTGTATAAACGGATGAATGAAGTTGTGAAAAGGGGTTAAAAAGTGTCAAAAATGAGTTAATACTGATGCTGAGGAGGGTGCATTTTCAGGGGCCCAGCCATCTCTGTGGTCAGGCCTGTCTCCTTGTCGCCTACTACATTATAGATAGTAGGGACAGATCTCAGTGGTAACACCTAAAGATTTCCTGAATTTTAAAAGAAATACAAATACTAGTACAATAATATGTTAATCAGAACAAGATATTCCTTTAAATTTTTGTTTATTTAAAAGTCCGTCCCCAGAGTCTCTGTCGAGACTAAATCTGGCTGTTGTGCAAATGTACTTCATGACCCCTGTCATGTGTATGATGTGTGCTCACTCTTTTATGGCATCTCCCAGTGCAAGAAATAAACGTCATCAGTGTGAGTCACATTAGTGTGCGTCATTTATCTACGCCGCCAGTGCTGTGGTAAAAAATAAAGCAAATCAACATTAAAGTCATTACAACTGTTAGAAAAAAAGCATCTGAGATCAAGATTTACCTCCGTGTTGGAATCCCACAAACTCCTGTGCTCTGGCATTGCCTCCATTCTAATGCTAACATGTTTGTTTATTAGCAGCGCTGCTTTCGTAATGCCATTTCATGCTGCATTCCTGTTGTGAGATGGTCATCCTAAATTTCTGACACTGTCAGGATTTTATCCAAGGCTATCTTTGGCTGCAAGATGATGACAACGGCCGACCGTCAGCCTGTCTCACAGTACAACGTAGGACCAGCGTTTTAAAGCCCCGACCAAAGATATCGCCACGATTGTTCATCTTTCATCTGACATCCCAGAATTGCACAGTGTAATCTAGGCTTTACCCTCTCCTCAACAGACTATCCTTCACATTAGCAACATCATTCTGTGGCTGATCATGTGCATATGTGAACAGTCTGATACAGCAGGTTGATGGCTAAACCACCAAGGAGAAGAAAGAAGAAGAAGCTACTGTGACAGCCCCTTGACTTTAGCTGTGATTGTTCATGTTTTATGCCAGCAAAGGAGTCCATCCTGCGACCATGGATGTTTAAATTATTTTGAAGATGCTAACAACAACCCTCTTCATACTTAAGCATCTACGTAAACTATTTGTGGATTATTGATGTAAGTAATATGACAAAGTGTTAGGTCTAAAGCTGTTCTTTATACCCCCACCAGTGATATTAAAAGTAAGCTTGTGGGTTTTTCTTCACACTCAGCACAAAGATCTACTCTAAGTTCATGCATTGCTTGTGAGAACTCTCAAGTACATCTTGTTGGATTTCTTCAAATTTTGCACAATTGTTTTACTGGGCCCCATGTTAATTTCTGCTTCTGGATATGATATCTTAAGACAAACGTCTACTCTGACTCAAGGATTATGTGATTTTGGACATAAGTGGAAGAAGGCCAGCATCATTAGGCCTCATGCTCATGCCTTGCTTCAGAAAAAAATTTACTATATGGACAAAAGTATTTGGTTGCACATGTTAATTATTGAATTCAGGTGCTTCAATCAGACCTGTTGCCACAGGCGTACAAAATCAAGCAACTATGCAAAATTCCTCCCTGCTGGATATTCCCCAGTCAACTGTAAGTGATATTATTATTATTATCATATAGCCACAAAGTGAAAGATCACATAAAACCACAGAGACGTCAAGGCTTGGACTAGACTCCTTTAGTCTACAGTCATCAGAGGTGATGCTCGACCATTAAAACCCTTTCCGAAAGACCAGGCTCGCAAATGATCATGGAAACACTGAAGAGTCTGCTGATGGGAAAGTTTACTGAGAGACAAACGAAGCAAGTCAGTGATAGTAGAGCAGTTTTCTTATGAAAATATGATGGAGAAAAAATAGATTTTCATCAAAAATGGACAGACTTTATGTGTTCATTCTCACCCATACTCTAGCTGTTCACCAGTATGTCTTGCATTTTCAGTGCCATTGCGATGATTAATGCAGTAATTATGAGCCTAAGCACAAGTCTTTGAGCCATAAGGGTCTGCCCCCAAATGATAAGTCTTCATACAAGGCCTGGTATCTTCTGCAGGTTTGCACATACAGGCCCTGGTTATTATTTTAGGATTTACAATAGTTCTTACTCTGAGGAAACAAATAGTGTAAATCCTATACACCCACAGTACATTAAGCACAGCATAAATAACTCTCTACTCTATTTGCACTTGGGAAATTAGGATCTGATTGAAGACTGGGGCTGATTACAAAGCCACCTGCCCGTGTCTCTATGTATAAAAAGGTTTTTTGGAGTCATTAAACAAATGTATAAGGAAATAAGAAGGAAATGGAGAGACATAAAGAAAGCTTGCTCATAAGAAATTACAAGCATCAAGATTGCAGCGGTCATAGTGCATTATTAACAGCTCAGTGAAGTCAAACTCAGACTTAATTACCAGAAAGGCACTGCTCCCCTTTCACTCTTTGTTTGGTGGCATAAAATAGTCACGTTTTGTCTTAGATTATTATTACTGCTTTGGCTGCTTCCTGAGAAGCTTTTATTTTAAATTGGAACTAATTTTTTTCTCTCTCATATACTTGATTTTTGTCATGTGCCTTTTTTCTGCTGTCATGTTGATTTCTATTGAGTAGGTTAATTAAATTTCCCCTATTCCCACTCCAACAATGCTTTAATATACCTATGCAAATTTACAGCAGCTTTTTAGACCCGCTGATTTTTCCCTGCCAAACTGACCCCCTTAACTTGCATGAAGCTTTAGAAATCCAACAAAATGCAATCTCACCAAACTGATCCTTTTTTCTTGGTATTTGTGTGATCCATTAAATGCATTTGCAATAAGGAGAGAGGTGCACTCAGCTGATTAGTCTCAAAACATAGCCTACATGTGGGAAAGTATTACACTCTGCTAGTCCTATAGATGGATGCACATTACAATTCCCAGGTCAGGAACTGCAAACGGATAACAGGAAAGCCTGTATCCAACAAGTCCCTGATCCAAAAAAGAAAAATAAAACTTTCAAATGACCTTGTGTAGAGGCAGCTTTCTCAAAGCTTAGAGCTTACTTTAAAGGGGGAAAAAAATGAAATGTTAAGAACACTAAACCAACTTAAAGTAGTCTAATTCTTTAATTTTTATTTCTAAATTATGCTACATGTGCTTTTTTGCCCAATACAAATGTGGGGGCAGACCCAAGCTTTTTTCAATAGGGTTATCAAATGAGAGCCTAAATGCATGCAGGAATGGCCTGGGATTTGTGTATAATAGGGGCAACTTTTAACCTTGCAAAGCAGATGGCTTCGCCAGTTTCCATGTTTCTCATTGGTAAATCCATCATGCAAAGCTCCCATATGAACAGACTGGGCCCTGTAAGAAAGTGACAGGACCAATCAGGAGTAAGAGGCAGTACTTCTGGGTGCAGTGGAGTCGTGATGTGAGCAAGAAGCAAGAAGAGGTTGGTGCAATTATGGCAGAAGAGATTAGTGTTGATGCTGCTATAGCGTGATTTTTCTCAAATTTTTGATATTTCTTTGTTAAAAGACAAACAAAGAACAGCGCTGTGCTCTTTTCTTTGCAAAAACAATGTTTTTGCCCTTCTCCCCACCAGATTTGGAAAGAGTCTAATCGTCACGTTTCTTGTTGTTCTGACTGGCCCGTAAAGATGTGGTATCTATTTGTGGATTTTGCCCTTTTCATAGAGGGCTTTATCTTACTTGTCATGTGTGTCAGTCATCATTGGTCTCTGTCATGGATCAAGGTGCTTTTCTGCAGTGTGTTGTTTTCACTTTGGCCAACACTTATCCTGAAGCAGTAGTTTTAGGCACTGAAATAAAACTTTATAGAAAAATCAATTATCTCAGTAATGATCCTTTTTGTTTGTGTAGGCCATAAAGAGTCATCAATATTAATTTCAGTCTGTTTTCATGATTGTAAAACTCCTCAGAGGAGCTTTATTTCTGCACCATGTGAAATGTGAAGGATCATTCAAAAAGCCCTCAGCACAGGTAGAAATTTTAACTTAAATGATAGGGAAGAAAAGACCAAGTCTACATGAAAGCATAGATTTGGATCAGACAAATATCAGACTTTAGTAGAATATTCCTCTTGTTTTCAGCAGGTCAAATCAATAGTCCTGATGTGATCCCTAACTCAACCACCTTAATCAATCAATCAATCAATCCAGCTTTATTTATACTCCAGAGATCACCCTCTTTACGATGATATCCAGTTGATTTAGAGAAGCAATTAAAAGACAAAGTTTGAATGAGAAATAGAAAAAAAAAATGTGATTAAGGTTATTTAAATCAAACCACCTATAGAGTGAATTAAAAAAAGGTATATAAGATAAAGTCTGAATAATTTCTAAAAACCCAATAGTTAAACTGTAGAAAACTAAAGACAACAATGTTCAGCTGAACAGCTACAACAGAGGTTAGGAGAATTTAAATCAAAGAGATGGAAGTGTATTAATGTTAAGAAGACGTTGTGGGTGTAAGGCTCAAAACAACAACAAGCAAAATTTCTCAGTTCTGATTTGACACAAGTAAAATAAAGGAAATAGTTTTAATAGGTAAAAGATGTTCTGTGAGGTAATATGGGGATACTTCTGTTAGCTTTAAGAATGTGGAATATCTCTTAGAGAAAGGAACACTCGGAAAGCGCAGAACTTCGCCATTAGCCCTATCTCCCAATAGTACAGAATCCTTTAAAAAATTCCTGGATCCAGACGGTGATCCGGATCACTCCCAAAATCTAATCAGTTCTTCCTTATGCCATTTCTGACATTTACGGAAAATGTCATCAAAATTTGTTCACAACTTTTTGAGTTATGTTGCTAACAACAAACAAAATAACACTAACAAACGAACAAACCCACCTGATCACATAACCTCCTTGGCGGAGGTAATTAGTCTATCCATCCATCCACCCACCCATCCATCCAGCTATTTACACCCACATCCATCGATCCATCTATGCACTCATAAATCCATCCATCTAGGTATCCATCCTTCCATTCTTCCATCCATCCATCCATCAATCTAGCTATCTATCCCCACATTTCATCCATCCATTCATCCATCTATTCATCCATCCATTCATCCATCCAAACAAAAACATCTATCCACCCATCCAGCCATCCATTAACCCAACAGTCCATCCACCCATCTACCCAGCATTCCATCCATCCATCCATCCATCCATCGACCAAACTTTCCATCCATCCATCCATCGACCAAACTTTCCATCCATCCATCCATTGACCAAACTTTCCACCTATTCATCCATCCTTGCAGAAGAAATGAAATTTTTAATTTTGTAACAGTTAGATTTCTTCCATACCTACAGGCAGGATAAAACTACTTTGTTTAAACCAGTGATCATCAAAAAACAAAAACTAGCAAAGGTTTGCATCAGGACATTAAAAATGTCCACCCACTGCTGGTCCACAATGAAACTTTTCCTTAATGAAGTAGTTTATCCAAACAGCTGTAACACATACTAAGCATATAGATTTGCCATCATGCAGTAGTTCTATTCTAACTAAAAGAATGGAGGCTGTTTTACTAGTGTATTTTAGAGTATCGTGGAAAGAAGAGTGACGGTTTACTATTTCATTTAAATAGCAGAAAGGAGAGGTAGCAGTTTAGCGTTTCATTTAAGAACTCCTGATAGGAGAGGTAACAGATGCAGCAGCCACGGTAAACTGTTGTACTGCTGTGGCTTGTGTGAAGCAGTACACCCCCAGTACCCTAAAGCAATACCCTTTAGCATGCGGCTCTAAATAATCATTTTCCCTATGGTACCTGCAGCTCCACCTGTGTGGCCAGAAGGTTGTATCACTGAGCCAATTAAAAATATAGTCTAACATATTCAGGGACAAGAGGGGAGAAATCCACCTGGTAAGCACATCTGGATACTCTGGGCATACCTTTCTGTGGTTATTAGCAGATCAAATAATTGGCGGTAGGCCTGAGATGAAGTTACAAAGAGCCTGTTTTTACATTCATACTGCTTCCGCTACAAATATCTGATCAAATTTTCATGTTCTCATTAAGAAAGACATACTGTGTCTTCTACTAATCTTCCTATGCTATACCTTTAAACGCAGCTACACCCTTGACGGCCTATAGGAAGAGTAGCAGGAGTACAAGTAGCTGTCAGTGCTCTCCAAGTGTGTTGAGACATGTTTGGTAGTGACAGTAAAGTAGCAGAGCAGTAACCTGACAACAGTGTTAGCTCAGAGCTAATGGAAAGTCTGTGTCATTGGGAAGCTGATGCCCTTGAGGAGAAATTAGGTGTTGTGAACGATGGGATTGCATGGGCACAAAATGGGAGTCGATGTTTTGTACATGGACATATATTCTCTACACCCAGGTGGTCACTGAGTCCTTCCTACTGATAATATGGCGCTGCTTTGTCTCAAAGCTGTCACACCAAAGGGCATTTTTAGGACTGGCTGTAGTAGACATGGCTTTTCATGCATACATGTTGGAACAGTTTATCGCAGTGGTATTTGGCTCCATGACTTCACATTGATGTCATAATTAATGCAAACGGAGCCCTAACAAAACACTGAGGGAATAAATGGCTCTAAATTCCCATTTCTTTGATTGGTGTTTTAAAGTATGCCAGTATTTTTTGGTGTTGAATGGTGATTTTTTTTAATCTTGTTTGCCATAAGCCAGATTCATTATGAATAAAACAAAAAAAGCCTTGACATATTCAACTTTCTGTGTAGTGAATCTAGAATATATGGAAGTTGCCAAGTTTGAATTAGAGTAAGGGGGAAAAAATAACTCTTTCATTTTTTTTCTAAGCTTTTTAAATGCACCTTCAATGAAATGAAAAAAAACTAGATAAATGCAGCCTTTAAAAGTATTCACCCCCTTGAATGTTTTACCCTTTTATTGATGAAATAAATCAATTATAGTCAATATAATTTTGCTTTTTTGACAAAAAAAAACTTTGTAATGTAAAATTGAAAACAGATTTCTACAAAGTAATGTCAATCAGACAAAAATATTTAATGTAAAAT
Source organism: Cheilinus undulatus (assembly GCF_018320785.1). Taxonomy (NCBI): domain Eukaryota; kingdom Metazoa; phylum Chordata; class Actinopteri; order Labriformes; family Labridae; genus Cheilinus; species Cheilinus undulatus. Next base: position 42,861,578 of record NC_054868.1, read on the forward strand.
ATGTGACTACATAAATATTCAGCCTTTTCTAAGAGACTGGCCTTATTTAACAGAGGTCCAGCCAATTGTTGCTACTTGTGTCTGAAAGGTCAAGTCACTGGTTCATCAGTATTCTTGGCTACCATTACACCATGAAGACAAGAGAACACTCCAAGTAACTCAGATAAAAGCTTATTGAAAAGTATAAGTCAGGGGATGGATACAAAACAGTTTAAAAGGTAATGAAAATCCCACAGAGCTCAGTTAAATCCATCATCAAGAAATGGAAGGTACAGTGTATGGCACATGTGTGAATCTGTCTAGATCAGGCCGTCCTCACAAACTAAGTGGCCGTGCAAGCAGGGCTTGACATTTACACCTGCCAGCTAGCCAAATGAGGGGGAATTTCAGCTGTGGAAGGTACCAGATTGACATCAACTAGCCACTTTGGCCAGTGGAATTTATCAGTTTCACAAGCTCAGCACTCTCTGGTGGATATTTGTCTGAGTGAGAATTAGATACGTTTATGAAACCAGCTGCATTTCTGATTTTTTTAAATGAAGTTAATTAACAGTCAGTGTTTTAATATTAGTGTAAACTTAATATCCATTAAAGAGGGAAATGGAGCATGTGTTTCATCTCATACCAGACATACCCAATTTAGCATGTAACACATAGGTCTCAACAACAAAACTGTGACCAGTGGAAATGCTCAGTAACTTTTCAAAAACAAGTAGCAATGGTGGCTGGTGTCAAGCCCTGCGTGCATGAAGGAGACTAGTGAGAGAGGCCACCAAGACACCCGTGACTACTCTGAAGGAGTTACAAGCTTTAGCAGCTGAGATGGGAGAGACTCTACAAACAACAACTGTTGCCTGGGTTCCTAACCAGTCAAAGCTTTATGGGCAAGTGGCAAAGAGAAAGCCACTTTTAAAGAAAACTCAGATTTAATCTCAACTGGAGTTTGCCAAAAGGCATGTGGGAGACTCCAAGTGGACCAAAAGACCAAAATGGTGCTTTTTGGCCATCAGGCAAGATTCTACGTTTCGGGGACACCAAACACACCATCCCCACTGTGAAGCACGGTGGTGACAGCATCATGCTGTGGGGATGCTTCTCAGCAGCCAGCCTTAGAGGGCTTGTAAAGGTAGAGGGTAAAATGTTCTGGAGTGCCTGCGTCAAAGCCTAGACCTCAATCCAATACAGAATTTGTGTCTGGACTTGAAAAGGGGTGATCTATCCACACAGACTCAGTGCTGTGATGGCGCCAAAGGTGCATCTACTGATTACTGCCGTCACTTATTTTATATTATATGTTTTTGTTTTATTGGCATTACTTTGTAGAAATCTTTTTCACTTTGATATCAAAAGGTCTTTTTTTTTACTTTTTTTTTTTTTTGGAAATTCAAACTAAACTAAAATAAAATAAAAGGGTGAAACATCCAAGTGGGTGAATACCTTTTATAGGCACTGTATTAGGAAAAAAAATCTCAAACATACCCCTTAAATTGAAGTTAAATGAAGTAGCAACAGCTTTTGAGAATAGTTACCTTAAATGTTTTTCTTCATATTAAATATCAGGAATATTTTTAAAGTATATATTGAATAAAGTTGCAGAAAAAAGTATTTCAGCGACCTGTCTTTTCTGGTTTTTCTTGTCTAATAATAAGCTGCTCCTCTTGAGCATACATGAGTCGTTGAGTTTATGCAACAGAGAGTGTTCCAGCAGTCATTTCAGGTCAGCACACTCTTCTTTGTTGTGGTGTGCTTGTCACATGGCATCATCTTTGTGGGAGAAGACTTGTTCAAAGTGTTGATAGCTCACATTCTGTCATAGGGCTGAATTTAGACATCCTGAGGGTGGAACAGAGTGGAAAATGAGGACTTCTTATGCAACATCGCATAACGTTCCTACAATCTAAACTACTCAGAGTAAAACATGGAGTCTCTGTGGTGGACGCTGCGGTGCTGAGGTGCCTTACCTTATTCCCACACAGTGCCACAGGAGCGCTGTGGGTATGCTCACGGATACTTTTATGTCATTAGCCGGCAGACTGTACAACATTTTCTGCACAAATGCTCTCTGGCTCTGCAAGCCTGAAGCATGTTAAGGGATTATGGGAGCAGGAGCTGTGCAAGTGCATTACATCTTTCACAAATAGCAACATGGCATAGAGAAATAGACAGCGCTCAGCAAGAACATCCAAGATCAATGAACACAGACCAAGTACAGTTTTAACCAAGCCCTCGCATATCAAGGTCGTCTGTCGTGTCACAAACTCTTGGAGGTCAGTCTGAGAAAGCTCAGGCAGAACATACGCTGACTGTTAGTGCTCAGGGAAAAACAGCTTCTCAGCTTTTGATTGCAGAAGTGTTTGTTTACATGGAATTCAGAATCAGTTTTAACATTTTCACCCTTAAAATGACTCTTGAAGTTTACATTTTCTCTTTGATACAATTCTGCTATGTTTACTTTGAGCTAATGACACCTGAATTCCTCCATCACATTTTCTTTCCTGTATTTCCTTCAACTTTTCTTAAGTCCTGCTACTATGAACAAAACTATGCATGCCTTTAACGGACATACATCCATATACTTCATTTTAACTCGTTTTCCTTTGACAAATACTTGGATACAGTTGTCCTCTAAAGCAGTGGTTCTCAACCTTTTCAGCCCGCGACCCCCAAAATAAAGGTGCCAGAGACCGGGGACCTCCACTGTATCTGAAGGTGGCTGAACAGCCAGGAACATTCGAGAATAGTCATGTGCAGACAAGGCTGTCCATAAGAAGGCATAAAGGGGGAGGTTTCTGGGACCCAGTCAAACTGGTGGTCCATGGAGGTCAGCAAAACCATGGTCCAGTGTGAAGTTAAGCTGTAAAAAACATATTTTGTATTTGACCTGAATGATAACCACTCTTATTAAAGAAACAAATTTCTTTCTTTATTCATTTTACCTTCTTTAAATGAAAATAACTTTGTTTAAAACATAATCAAAATGGCTTAAAATGGCTAAAATTGGTTAATAATGGAAAAAAAAAACAATAGAAAACGTGGTGAAATTGGAACGTGGCAAAAAAAATAACCAAAAATAAGTTAAAAACAGGGAAAAATAAAGTGGTAAAGGGGATTAAACAGTGGCTGAAATGGCTTTGAAGGGCAAAAATTGGTGAAAATTGGGTGAAAAAAATTGGTATAAACTGGCAAACATGGGCTAACTGTGGTAAAATGGGCTAAAAAGGGTGTAAAAGGTGGTTGACAGAGGCAATGATGAGTCAACAGAGGCAACAACAAGCAGAAAGTGGCAAGAATTGGTTTCGAAGTGGCAAAAATAGGCAGAAAAAAGTGATGGTTTAAGATGGACAAAAATGGGTTTTAAGTGGCCAAAAATGTGCTAAAGTTGGCAAAAATGGTGTTACAAAGTTATGAAAAAGGGTTAACATTTGGTAAAATTGGTGTAAAGTGGCAACAGTGTTATTTAAGAAATATTCCTAGTTTTTCTAAGGCATCTGGTGACCCCCTCTCAGTGTCTCGTGACCCCCAAGGTTGAGAACCACTACTCTAAAGTAGTTAATTTGGTATCATGGATAAAAACAGCACTGTTGTCCCAAGATAATAAGAAAATGAAGTCAAAGTCATGAGAGAATGACTGAAATATCCTTGTAAGTATGGGAAAATGGAGAGGAATAACTGTAAATACATGAACAGTTTGGGCCTGGTTAGAAAGTCACAGGACCAATCAGCGATGAGGGGCAGTAATTTCGGGGGCGGCAGAGTTGACATAAGCAAGCAGCAACAAGAGACTGGTGCAGTTATGGTGGAAAAGATTAGTGTGGATGCTGCTGAAGCACCAGTTTTATCAGAACTACATTTCTTTTTCATTTTTTTTTCCAAAGGCTCTGCCTTTCCCCAAACGCTGTGTATGAGTGGATGTGTGAAACAAATCCAACTGGCGTGCCAGGTTACCTAAAAACCATGTGGCTTTGGAAATTATAGACTGAACTCTAAAGATGCTGGCATGTCAGACAAAGGCTTTGGATTGACTAAAAGCTAAGTTGTGTGAGGTAATTTTAAAGTCATTCTGCAATAGATCAACAATAACTGTTGACTAAAATAAAAAAACTCATCAAGCAAGGGCAACTTGCAACTTGTTGACGTGACTTCCATCACTAATTTGTCATTTAAAAGTACTTTAAATCAAACTGTCTCCAGGTAACACATATCTCTGATTAACTTCCTCATTTCACTTACTTTAAACTTTTCTCTTATTTTTTTTTACTTCAGATACTTTTAACCAATAAGACACAAACTGATCGCCTTCCTCCTTCCCGTTAAATTTGTGTTGCATTACAGTTTAGGTGCCATTTGTTCCCGGTGGGTGACACCCATGAGGCCGTTTACACCCAGGCTGTTAATGTGCTCATTAGCATGCCATTCAGTTAGAACCACACTAGCGCCGGGTTAATCCGCTCTCTGTTAAAAGCAACAATAACAAACTCGGGTTGTGACCTTTTTTGTTGCACTACACAATCTATTATTCAATGTTCCATTTTCTTCTCCCACTCATTAGTGTCAGACAATGAGATGAAGTAGGGATAGACTGCAGAGGACACTACTGATTCCATGATGGACGTTTCAGCCGCCTTATATCGGCTTACAAATGAGCTTTTTCGCTTCATGTGCCCTAGTTGTTTGATGTTGCGTGTCCTGAAGCCCAATGAGGAGTATTAAAAGTTTACTTAGATAAATAGCCATGACCCTCAGAGGATATGAGGCGAAAATGATAAGGCAGATTCAAGTAATTTCAAACAGAAGGTATTGGAGACGTTTGACATGAAAGCCATATAGATTATGACTCAAATGTACAGCACAGCTTACTCTAATGTTATCAAACACGCACCACTGGAAATGTTTGTGCCGAGATTCAAAGGCTGTCAGACACAGGTGTTGAATTTATTTATAATCTAAAAACATGTTTGTGATCAGGTCTGCCCACTGAATTGGCTGTGCCCCTGGATAACCTTTTGCTCTTTTGGTGCTTGTCACTAATATTTGCTAATTTCCCGAGCTATTTGTTGCCCATTCTTCTTACTTTCCTTTGCTACTTGTTGCCCTTTTTTGCTACTTTCCTTTGCTACTTGTCACCCATATTTGTCACTTTCCTTTGCTACTTGTCACCCATATGTATAACTTTCCTTTGCTACTTGTTGCCCATATTTGCTACTTTCCTTTGTCAATTGTCACTCATATTTGTTACTGTCCTTTGCCACTTGTCGCCCATATTTGTCATTTCCTTTGCTACTTGTCGTCCATATTTGTTACTTTCTTTTGCTACTTGTCTCCCATATTTGTCACTTTCCTTCGCTACTTGCGGCCATATGTATAACTTCCTTTGCTACTTGTCTCCCATATTTGTCACTTTCCTTTGCTACTTGTCGCCCATTTGTATACCTTTCCTTTGCTACTTGTTGCCCATATTTGCTACTTTCCTTTGTCAATTGTCCCTCATATTTGTTACTGTCCTTTGCTACTTGTCGCCCATACGTATAACTTTCCTTTGCTACTTGTTGCCCATATTTGCCACTGTAGCCCCATTTTTTGCCACCTTGAAACACATTTTTGCCTTTTTCCCTCTTTTTTGCCTCTTTTTCCAATTTTTCAATTTTTTTCAATTTAAGTTGTTCAAGTTTCTTCTACTTCATCTTCTGGCATCCTGACATATATGTACATCATGCTTTAGCTATGAAGTCTGGCATTCTTTTTCTAATGGTATAGTTTATGTACCAATTGTTAACATTACCAATAAAGTTAAAGGGGTTTACATTTTTAAAAAGGCTATAATGTTTCACAGAATAAATAAACAAAAGTCATTTTTTGTTCCTTATAGAGTGGCTATTACTCAGGCTATAAATAAAACATGGTTGTTACAGCTTAACTTTACAATGGCTCATGATTTTGCTAACCCCCACTGGCCCCCAGTTTGGCTGGGCCCTAGAAAGCTCTCACCTTTATCCCCACTTATTGGTAGCTTTGTTTGTCTTTTAAACTCTTTTGACATTCACTGAAGAGTTCCTCATTTTATTTGTAAAACGGCAAGAAAGCATAAATTTTAGAAGGAAATAAAAATAACAACTACAGAAAATAAATCAAAGTCAAAGACCATAATTTGCTAGCTGACAAAGCTTCAAGCTCTGCTAGCTATCACTTTAAAGATAAAGATATCAGATGTAGTTGAGCATTGTGATAAAACATGTCAGAAAATAGGAACTAAAGCACTGAATAAAATGTTTTTATCACAAAAATGTAAGGAATTTAATGTAAACATTGGACTACTTATTCACAGGTAGACTATAATAATGACGTCATCAGGCAGGTAAAGGTGCTGATCTGTGGGATGAGGGTTAACATGCCTAACATCAATGCTGGCAACTATAAATGATGATGATGAACCCTAACGTGTTATGTTAAAATATGTACACATGTGTGGGGTAAAACCCGCTTATTGTTAATCTGATGAACTATGCACACATAAAAAAACTTCACTTGTTCAGTGACACGGATGTTTTGATAGGCATCCTGCCTAAATGTTACAATGTATTCAGGAGCAGAGCTCCCTTATAGTTTATTCTTTGTCGCCTTTTCTTTTATAGGAAATGAAAAAAAAAAGTCAGGATTTTGATGTTCATATGCCAGATGACCTGGAATATAAGAGTATGTCATGATAACAGCTCTTGAGTTTCCCACTCTGAGTGCAATATCACAGGAACATGGCCACCATGGGAATATGCTTACTTGGGCTTCTGTATACTCTATTTCTCAACTTCAATGATACATAAGTGGTGGGACACTCTTTACTTGTCACTACAGCAATGAAAAATGATCCCCTTCTTCTTTGTTGTGCAACCCCTGAGCTATTGGATTAAAGTTAGCCTGTAATCTGTAAAGGTATTCAACTCAATATTATTTGGACAATATATACATTTGTATTTTCACAGATTAAATCTACAAAGCTGCCATTTAAAGACCCTGTAAAGTGAAATCCATGATTTGTGTCTTAACACACTAGATATGTTGGAATATGGTTGCTGTAAACATGTGAAAACACTGAGAGGTACATGTGACTGAGTTTTAGATTGAGACTGTTAGAAAGTTTTTCACCTCTTTCCTGGCTTGGTTTCATGTGGGTGGGGCAAATATGTGGGCTTGTGATGTCATGAGCCCACAGTAGGGAATGACCCCGCCCCCTTACACTACAATATAAAATCACAGAGCAGTTCATCTCAGTAGCTGATGTCACTGCCTTTATTGAAAGTTAACAGTCAGTTAGATGCTGTTTTTTTTTTTTTTTTATTGTGAGGTAATTTTTTTGCCAAATCTATCTGCCGCAGTGGTCTATGGATACTTTCATGCATCATAACAAAGATTTGAGCCAGAAAACAGATTTTGTCTCGTCCTCTGAGGTCAACAAAAGGTCAAGAGGCAGGATAACAGTGTGAGTGCTTTCCTCCATTCAGATTGTAACGTTTTTTTTTAATCTGAGAGGACTGTATTTCTCCTGAGTGGGCGTGGCTTCATCTCATCCAACAGACACGCCCACACCATCCTGGAGCAGATTTTACTGCCTAATTTTTCATGATTTTGAATCTTTACTTTATAAACTTAGATATGTTTTATTGGACTGAAATCTGACCTGGGGCTTCATAACACAGTGGCCTGTCATACAACAAACCTAAACAGATTTGTTTTCACTTTACAGGGTCTTTAAGTATTTAGGTAAGAGAGGAGGTCCTTTGTTCAACAATACAACTACCAGCAGCTAAAGATGCCCAGTTTAGTTGTTAGTTCCAGAGGTTGACCCACAAAAATGATGTCTGTGGTTTAACCCTGCACTAGATCGTAAACCAGTCTGCTATTATTACAGACTGTATTAGGGTTGGGATTTAGCCAGTTAGCTGTAAAAGCAGAGACTAGTTTTCTTCCCATTTTTAATCGTACTACACTGCAAAAAAATCTAATCCAAGCAAGTGTATTTGTCTAATGTCTAGTCATTAACATATAAATTCACTTTCATAAGTTTCATTCTCCTGACAAGTTCAGATAAGGATCATATTCTCAAACTTTTCTCCATCATGAGCTTCTCAGGCCATCTTCTGTGTAAAGACTGGTGCAGACAAAGTATGATGCAGCAACAGAACAGCCTGCCATTGGTTGTCACAGCTCCTCACCATGCATTGTGGGATACAAAAGAAGGATAGTGTTAGCTGCTAGCAGAGGAGTCAATTGAAAAATGGATTTAAAAAAGATAAAAAGACCCAGGAAAGTTACCCGCATTCTGGGCTCACTAGAAAAGCATCTACAAGGACTACAAAGGTGTGGATAGCATCATTAGAATGGCACGATAGAGGGATTTTAGAGGAGGAAAAAATAATTGGCTACAACTTATGGATCAATAGTTTTTATAAATTCTGTGCCTCTTCTTGTTATATACAACAACAGCAGTCTCCGAGGGTTAGGCTTCATTAGTTTGAGGAAAAGCTAATGTAGCTATTCTAGCTCGTAGTTACAGTTACTATGTAAGACAATGTAGCTACGTTAGCTTTAGCAGCGTGAGCTTTAGCAAACATAAGTAAAGATAACTCAGCTATATTTAGGTAACATAGCTAATGAAGCTTTAGCAAATGTAGCATAAGACAATGTAGCCAATGTAGCTTTGCTAGCTTTAACATTAGCAATGGTAGCTGCATTAGAGTATTTTCATGGAGGGCAAGCTTTTTTCCTGTAGACTTTAATCAGCTTTGCCAAAAAAATATTAATTAGATTTTGCAGGTCAGGTTTCTGACTTTTAACTTTATGTATCCTAAGCCTTACCCAAACCCTAATCAGAAGTTGATCCAGTTCTATTTTAAAGGTTTTAGCATGTATCTCCATTCAAACAGATGCTGTGTCTCACAGTAATGGTCTCTTGTGTCTGTCTACCGTGGCTGAGAGCAGTCAAATGTCATTGTTTTTGCATTAATTGTCTTTCTTAAAACAAAACAGGGGAGTTATTGAAAAATAATTAAGAGTAAAGTGCGTTCCCATAAAGTATTTAACCATTCCTTCCAAAATCTTTTATGACCCAGGCTGTACACATGTTTATTTCTGCTGTAAAAATAGAAAAGAAAAAAAAAATGACATGGATGCTAATAAGACTGCTGGAGCTTTTAGAACCACCCTCAAGTGGACACTCAAGGAACTGCAGGTTTTTTGCAACTTTGCAGCAGCTTTATTTTTCAACATCTGATTTCTTTTATTTTTTGCTCAGATAATTCCTATTTTGAAAGCTTTATGTATGGAAATAATCAGCAGTGTGAACTAAAACTCATTATAATATTATGTACAGCTCATTAAAACAATCCAGTCAATCGCTCTTTAAGAATACATATGATTAATGTTTTAGGACATCTTTAATATTTGTCTTTTCTTTTGAAGAAGCAAATAAGAATCTTAGACTCTCCCAGTGATTGTGTCTCATGAACGAGAAAAAGAAATCCCAACAAACAAACAGCTTATATTTGATAGAAGTCATTTTTGCTCCCGCTGCTCCAGCTCCATCCTTCTATATGCATGTGCACACAGAAACCAACAGCAGATATCCTCAGACGGAGGTAAACGCAGGCTTAAGAATAATACGCCTCGCATGAGTGATAATGGAATCGTCAGGCTATTGTCGGATTACTGAAGCCCCCCGCCTGTGTTTTCTTTAATATTTCTGTAAACCCCGACAGGTTGAGCCTGTCTGCCTGCTGGACTAATATTCCTGCAATAAGTCCATTGATCTGCCGCCCGCGATGAAACTATAGACTTCTTTACATATAAATAAAAGCCTGCTGTTAGTGCAGAGAGACGGATGGGAAAAGTTTCATTTGAACTGATAGTGAGGCCGTAACCTGACATATCAGGTAATAAGATGATTCATTAATGATGATGAGGATCCGTCAAAACTTAAGAATCTGTATGAACTCCATAAACATGAAAATGATATAAAGAAAACCATTCATTACATTCAGTAATTACCGTTGCTATGATTAGCATTTTGAAAGACATCAGAGACAACAAAGGAACTCATTTATGGAGGATAAAATTAAACTTAATTAAAGCTAATGTATTTTTAATCAAAAAGTATCACTTCTTTATTACTTTTGACTTCTCTTTGTTTTTGTGATGCTTGTTTTATGTCTTCCTCAGTAGAGCATAGTTATGTATGGAGGGAAAAAAGCAGAATAATAGCAGAAAAAATGTTCATTTAGGCTCAGAGCATGAGGACAGTTGGAGGAAATTTAGTTTTAAGCATCAGTATATATGAACAACTTTAAAGCTGATGTGTACTTCTGTGCTTGTTGTCAATATGTGGAACTCATTATGGGATAATTTGAAGAGCTGTATGAATTTATTGTATACGAAAAACAAGGACAGAATTATGATACTATAGATGGTAGTGCTTTTTTTATTGATGGGGAAGTGTAGTCAAAGATTATGATTTTGCTTTTTATGCTTCTACAAACCTGTTTGCGTGGTAGTCGTGATTTAACACCCTGACTCCTCCTGCTCAGTTGATTGAGTAAAAGCCAGATCAGACTTCACAAATTAAGCCAGATTTGTACCTGTTTTTGCCATCACCGCCCACTGTCAAACATCTGGCCCAAACAGGAACATCAGGAATGACAAATGCCTCTGCAGTCTGACATAATCAACGATGAGTCCAGAATTTTTCTTGCATCTCTAATCTAGTTTGCTACCGTGACCCAGGGTTGCCAGGTTTGGATGACAAATCTTGCCCAATGGCTGATAAAAATTAGCCCAAAACCAAGCCCAGCACTGAGATTCAACATAAGACAGTAAAACCTCTGCCACACCACATGTATTGCTTGTGTGTGTGCAGGTGTGTTACTTCTGTGTTGCGTGTATGTGTATGTGCCAGCGTGGCACAGCGGATTTTTGGTTGTGTGCGATATTCTGTATTTTCCTGCTTCTCTGCTGGTTGATTCAGTTCTTTTTGAGGGTAAGTAAAGTAGTTCATTCTGCCTTGGATATCAAATACACAAAATAAGATATCAAAAACGGGTCCACTCAACCCAAGGACAAGAATATCTACCTGCGACAGTACGAAAAAAGTAGCCCATTCTGCGGAAACCAGGCCATGACCTGACAAGGATGACAGCAATGCTTAAATATGTATGTAATGACATGAAATTACCTGTATACACTGCACCAGACCCCCATGCCTGTTTCTGCAGGTGTGGGCCCACAAGGTGGCAGCTGTAGGAGAGGGATGTATGGGTTGCCATGCTTCACCTTCACTGCAACTTGACCTCGGTTACAAGGAGGAAGATGGACGGATGGATGGACAGCCTGAAATAATATATTTGATTATAGTAAGTGTATCAGTTGTTTTTTGTGTAAGATAATTTTTGAGACCATTATGCTCCCTTTTTCCCATCTGCTATAAATCTTTATTCCAATTTCAATTTCAAGGGTACAAAACAATATCGTATGTTAACTAACTGGTGTTTTTTTGCTTGACATGTCACCACATTTGTACCTCAAGCTCTCTTTGAAATATAGCCAGCCCATAATGCTCTGCTCTGATATATACAGGGATGAGTCCACACATGTTTCTTTTTCTTTGTTTGTTTTTTGTATCACAGCATAAAACCACTGGCATCATTTACAGCAATGCTGTTATAGCCATGACTGACATTCTCTGACGTCTTCTTGATGACCTACGACCTTTCTGTCAACACAATTGTTTAGACAGCAGATAATGTCACAAGGACAGCTTACAATGGTTAGTCATGATCAGACCTATAGTGTTGCCAGTCTGTCAGCCAAGACAGGGTAAGATTATTGTTGTGATGTCTGACATGGTGTCACTAACTCACAAAAGAAAAAAAAATGTGTAGTCTGGTCCTGTCTTTTAGGGCAGGTAAAATACGACCTTTCATCTTCCTGCTCCTTCTTCACATGGTATTTGATGAAACTGTAAATCACGAGGGACTGATAGACTTATTATATTTCACTTCATACACAGAGGCCGTAGTATTTCAGCAGTCAGGTTAAAGTCCATTCAGTGCGGTACCAGTTTGAAGTATTTCAAGGGGAAGGTTTAACCAGTCTGCAGTGCAGAGGTGGGTAGTAACGTGTTACATTTACTCTGTTACATGTACGTGAGTATTTTTCTTTTAAATCCTACTTCTGAGAGTAGTTATTGAGCAGAGCCCTTTTTACTCCTACTCCATTACATTTGTGATGAAAAAACTATACTTCTACTTTGTTACATTAAGCAGTATACTGGTGACTAGTTTTACTTGTCTATAATTTATTTTCATGAATTATTTTTTAACACTCAGCTGAGCTCTCACAGCAGCGTGAGGTAAAATCCTCAGCACCCCAGAGTAAACGGAGGAGTGACGCCTCCCCCTTAACTATCAACAGCAGGAGATAATGGCTGAAGATGTCATACCTGCATCTCCTTCGGAGCTGCATGTTTATCCCTGACCCAACATTAAGACTCTTTGCCTTTCAAACGATGAACTGCCTCATAATGCGCTGCCTACTGTGTCTACCTGGGAATGTCAAGCTTCAAAAATAGCATTAAAATTTTTAGACTAATTTCAGAAATATGAGCCAAAATCACTGACACATGATAAAATAAATAAAATGTGATTTTAAAGTAAGAACTGCAAGGTAGAAATTCATGTATGAGATTAAAGATCATCATGTAGAAATATGGTTGAGAGTCTGCTTTTTTCTGAGATTTTCATCCCATAATTGTGATTAGCAAAAATTAACTTGACTGCTGCTTTGAGTATTAAGTTACATTTTTTATTTCTTTTATTTTTGGCAAGTTATGCTACTTTATTTATGACAATGTGCAATTTACATTACTACCCCTGAATAATATGTCGTAATGCAATATGTTTTAATAAATAGCACAAAATGAAGTTACTCACCACTTGTAATAAGGTACTTATTTACTCTTACTCAAGTACTTGTTTTTATGAGTACTTTTACTTCTACTTGAGTAATTATTATTAAGTAACAGTACTTTACCTTGAGTACTGTAACTGTGTACTCTACCCACCTGAAGTGTAACAAGAAGAAGTACTTATTTACTCTTACTCAAGTATTTGTTTTTATGAGTACTTTTACTTCTACTTGAGTAATTATTATTAAGTAACAGTACTTTACCTTGAGTACTGTAACTGTGTACTCTACCCACCACTGGTGAAGTGTAACAAGAAGAAGCTCTTTTTAGAATTCACAGTAAAATTCTGGGATATTTCCAGGGTTGGTACAAGCCAGGGACAGGTCTCTCAGAATGAGGACTGTCCCTGGAACTGGGGGTCATCTGGTCTTCCTACCTTAGCTATGCAGCTATGTTACCTTTGTAGCTAACTTGGCTACATTAGCATTGGCTGCGTTTGCTAAAGCCTATGCTACTAAAGTTAACACAGCTACACTGACTTTTGTAGTATTGCTAACTTTGTAGCTAGCATAGTTATGCTAGCTTAAGCTAAAGCTAACAAAGCTAACAAAGCCAAAGCAAGCCACTGTTTGCGTAAATACTTCTGAAATGGGTCTAGACGTAATCAAAATCCTAGATAAGTGCTCTGATCTTTTTCTCTGTTTTATCTATGAAATATTGTTTAGTCTGTAATGGGGTGTAACACGGCTTTAACCTCTTTATCCTCCAAGATGGGCTGAGAAAAATTCTTCCAAACTTTGTAGTAGGTCCCATTGATTAAAAAAGTAATCCAGTGCTGAAGTCTGTGTTGAAACAGGCAAAAAAGACATTAATTAGCATACTTAACAAGCTAACTTTCGGCTGTGTGATGATGCGTTAGCTTGGAAATTTAGTGTTTAAAGAATGGGTATAAATATGTCAATATATCAATGAAAATAACCTAGTTAGTCAAAAGTGTATTTATTCATTAACATTTTTAATCATTGAAGAACTTTTGGAGGGAGGTTACAGCATTATTCATAAGTTAAATGTAATTTATTCAGCCTAATTATTTTAATACAATTTAAAAATCAAAATTAAATTTTATTTATCCGCTTCAATCCCCGTACCGAAAATGTACCGAACCATTACTTCAAAACTGAGGTACGTACTGAACCGAAATTTTTCTGTACCGTTACACCCCTAATCCATAATGTTTGCAATGTAGATATTTAATAAATGTGACTGCCAAACTTTGTTTATGAATAAAGTTGAATTTAAAAAAATGGCTAACATGGAAAATGCATTGTACCGGAAAATTCCATCACTTCTGTTCATCTGAAAGCAAAGTTCCACAGTCTGAGATATACAGTCTGCAACCAGACCCCTCAGTGCCTATTTACAACACATAAGCTATGCCACTGTACAGCTTATGTAGCGCTGCCTATCCATTGGCATCAGTTGTTCTTTTCTCACTATATTCTCAGTTGAAAACAGTTCAACTTGTGGAATAATGCTGTGCTCATAAGCAGGGTGAAATGGGGTTAAAAAACATGACATGGGGTCATGAGGTGAAAAAGTCTGACAGTTTGGTTCAAATACAGCCTCCTGCTGCTTTCCACCTGACTTATAAATACACACATGAAGTAATTCACAAGAAATGTCCATTAACTTCGCTTAGAAGAATTTAAGTTTGGCGGGCAACAGCCGAGCTTTGTTTATGCAGAGCCATTATTTTCCCAGCATACCTTGCGGTCATGACCAAAACTCAATGATTCTGGTCAATTGCATTTAAAAACACACATTCGATTATTTCTGAAAATTTGTAGAATTTTTTTCAGGAACAGGAGACTGTTCCATTGTTGAGGATGCTCCAACTATTACAAAGGGCTGAGTCCTTTATTCAGGGAATTTTCAGTGATGCACATAATATTTTCTGCCCGCAGGAATTACTCACAATCCAATGCACACTATATTCCTTCTCTTAAAACAAAGAAAAGCCAGATCCTCGCCCACTTGATATGCTTTTAAATCTCAGTATTGTCCTGTTTCCACTGTAAATATATCATTTTATGGTATCAAAGTGAAGCTGGAAGGGTAAAAGCAGTGCCATAGAAACAGCGATGGTTTATCTCATGCATCCAACATGTTTTCTTCCACGTTGTTTTTGTCTTCTCTGCAAATACTAAGCATACAGAGCAGTTCAGAGCCCTTTTACAGTAAACCCTCTTAAAGGCTTCATTTCGTTGTCACAGGTCTCAATACTTTACAGACATTATTACCCCCTGGTTTCAGCTCCATACTAAGTAAATGCATGTGTGCCAGCATTCTCTCACATTCTCTTACTAAACTCAGACAGGCAGACAGGATTTTGACTACATTTCAATGACTTTTTCCTTTTCAACAAGGAAGACAGTCAATCAGAGTCAGATTTACCCAAGTAAGAGCATTCCATTTCTTGTCCATAAAAGCCTCTTTAAACACCCTTTAAGTAAAAGTCAGCACTCCAACTTCAATAATGGTGTAATTTCCTATCTTTTGTGCTGGATTTGACCCATTTCTTCAATCTTTTCATAAAAATGGTGTCTAATTGCTAATCTGCTTGGCCTTCAGATGCTCACAGAATGCAGCTCCAGAAAATGGCTTCCACTCCGCCTCATGCTGCTCACAATTGGAGCTCTCAAAGGCGTCTCACAGGGGATAGACGAGACAAGCATTGGATTTCTCCCAAGAAAGAGGAGCAGAGAAATCTAATCTGGAAAACAAAGGCAGTTCATTGGCTGTGCCTCTGAAGTCATGCATTCAGAAATCTCATCTCTTCATATCTGAGGATGAAAAGGCTAAGGGCAACCAGTCAGCAGACAAATAAAGCTTTAGCTGAGGTACTTTCAGCAGAAAACATGAAACTGAAGTTGATTGCATTAAGGTTGCTTTAATAATTTCCATTTTCAAGTCTTATTTACTGGTTTTAAGCAGCAATTTACATTTCTTTTCCCATACTGAACCTAATCTTCAAAAGCAAGATGACGTGGTTTGTAAAATTAAATGTGCCATCTGGTCTTTTTTACTGGCATTAATTGCTCATCAAGTTTAAGATCTAAATTATCAGGTAAAATTCCAGTAAATATAATTTGTCACTGTTGTTTTTGCTGTCAACTTTGCATTAAGCACATTTGTCATAGTTTTCAAATGACACTGAAGATCATCTGAGTGATGATGTTGACAATCTCCTGACTAAAAACCTTTTGCATGTGATGCCAGTTGGTTTTGCCCCTGTCTTAACCCCAAAAGGGGCACATAACTCACTGGATGCCAGGGCTAAATAAATAAATTCCCCACAGTATTCTGTGTAGTGCACATTTTCTACAAGGAAAGTTTAGACCAGACCTGTTAACTCAGGTGAATAAAATCAAGCACCAAGCCTGCATGGTCGTTCTGAAGAAGTCAGTCACTTTAAGCGGGGGTTTTAAAAAAAAAATCACAGTAATGACAGCAGGCAGGAATAAAAAGAGACTTTGTCTAAAGCCTGGACCAGCGGTGTTACACAACACTCACATATGGTCTGTTTCCACAAAGCAGTCCAGTTTGGTTCGGTCCACTTCTGCCACGGTTTAAATTCTGATCTTTCCAGTGTTTCCTTAGTTGATGTCCGCCTCACCAACCTCCCGCCTCACTTATTGTGACAGGATATCCGTCTCTTTTAAGAGATCCAGACCATTTGGCTCAGCTCAGTAGAGCTGGTTGTTTGGCTCTTCATTTAGTAATTTTGCTCCCACTACCAACACTTAAAGGTCATATTTTGGCCATTATTAGTTGTTTTGGGCAGCATCACTGTTGTCACATCTGAAGGATCTCTACATACAGATTTCATCAGATTGTCTCCAATTCTTTTGTGCTCATTCTTGAAAAGATGGAGATCTAAAGTTCTGCAAACTTAAAGTTTTCACCATTAGGCTGGGCTGTGAATGGGGCCCAAATTTTGAACATATTTTGTGCATATTTTTTTGAGTGTGCCAACTATTTTGAGTCTATACAACTCTTCAGTGCTTATGTATATCATCACCAAACTTCATGCTTTGACTCTGAAAAAAATCATCACTCTGTCACTACACCCCCTTCTGCTAACTGATCATTTCCTCCTCTGAATTTTGATATCCGCCCTCGCACACCTTTCAGCCTAGGCTTAGGATTCTTGATCTGCATGTGGATCATCACCAGACCAACAGAAACACCTAGTTTCTTGATGTTATTGCACTTAAGGACAGGTCATATTTCACTGTGAAAGCCCCTTGGGTATCAAAAGTATCTACTCTGTACTCTGTACATTTTAAATGGCTTATTTTTACTTCTACTTAAGTAGATTTACAGACCAGTTCTTTACTTCTACTCAAGTAAAATTCAACCAGAGTAACTGTACTTTTACTTGTGTAAAATAGTCTGGTTCTTTTTCCACCTGGCAGGAAGAACAAGTTCACAGAATAAAACAGGACTCTAGATTAATTTTATTGACCAGAGATCAGAAGCACGGCTCCAAATCAAACAATTTTCCTTTTCTGCTGGAAGATAACTTTAAAAAGGGCATCTTTATACCCCCATGTCAATACAAGTATCAATACAACAACAAGGTGATTGTGAGTCAAATTTGTTTTATTTTAATTTTCACTATTTTGCATGAGGAGAGACTTATTTTATCTTGTTACATAAATTTCTCATAGCTTTACATTTCTTGATTCAAACTTTCAGTAACTCACTAGTTTTCTAAATTCATGTGAATGTTTTTTGGACATTTCACCCTGAACCTCCACAAGAAGAAAAATTTGTAAACCTGCTCCAAAAATCCTTTCCCACAGTATCTTTGATCCATTTCTTGTAGTCAGGGTTGCAGACATCCATAAATCCAGCTGGTTCAACACAGGCATGTGTGTGGTTACCATGGAAGGAAATGACTCCGTAAATCCTGCAGTTGTGCACCACTCCTCCACCGGAGTCACCCTGTGAGAGAGAGGTTTCATTTAATGTCATTGAAAAACCAAACTACGGCAAAAAAAATAGTGGGGAACAAAAAATAAGAAGCCATGTGAACCCACTCCAGATGTACATGTTGTACTGGAGTGACCACAGAACCAGTGTTGATAGAGCTTGTTCTGATAGACCGCTGGATATTTGTTTTGCATATGGGTATTTAAGCCTGCACAGTTGACAACTGGGATGTCTGCACACTGGAGTGTAGTTGGTGTATCATTTCCTAGACAAAGATAAAAAATAATTTACTTCATGGTTGAAAAAGCAGTCTGTTTAAATTGATGTGAAAATACAAAAAAACAAACAAACAAACAAACAAAAAAAACTCCTGAGAAATTCCTGAGTTTTTTTGCATATTTATTACACTTAAGTGTTGCGGATCATCAAACCAATTTTTATATTTCACAAAGACAACACAAGTAAAAAAAAAAATGCAGTTTCTGAATAATTATTGATGTTTGTAAAGGGGAAAAAATCCAAACCTATCTGGCCCTATGTGAAAAAGTAATTGCTCCCCTGAACTGAATAACTGGTTGTGGCACCCTTGGCAGCAATAACTGAAATCAAGCATTTGCAATAACTGGTTATGAGTCTTTCTAATCGCTGTGGAGGAATTTTTGCCCACTCTTCTTCGCAGAATTTTTTTAACTCAGCCATATTTTCAAGCATGAACTGCCCGTTTAAGGTCACGCCACAGCATCTCAATTGGATTTAAGTCCAGACTTTGACTTGGCCACGCCAAAACCTTAATTCTGTTTATTTTAAGCCATTCAGGGGTGGACTTGCTTGTATGTTTGGGGTCATTTTCCTGCTGCATAACCGAAGAACGCTTGAGCTCGAGGGAAGGAACTTATGGTCGGATCACAGCAAGTAGTCCGGGCCCTGAAGCAGCAAAGCAGCCCCAGACCATCACACTGCCACCACCATGTTTGACTGTTGGCATGATGTTTTTTTTTTATCAAATGCTATGTTATTTTTTATGTCAGATGGATGCCATTTTTGTCTGGTGTCTTTCTTATGGTTGAGTTGTGAACTCTGGCCTGCAGGTCTTTGGATGTGGTTCTGTGTATTTTGTGACCTCCTGGATGAGTTGTTGTTGCACTCTTGCAGTAATTTTGGTTGGCCAACCACTGCTGGGAAGGTTCACCACTGTTCCCAGTTTTCTCCATTTGTGGATAATGGCTCTGACCATGGTTCGCTGGAGTCCCTAAGCCTTGGAAATGTTTTTGGTAACCTGTTCCAGACTGATAGATTTCAATCACTTTGTTTCTCATTTGTTTTTGAATTTCTTTGGATCATGCCATACTATAACCTGACACGCCAGATGGATGTGTCACACATCCATCTGGTAAAGCTTCAGTAGGAAACGTTTGAGAAAAGACAGATGCTTTGAAAAAAACTCAGTTAAGAACTGTGGTTAATCACAGTTAACTCATGATTAAACAAGGAGGGCGGGGATTACTTTCTTCACACAGGGCCAGATAGGTTTGGATTTTTTTCCCCCCTTAATAAATGTAATAATAATACTAATAATAATCACTCAGACCTGCATTTTCTATTTACTTGGGTTGTCTTTGTGAGATATAAAAATTGGTTTGATGATCCGAAACATTTCAGTGTGATAAATACGCAAAAAACTCAGGAATCAGAAAGGGGGCAAATACTTTTTCATGGCACTGTATGCTGTTACTAAAAGGAGTCAACTGCCTTATTTAGCTGAGGCCTAAATTTAACTCCGGCAAAGAGTGGAACCATAGTTTCATGTATCACTGTAAAAATTGTAAATAGTAAATTAACATCAATATTTATTTTAAGTAATCAGCCTGTATTAAGTCAACAACTCCCTCTCACCTCTTTCATTATTAGGACCCATTGTCGTGGCTCCATATCCTGCAATCTGCACTTTTTTTCTGAAATATATTAAATAGGATCATTGAATGAAGCAGATCTTTAAATATTTTGATTATTGCTTCAAGTTTTGGAATGGTTAAAGGGATACTTCAACATTTTGGCAAATTCATCCATTACCATAATTCCTATAGTCTTAGTAATAGGTTCATTACCTTTAGTTGTCGGTGCAAGCTATTTTCAGATCGGCGCTGCCGAGTTCAGACCTGCTGTGCCAACTCAATGTAAGCAGACGGCTTTCCCTCATCAAACTCATCAAATACACAATCCAACAACTCCAAAATGCTCTCGTGGACAAGTTGTGACCTGTACATTCACCATGCTATGAAATAACAACGTATAATTATGTAACATTACGACACATGAAGCAAATGCTCTGAACTATTTCTTGAGTAAACCACTGGGCGGAGTGACACAGTGCAGCTGCCATGTCTGGAGTGTAGTTCCTGTTAGGAGTTGTTGGATTGTGTATTTGATGAGTTTGATGAGGGAAAGCCGGAATACCGTCTCCTTACATTGAGTTGGCACAGCAGGTCCGAACTCGGCAGCACCGATCTAAAAATAGCTTGCACCGACAACTAAAGGTAATGAACCTATTACTAAGACTATAGGAATTATGGCAATAGGCGAATTTGCCAAAATGTTGAAGTATCCCTTTAAGATTTGAGGTAAAGAAGAGAGGAATTAAAACTCACCGACTGGCACGACATTCACTGTCGCTGGGAAGTTTTATGGGTCGAATGTTAGTGCGGTTAGGTAGCTTCACCAGCATGATATCATGGTACCCATTACTGTCATTGTAGATCTTCACTTGGGTTACGGATTGGATTGGTATTCCATTCTTTAGAACTAGTTGACCTGGATGCACATCTAGATAAACAGTTACAAACCTACAAATAAAATGATGACATAATGACTTTTCCATATTTCAGCACTGAATGTTCTTAAATATTATATTATGTTATATGTTACATTAAAAAACGTTAGCAATGTAAGAATTTCATTTGAATTTTTGAATGAATTTTTCAATGTTTATTTTAAAAATAAAACGTCCTTCTTACGCCTGCAAGCAGTGTGATGCAGTCAGAATCCACTGATCACTGATCAGAGAGCCTCCACACATGAAGTCATCAGTCCCATCGTATCCTTTTACAAACACATGGTAGCCACGGTCATCCTTTCTACAATTACCACCTCCAATGATTCTCTTCTGCAGATCCACAGCTCTGCTCACTAAGACACCTGAAAGACAAAGTCCCCCTGTGAGCTGGAGCAAAGTTTGCTGTTGAAAACATCCCTAAACCTGAGGCTTTCTCCATCTGTCTGCTCTGTAAGGAGTTAAAATCATTTTATTTAATGCTGCCAACCAATGAATCCAGTCATTCATGATTTGCTGTTACTTTTTACATTAATTTTTTAAATAAAATAATCAGAATCAAGGTTTCAGTTGTTTTGCTATGTTAGGGAACTTTTTTAATCATTCTCAGTGGATGTCTTTAATAATTTCAACAAATTTCAAGCATCAGTCTTTGTAGTAAAATGAATGAGCCACCACCATTTACTGAGTTTTGATCATGCATCAGCATGGTCACCTATTTTTTCTTTTGTAAAATGAGTATCTTAGAACTCAAGCCATTACACAACTAAATTAAAAAAATTTTAAATTAACAGTTTTGATGCGTTACAAATGTAACGTGGGGTTACTATGTAACCCTGGCTCTCTGAGTGAAGAGACTGCCTCTCCACCCTCGGCTCATAACATGAATGGGATATGTTCTCCCTGCTCGTCAGGGTCCGTGGATACAACTTTAAGACACACCGGCTTGCCCGGTCATGCCCAACAGCTAATCAGTAAAGCATCTGCGCCTGCATGGGATCATTGATAGTTTGAATCAGAACCTGTCTCAAAGCAGTGTAAAGGCTGGAGATATAGTGTCTTCACTCAGTGAACCAGGGTTACATCGTAACCCTACGTTCTCTATCATCTAGAGACTATCTCTCCACACCAGTACATAAAATGCACAGGGTAAATCTTTAAGAACCCTGCGAGGAGACTCAAGACCCTTCAAAATTAGTACTCCAATGTGCATTACTTGCATGCCAACCAGGCCAAGGTCCTGCAGAACACAAGGCCACACCTGAGAGGGGGAAGTCAATCCACAAGGCCAAAAGGCCAAGGCCAAACCCAAACCAGTGAACAGTTAGGCCATCAAAGTAAACTCATACTGCTGGGCTGATGAAGGTAGGCTGTATTGCTCTAACGCTGCAATGCCCCCAGCCAGTATAGTACAGACACAGACTGACGTACTGTATTAGCGATGTTTTTACACATGGCCTGAAATTTCTTACACCAGTGCTTATTTCTTTATGAAGAGGGGAGTTGGTGTGAGAGAGGGTTATTTGCTTATGCTAACACAGTCTGCACTCAGCACGGACTCCAGAACAGAGCCACTGGCCTGAGATGGCTTATCTTTCTCAGGTGGACAGGAGCAGTGTACCTGCTATCACCTTCTGGACACTTTGCATATGAGAGGGATACCATAAACTGTGTTAACTCCCTGAGATGAGGGAACATTGGTGAAGGAACTTTATTTTATTGATCAGGAGAAACAGAGAGACTCCCACTGCAGCTGACAGTCTGTGACCAACATGGGCACTGGCTGGGCTGAACCGGCATGAGCCCTTGAGCGCGTTAGCCCACGAATCATGAGCAATACGCTGGTGAGGGGACTTTAATTCACTGGACATGAGAAGAGGGAGAGGGAGATCCGTCTCAGCCCACATCGTCTGCACCCAGCATGGACTCTGAAAATGGACCAGTAAGGTTTGGAGCAGTTTCATCCCAGAGAAGGAGCACCTCATCGAGTACGTTAGCTCACGAGCCGTGAGCAAACACTGGTAAAAGAAATGCTACTTTCTCCACTCCTTCTTTGTTACTCTGCAAATCATGCTATCATCCCAGCTAGCATGTTAGCCCCTGAACTGCAAGCAATATGCTGGTGGGGGAAAACCTTTACTTGCTAAAGGGAGAAAGAAGTCCGCTGTAACCAACATCATCGGTGCCCAGCTTGGACTCTGAAGCTGAGTGCTTCCCCAAGTGTTGGACCAGTTTCCTCTCAGGGAAGGAGCCTCTTAGCTAGCCCATGAGCTCACCAGAGCAATATGCTGCCAGGCTGAACCAGCATTAGCCCCCTGGATGTGTCAGCTCATAACACCATGAGCAATATCATGAGCACATCAGTAAGGGAGCCCTGCCACAACACTGAAGTCCACACTACTGCCGTAGCTTCCTACATAAATTCACACAGACATCACCCTGACTCAGGTGGAGATCAAACAATCAACAATCACATGCTGACACAGGTGCTTTGGAGAACTGGTGGTACTTTGTTTATTTCTGACATTACAGACTAAGCAAGATTGAAACAGAGAAGAGGTCAAGTGTCTAATCTGGGATTACAGATGAACATGGTCATCAGAAAGTGGTGTAAATCCTGCCAAAAAAAAAAGGCATTTTGTTGCTTATGCTGTTAATATTGATACTTGTCTGTTAATAAACTAAATAGATTATTGTATGATATCTTTATACATCCATCTAAAGAATGAGCCTGTAAGACTCCCTCCTATTTCAGAAACTGTTCGGTGAATATCATAATCTCAAAGTGTAAAAGTAGCAGCAGATGTGTTGAAGATGGTTGACTACTCACCAGCCCACAGCAAAAGCAGAAGACGTGCCATGTCACCCATCTTTCCCGGTCTGCCCTCCTGGTACATAAATGGTGCTTTATAAATGTTTTAACGCTGCCCTTTATCCTTTGATCAGCCAATCACATAATGACAGTTTATCAATGCAACTCCATTGGCTAGGGCGTCTGGACATGTGCAGATGTTCAGATCACTTATCATGCCTTTGTGATGCATTCAGTGACTCTGACATGCACACAGCATGATGTTCTCAGGTTGTTCATGAAATGAGGTACTGAATACAGATGTTGTATTTTAAATGGAAATAATTCATTTTAATCAGTGCAGTTCACTTGTTGCTGTATACTTGAAAGAGTTAAATATCTTGGGCTTAACCCAATCTTAGGAGGGTCCAGAGATATGATGAAAGATTGTATTTATCACTTCGACTTTAAAGCCATCATAAATACAGATGTATATCTAAAATGCCAACAGTCTATACATAATTTGGGCAAAAATGAAACTGTTTCACTTTACAAGTTAACCTTTAGCACCAGCATCAGTTTAAAGGGGCGTTTATTTTCAAAGTAACACAACTCAGCTAGGGAAGGACTCAAGTATAAGTTATGTATATACATTTAATCATGCACAGGGGCAGAGTGTTTAGATGTGTTTAAGATGTGTGTTGTACAGCGATCAGCGATCACTGCTGGGATCACTGCTTTGTATTCGGTGAATTAATGTTTTTGATGCTAAACACTTCTGCACTATGAGTGAAGTTGTCAACTATATTGGCCACTTCCTGGTTTTAGCAGAGGATGGTCCATTCCAGTGATCATCAGCTGGAGGCCTGGGGAGCCACATCAGGCCTCCAATGGCTTCCCGCTCCTGGAGGGTTATTAAATTCAGAAAATTTAAAAGGGGAAAAAATTATATGTTATTGTATAACATTTTTTCTTAATGTTTAAATTAAACCTTCGACCTGGTGACTTTTCAAACTAGAAAAGCTCTCGGAGAGTGCAGACCTCTGCCATTAGCCCTATCTCCCAATAGTGAAGAATCCTTAAAAAATTCCTGGATCCGTCCCCATGTGCCCCCCACCATGGCATTCGTCGATTACTCCCTCCCCGGTGGGGTGGAAACATGGTGAGGTAAAGCATTGGCTTTGCCACAGGTGGACAGTCATGGTGGAAGCATTGCCTGCTGGTGCCAACAGATGCACTGACAATCTCACCCATGGTCTCACTGGATGACTGGAAGTCATGGTAGAGGGTGAATATTTCTCTATTCCTCCCAGCATTGTGAGTATTCTCACTACAATTCGCTGTCTTTCTCTCTGTTACGCTCCGACTCATCTCCTCGATCAGGCATGCGTCTTTCAACTCTATAAACTCCAAAACTTTGAATAGAAACACACCCAAAAACTGCTGCTGGGATTGAAGTTACTCATGTCCGCCATCTCCTGGTGTAAAGTGGTAACAGCGCAGACCTCCGCCATTAGCCCTATCTCCCAATAGTACAGAATCCTTAAAAAATTCCTGAATCTAGACGGTGATCCGGATCAGTCCCAAAATCGAATGAGTTCTTCGTTATGCCATTCCTGACATTTCCTGAAAATATCATGAAAATCCGTCCATGCTTCTAACAAACAAACTAACTAACAAACGAACAAAACAAACCCGATCACATAACCTCCTTAGCGGAGGTAACAAGAGGTGCACGTGTACTTCTGTAATTTTGCATGGTAAACACATACTTTTTATTGTTACCTCGATTAAGGCTGCAGTGTATCACGTCAATTTTCCACATAAGGCTCTTTAAGAGTGCCAAAAATCTGTTTCCTGCTTGAGTTTCTGGCCAATCAAGACACAGCATGTTAGCATCAAACTCAGTGATAGACAACATGAGAGCTCTAGAAATATGCAGCTAAAATTCATTAAATATCTAAATCGCCTTCTTGTGGCTGAGTGATCTAGGGACTCTTTCGCTGCTACAGGCTTACAGTTCCATTAATTTTGCAAGAAAATAATATTTTACAACAATATATTAATTAGATGAAAATATCGATTTTATTTTAGTTTATTGTAGTGTCCAGCCCCCACAGCTTTGGTCTATAGGCTGGAGTGCTGGCTTGTAGCTCAGTGCATATTCAAGCTCTGAATCTGTCTCTTTGCACCATGATTGTCATAAGATACCTGATTTTGTATCAGTAATTTGATATGAAATTGAAGTTTCTTCAGTGTTTTTTAGTATGAAAAGTGTATTGCTTTGTGTCAACAATTAAAGTGGTAAATACCACCACAAATATCACAAAGGAAACGAAACAACATTGTGTTAAACGTACACTTAAATATGTAAAAAAAAAAAAAAAAAAAACCACTGAGTGTTAAAAAATGACACTTTTCAAAGTGTTATTTTAACTTACACTCACAAATGCATGTTCCTTACAAATGTGACACCATTTAAAAGGGAAATAAACAGGCTTTTCAATGCTATAAGATTACAGCCAATGGCAGTGTTACAACCAAAAATAATCTACCAAACACTAATTTTCTTACTTTTTCTGCTGAGTTTTAGGTGTAAAGGGTTCATCGCAAATAGGCAAGGGCATCCAGAGCATGACCTGGGCTGTATCAACCCTTCTTGCCTTTTGGCAGCTTCCTCACCACATCTATGCCTTACTTCAGCCTCAGTATTTGGTCCAAACATGTCTGTGTATAGACAAATATATCCTTTATTTCAACTTTGAAAATAGAGGAAATAAAAGGGTTAACATGCAAAGGGTTGGATTAATTCATTGTTATTGATATCATACCTATCATTATATCACTAACTGGCAGCCCGGGGGCCACATCATATTCAGGATATGTGCAGCATGAAAACATATGTTGATGAACTCCCTGCACCAATAAAACAACTAAAAAGATACTGAGATTGAACTTTTTTTTTTTGTTTGTTTTTATCAGGAATGACTTTATGTTTCATCCATTTTTCAGAAATCCACCTGCAGCCATTACCAGCAAATGTCGTTTTCTGGGGCAACTTTTGGTTTCAGACATTTTGGGAGTGCAATAGTTCCACTTGGGTTTTTCCACTTAAAACTACATAACTGCAGTCACAGAACTATTCAGCTAAAATATCTCAATCGCCCCCTTGTGGCCAGCTGGGATATAGGGATTAGGCTCACTGTTAGAGCCTGAAAATTATGTACATTTGAAAGAAAATAAAATATTTCAACAAAAATCTGATAATTAGACCATTTAAAAATTGATTCCGTTTATTTGAAAGTTTAGCCGCCATAATGCCTGTATAGGGAAAAGCTGGCCCTTGTACAAATGTAGTTAAAGACCCCTGCTTTACATAGGGTCAATCTATAACTAATAACCACTGTTATGTCATGATACTTTTCAAAAAGAGCAGGTCTAGAATGTACTCATTGATATGTCGTTTAACCCAGCATTGATCCACCGTGAACATAGCACTAGCGCTGTGTCCTAACGGCATGTTAGAGTCAGACATAACTAATCAATGCATGCTCAATTCTCTGCCCTCTGATTTCCAGGATCCATTTGTAAATACACGGACATCTAGTGCTCATATTTTGAACATAGACAAACAAAAGAATCGAGAGGAACATTTCAAATGTGAATATGTATTTTCTTAATGCACAGCTGTCTCCACTAAAGCAAGCTAACAAGCTCTGATGAGTGAGAAAACAGAGAGTAAATAAAGGAGATCTTCCTGTCTGACACTCTGAAAGCCTTATTATCTACTTCTTGCTTTGCCAACGTCAACAGGGCTACAGAGGTAAACTTCGTGCAACGTCTGCTTCGATCTGCATCACTTTCAGTTTCAGGATATCAGGATGATTGTAATCAGGCTGATTTTGTCTCTGATGCTCGCTCGTGTTGCATGTAAGCAACATTTATCAAAGTCATAGTGTTGTGGTAGTGGTTGTTTCAGTTTTACAGGGGTGCTTTGAGTTGCCATGGTGGAGCCCAGACTTCCTGGTAATGTACCTGCTCTGACAGTTGTCTTATCAGTACAGCACACTGAGTTTTATCAGCCACAGTCTCATATTTAAATGAAGGAAACTGAAGCACACTTTAGCTGCTGTTGTCCTCTCAGTTAGAGTATGAAAATGTTCATCTACATCTTGCTGTCTCATGTAAATTTGGACAAGGGCCTTATGGTTCCCCAGCACTCACTCAGGTGTTTGCATTTTCTTTAGGGCTCTGATTAAATTTGACGTTACATTTACAAAGATCTGTTTTTACTTGGATGTGTCTATCTTTTGTTGTAAAATAAATGTCAAAGCCTGTGAGTATTCTCTTATTGGGAGAAAGCTATTTCTTCTCCACGTCCATCCATTTCCTCCCACAAGTAATCCCAGAGGTCCAACATTTTCCTCCTGTGGGATTCCAAAGTGTGCCCATGTCAGAGGGGATATAAGAGGTATGGCTATTTAATAAAGAGACTGCTCTTATGAGGATGAAACCACATGGTTCATAGTCACACCGAGTGTTAGAAAGGTTGGTTATATAAACACAACTGCTGTAAGTTTCCAATAAGTGGCGTCTTTAGTTCACTGCAAGCTACTGATTCAAGTTCCTGTGTTCCAACTTGTCTACTGTAAAATATCAAATAATAGCCGGGGCGTTTATTTGTCTCAATCACTGAGCAGACCAGGCGTTTATTGGGACCAGGCGGCTATTTGGAACAGGTGTTTAATTCCTTTCTCACAAAAATCTTGCTTAGCAAAAATTGGAAAAATATGGAAAATTTAATCAAAGTATTTATTTACACCAGCATGAATATCACATTTACATTTTAAAGACAAGATCACAGTACCATAGTTATACTTTTGTCTTCTTCTGTCAACTCAACACTCTCTAAACACTTTAAATACTGGTAAGGAACTAAACAAACACAAAGTTGATGACCAACAGTTTAAAGTTGAAGTCGTACTTTTTATTTTTTTCACTGCACCGGGGCATGGCGCTGCTATCCCTCTTGAGAAAACCAGCAAGGGACGGGGGTGCCCCAGCTAATGAGGAGGCTAGTACTCGCAGCCAATCAGGCTCAGGTCAGAGCCAGCGTTCCTATTGGCCGCTGTAGCTTACGTATCTCAGCTCAGTGAAATGTTGATTCAATGGTGGAATTACGGCGATGTCTGGTCCTGTGTAGAATTTGGTTGAATGATGAGATGAAGTGTTTTCTTGCCTGTGATTCGGCCGTTGATTTCAGTGGAAAAGTAGAGCAAAATCACTCCACGAGCGCTTTGCCACCGTCAGTATTCAATTCAGTGGACATTCTCATCCGCGAGGAGGCACATAAAGAGAGGGGCGGAGCTACGGAGCTCAAACAGGGAGAAGAACAGGAAGGGAGGGGGGGTTGGGAGTTGATTCTATACAGTTCTCATCTCATCTCAGTCACATATTGGAGCTTTGAATAAATTGCACCTGGAATTTATTTGGAACAGGCATTTATTTGTCAAAATGTACTGCCACACCCGGTGGTTAATTGGGACCCGGCGGTTATTTGGTATTTTACGGTAGTTTGAAGAAAAAAACATTCTTGAGTCAATCAGTTTAGTTCTTTCGGGGGCCTATGATTCAAATGTGACACCTAAATTGACCCAAGAGAAGGCCAGAATTTGACACTTTTTCTTTATGATCTCACTTCCTGAAAACTTTAGAGGATGGTTCCAGAGGAAGCTTTTGCTCTCCTAGTTATGACACATATGAGTACCAATTTTCATGCATGTCAGTTAAACCTGTGGGAGGGGCTCCTGGTTTTGGACCCCCCCTGTTGAACTAGATGCATGACACCACCAGAATATGAAATTTTTCACCAGGACCTAGCAAGCTGCCAAATTTGATGGGTTGTGGGGCATGTTAAGGCTCCCAAAAAGGCAATTGTTTGGGGAGAGAACTAAAAATACGAACACCTAAAGATCCGTTAGGGTCCTCACACCCTCAGGTGCTTGGGCCCTAAATAAAAATATGAGCCAAAACCATGAGAGCATGAAGACCAAAGAATTTTCGGACATTGCTTTAGCGAGTTCATTTCTGCACTTAAAATGATTTCAACTTAATATTTTCTTGACATCAGGTTTGGGTTTTTTCTGCATTAAGTTGAGTTAACAATCTCCTGGCTCCACTCCTGTAGCTATATATCTCTGACATAGATGTGGTATTGATCTTTGTACAACTGCATTATCCTTTATTTTGATTTTTGACGACGCAAACCCATCACCCACAATCCACATCTAGGATGAAGTTGCACGCTTTGCTGCCCCTCTCCAATGGGAACATTAAATCTTCCTAACTGTCAGATTCACTCTTCAATTACATTGCAGTTCATTTGTCTGCCGTTCGGCTGCTTTGAAACCTTCAATTACACCAGGGCTGCTCTATATTTAATTTACTCCTGTGATGTCAAGACAGTGGGCTGTGGCCCCTCAGATGAACATTCATCTGTTCTGTCAAACATTATCTAGAGATCTACAATGTCATCTAGAGATCTACCATGTCACCAGTAATAATTAGAGGAATAATTTCTATTAGATTTTATCTGCTATAATTAAGATGATCACCTGCTAGTGATCTCTTTTGGGATGTAATTTATGACAACGTGACACCCAAGACATACATGGTTGTCATCAAATTTATTTAATTATTCTGGATTAGGACCTTGAGAATTAACCATAATTGGA